>NC_143153.1:22556034-22930034 GCF_041381405.1 Jatropha curcas
AAATTGATAAGGAAATCCACTTATAGAATGTTACGTGGCTTCATTTTTTAAGCTTTATTTTTAAATGTATTTGAAATGTTCACATTTTATGAAATGTAATGTAGGCTAAGAAGTTCAACCGTCAACCTACCCCAATGGAGGTCTTCATATTTACACATATGAAGGACCATGATGGGGTGACATTTATTGATAGGCATGCCGAGCTTGTTAGAGTAAGCACAATTGGGGATTTTTTTTTCCATCTACATTTGAATATTTATGCATTATTCTTATCTTGCTATGTTCTATACTTGTAAGGATAACTATACTATTGGGAAAGAGTGAGCTACTGTATCTCAGGTCCAGACTATTGAGCAGCCTACGATCAATGAGTTGTAGCTTTATCTCGAGGCTGCAGGAGGCGGGAAGATGAGAAAAGTGTAGGGTAATGGTTCGTAGTCTGACATTTTTTATAACCGCCACACCAGCTAAGCTGAGGCACGTGCCAAGGAGATTCAGGATTTACGGGCTTAGCTTCAAGCGTAGCAGCAACAACTGATATTGCAGCAGTAGCAGTTGATGGATATGTATGCTAGAAATCGACCTACTGCACCGCCAGCTCCCTCTGCACCGACAGATCACTCTGATCCCCCGGCTTCGTCCACTCTGCCTGCTTCTCAGAGTCCTATTATAGACCTTGTAGATCATACGCCACCTTAGAATTCTTTTTTTATTATCATGTTTATTCTGTATCTATTACAATATAATTTGTATATTTATCTTCACACATTAATAACAATGTTTTTTATAATTTAGTAATTTTTTCATTGCTGCGATTGTTTGTCTGAATTACTTGAATTAGCATATATTGTCATATTTTACAGGTGAAAATTTTTTGTTATGAAAAAATAAATTTTTTTTTTCCAAAAATACAATAGCGACTGATTAGTGACCACTCACAATATTTTACAAAGTCTTTGGAGATATATATAGCGACCAATTTGTGATAGATTTAGCAACCAAACTAGCAATGAAATAGCTATCGTTATGTTTAGCAATCGATTAGTGACTACCTTGTATATAATGAGATGAATTGATTAGCGACCACATTTGCAATATTGGCGACGGACGCCATATTCGGTTGCTAAGAATTTAGGGACAAGAAGTTGTGCTACTGATCGTCTTAGTCATAGTTTCGGTCACTTTAGTGACAAAAAATATTAGCAACCGATTTGTTGATCGCTAATACACATTTTTTCATAGTGGTAGAACACTGACTTTTGAACTAGGGAATTTGGATGGCTATATAAGGAAGCTTAACCTTCTCATTTCATAGTCTTTCATTCTTTTTCTTCTCTCAAATTCTCAAACCCTCTCAACTCAAGAATCTTCAAGGGATGGCTTCTTTATCAAGATCTTTTTCTTCGAGCCCCAATACATCTGATCTAAAGCAGTTGCACCGGGATTCAGAGAGCCACATCGCGATCACTAAAGGCTATCACTGTTGTAAGTGCCCTTTCTTACTCTTTTAATTATATTCATTTTTGACAAATGATGCCTGTTTTCTAAAATTAATTAAAAGAATAAAGTTTATTTTTAAGTCCGCTTTAGAAATTGCTTGAATTCCACACATAACAAAAGATGTCTGCTTAGGAATTACTTGTTGAATCAGTTGATCCCATGTTTGCATAGGAATCTTCTGCTAAATTAATTAATGCCATTTCTTCTTAGAAATTATTATTGTTTGCTGAATTGGTTAATTTTGTATCTGCTTAGGAATTTTTTTTTTTTTGGAATTTCTTTTGAACGTTTTATTCCTTACGCGACAAAGGATGCCCATTTTTGGAGTGCACTACTTTAATTAATTAATTTCCTATCTTATTGGGAATAATTAATTCTAATGTTTCTCTTTCTTATTCCTTATGTAGCAAAGATGCTAGTTTTAGGAATGCACTACTTTAATCAATTAATTCCTTATCTAATTAGGAATTGATTAATTCTTGAATTTCTTTTTCTTTTTCCTTTAGGGTGAAGTTCTTAGGACTCTTAGGCTCCAAGGAGGTAGGACCCGTTTGGCTAACCTGCAGACTTATTTGCTCAGGGGCCTATTCAAGGACCTGTTTGCTCCATTTGGCCTTCAGCGTCTAGTTGCTGTGGACCCGAGCTCTTTATGCAACAAAGTTCTTCTTATTGTTTTGGCTGAACAGTAGTGGCATTCCACTAACACTTTTATATGCCTTATGCAGAGCTTACTCACACATGTATGGAGCTGGTGGCAATGATTGGGTTGGCTTTTGATTGTCTTCCTTTGGAGTTTTCTGTCAATTAAGATCTCTTGGTTGGCCCAAATTCAGGATTTGATAGGTATTGTCCCAGAGGGTATTGGCAGCACTGTTCTCGGGGGATGGTTGTATAACCATGTAACTAATGTCTTGTTTCATTATTCTATGGAGGATTTTCGAGTTGATCAATACATCTATTTTAATACTCTCCTGACAGTCTCCTGCACTATTTGGTGCATATATCATGTGGAACCCAAGGCCTAGCAAGATAATGTCCGCTTTGGGCTGAACCCACTTAGGCCCACACGGTTTTGTTCTTGGGCTAGAACCAACTCAATAGCCCAAAAGGTCTCTTGCTAGTTTAAAGACTGCTCGTTCTTATGTACTTTACTCACACCTTAGGCTTAGCCGATCTGGGATTCGTTTAGAGTGTTACATCCACCCCCTTAGGGACTCAGCGTCCTCGGTGAGTATTGCCCCACCACCAGCCAGGGGCAGAGCAGTATTATGCTCCATGTATGACCGTATTTGCAGCTTGTCTAAGGAAGGTACCTCCATCGGCATGAGTTACTTTTTGTGGGAGGTATTCACTATTTTTTTCTCTTTTTTCTTTTCACCTATTTTTGGGGGTTCTAACGTACTTCTTTTGTAGGCTTTGGCTTATGAGAGTCCTTTTTACCCAACCTATTCTCTGGGAGACGGCCATTTCCTGGCTTTCGATTGAGTTAGGGTGAAATAACATAAAGGCTCCCGGTATCAGAGAGTTGGGGGTACTAAGGGATCAACTAAGCCATTTGTCCTTTCATGAGGTATATCTTATGACCTGAATCTTTTTCTTTGTTATATGCCCTAACTTCATTTGTTTTGCAAATTTTATGATGTCCTCTAGCTCCATTGTATGACATGCTCTCTCCTGGGTCTCAGAATGCCTATGTTCTAGCCTAATCCCAAGTTGTTCTTTGAGGGATACTTGACTGGAGGTATTGTTCTGAGACATGGTGGGACTGTCGTGGCTGGTTCTTGTCCCTCCCATTTGTTGACATGCTGATGGTTTTGGCATCACCAATTTAGAGTATATGATCACTATTGGATTCCCATCCAAGGATCTTATTTGGCTAGACGAGGATTATCATGCATTCGCCATGCAAGACTGCCTCTTCCTTCTGCTTTGGTGTATCCATATTAGGCCTGCTAAAGGTTGTTCTCGAATGCCGGATCCTTCTCTTTTTCAAATGCCTGCACCTGCATAAGGCCAAAACTAGATACCTACTCCTTCTTATGCTTCAATGGACTAGGTTTGAGTTCAAGCACTACAAGCCCATCTATGGATTAGTCATACTGGCATTTAGAGCAGATTGTGTATCCTGCCTCGATCTATGTATTGTGACTTGACCATTAATGATGGAGTTTCCTGGTACCTTCTAGCCACTTCCTCTAGACATAACTCAGGTGATATATCTTTACTCTTATACTTCCTAGAAAGGATCGTCTAAGTATAATTATTTTTCACTTATCCGAAAGGATCTTCTAAGTGAATATATTAACCATCACTTCTCCCAAATCCTTTTTGATAGTCGTGATGGGAGGGCAACTATGAACATGTGTTTTTTAGATTGTTAAAAAACAAATGCAAGAGGAACGACTCACAATGAAACTTAATTGGTCAAGAAACAAAGCAAAACCAAAAGTCAAAGGAGAACTTTGACCACTCTTTTATTCATTATTGGAGCTAGAATTAGTATTTTTGAATGGGATAAGTGGCAATGCAAACTAGACATTCGAAACTTTTCAAAGTATCTCGCACGTCAAATCCCAACTTTAGACAAGTGAGAATGAAGCTCCGAAATATAAGTTGAAAAATAGAAGATGAAACATGTCAGCAAGTGGTCCCAGCCGTAGCCTTACCATGCGGTCGCTGCAGGTGGCTAGCGGTCGCCGTAAATGCTTTACGACCGCCACATCGTGATGTGTGGTTGGCACACTCCAACTGTCCGATTCAGTCTCTCATACCATATGGCACGATCTTGCCTCCTTCGAAAATTTTCACTCAAAATATATTTTTCCCCCCTATTTTGGCACTTTTTCACCTCCATTCTCTATAAATGCCTCCTTAATTCCTCCATTCAATAACTTTTGCTGCTTTTGCAACTTTTGGATCAAGAGACTCTTTCATAATCTTTTAATCAGAAGTCTTCGCGATAACCAGATTCTATCACTCTAGATAAATTAGAAAAACTATTATAACTGTTATTTACTAGTACTGATTATGAAATCTTTACGTAAGGTAAAATGAAATTAGCTAATTGGATTTGAAATTTCATTCAAGAGATCAATAGTTATTGCTGAAAACACTCACGGGATTTAACATAGCAGAAACACTCCATGCTTAAATTGTTAAATCAGAATACTATTGATGAAAGGATATTAATTACACTGAGAAACCATGCTGAAAGGTTAAGTCAAACCACTATTGACTTTTTAAATATTTGGGTAGTTTTGATATGTTGCTAGACAATGCTCTTGACCTTCAAATATAAATAAATTAATTAATTATTTGTCACCTACATATTTGAAACTTAATGTATCACACACATATGAATTGATATAAGAAAGTAAAATGAGAAGATGGATCAAGTGTGACTTGATTATAAATAAGTTTTGAGATGTTAAGGGCAAAATTATAATTTATAGGGACTACAATTTTACCTAAAAAGATTAAGTAAATACTTAATTGAAATATGTCTAAAACTTATTGGGTTTAAAATTTTAGATAACTTAAACCTAGTGTTTTAATTATGATTTGTTTAGTCAACTTGAGAAGACGCCATGTCGAGGTAGAGGAGATATGTCCTGTTTGTGCACGTCATACCGAAACCGCAGTACGTGTACTGTACATGTGTTCTTTTACTTAATCTATGTGGTTCACGTCTTCTTTGGGATGGAGTTTAATCTCCTCTTTGAATGATTGGCTTGCTCATGTTTTTGATACCATGTCTAAAAGTAAACAAGAGGAGGCATGTATGCTGTTGTGGAGTATATCGAGTAACAGGAATGAGATAGTATGGCAGCAGAAAAATAATGATGCTGGATTTGTCCTTAGTAGAGCACGTCAGCTTCTATTGGAGTGGCGAGCGGTCCGGTCTCGTACTGCTAGTTTGCAGCAAGAGGCGCACTCTAAGATGCACAAATGGCAGGCTCCATCATTCGATCAGTACACTTGTAATGTTGATGTGGTTGTCCTTGCTAATGGTGGAACCTAATTGAACAAAATTAAAAGATTTTGGAACCCAATTAAAAAACTGAAAAACAATGAAAAACCAAAAAGCAAAATCTGTCATCTTCTTCAAAATCGTTTTTTTTCTTCATTAATACCCTACCGTTGTCGACAATAAAATGTCTGCAATGGCTAGCATCGTCGGCAGCCATCCTCCCAGAACAGTCGCGATGTGGTTGGAAGATCATAGGCTTTTCGTCTCTTCACTGAACGGTGACCGTCTTGTCGAAAAATCCCAAGTTTAATATATATATATATATATATATATATGGTCCAATGCACGGCCTATCGTCTGCTGCTCAAAGCCTGGTGGTTCGACCACAATAATGGCAGACTGTATTCTTCAGTTCTTCAACTATTTCAAAGCTTATCTAAATTTTTTTATTTGATTAAATCATTATTTAATTGATATCAAGCCATAAAATTTCAAAAAATAATTAAAGTACTTTTGAAAAATTTGCAGCAGCATTAATATTAATTTTTGTCAAAATATCAAATTCTCAATACATGAATTAATTCAAAACTAATCTAATAATTAATCCATTGTTTTACACCTTAAGGGGTAGAGACGGAAGTGGATGGTTATTTTAGGGTACCCGCTTCGTTTAAAGAAGATATGGGTAATTATAAATAAGTTTGGAATATATATAGATATTGAAATTACTACTCGTAATGTATATGAGTAATAAAATTACTACCTGTAATAGATACGGGTAGGGTATGGGTATAGATCTTTGGATACTCGCTACTCGTTAACCGCTATATTAAACGGGTTCGGTAGTGGGTAACCACAGGTATCCTATCGATTATTAGTGAAAAATCTATTTTAAATAAGTTCGAATTTGGAGAATTTATGATTCGCAGGTACCTCACCCTTTTAAAAGGTACTTTAAGTGGATTTTGGATAGATATGAGTAGTAAAAATTTAAACGAGTTCAAATATGGATACTTAAATGAGTATTTAAATGAGTTTAAAACGGATACGAATACTAAAATTTTAAAGAGATACCTATACAGGTAGTTTAAAATTTCCAGGTACCTCACTTGCCTTGTTCTATCCTTATTAAGGAGTGTATTGCATTAAGATTTTGTTAGATTTTAAAATATTTCCAAAATTTTTGGATTGGTGGATAGATTTATGAATGACTCTTCTATTCATATCCTTTCGAATGAAATCAATAATTTTATCAAATCCTTTTGAATCAATAAATTTTTTGGATACAATCAAATTTTTATGGGCTTTTAAAAAGTCATAATTGAATATTATCAGATTTTTATGGATTTTATAAGAGTATGAATTGAAAGCCACAAAATTTTAATAGACTCCAAAAAATCTAGATTGAATACCATTGAAATTTTAAAATCTTTTAACAGAGGCTTAATCTAATACACCCCTTTAATTTATTTTTTTGATACATATTTTTTAATAATTAAATATTTGTGCCCGAAGCATAGCACAGGTAAATCTACTAGTAACAACTCAAGGATAATAATTTTTAATTACCCAAAAGGATAATAATTTTTTTGTCCATAATAATATTTTTATTGTGTTTCGTGGAAGAGAAAATGCAATTATTTGAAAAGTTGGCAAGTCATTTTGCCTTAAAATATAAAGAATTTATATTAAATGGTAATTGATTAAAAAAAACTTGCGATCATGCTCGCAAGTGTTAACACTAAAAGAAATTCGCATAGCAACAGATTTTCGGTTTCTAAAATATAAAATTCGTTGCTAATTTGGTTTAGCAGTGGAACACATTCGTACCAACTTGGCGTGTTTCTAATTCGGTTTAGAATGGATTATAATGTGTTTCTAAAGTTAAAACCGATAGTTCTTAAATGATATTTGATCTGTTGCTGTTTTGTTTCTAATTGTCATTTCTAACCTCTTCGAAAATGATATTTGATATATTTCTTTTGCTAAATTCGTTTCAAAATATTATCCATAGCGACCTAGATTTTCAATTATACAAACTTTCTTTAAGAGGATTATTTGGTTCCATATAGATACTTATTTGCTTCCATGTAGATAAGGGGTTATTAGGTGTATCTATTGTGACTCTGACTTTGTAATAGTTCAAATCTAACCAGAAATTGATATTGTCCGCTTCAACCTGAATTCACTCAAGTCCGCACGATTTTTCTTAAGCTAAAATCGTGGATAGATACGCATCCCTATTTGAAGTTATCCCACCATTTTGATTTAAATTTTCTAATCATAATGGACATTTTACTAGTAGGATCTTCTTTAAGTAATACTCCCAATAAATAACCTAAGGAACATGAAATTTTGAGGAAAAAGAGTAGCACCGGGTCAAATGAGACTTCAGATTCTGTTGGAATATAGTCTTTCTGGAAAAAAGTATGTCCTTCAAAATTATGGTCGGGGAGAATTTGTGTGAGAGATCCAAACCATTTCAATCAATTTGAGAACCAGAATGAGACTTTAGTTTCTTCATATCAATTGTTGGCTTTTGAGCCAATAAATCAAAATTATTTTTTGTGTCTATTTTTTATGAAGAAGGCACTGGTCCATGCTTGTTGGTAGTCCCAATAAGAAAAGGTTTGACAATAATGATTTTTATCACAGCCTAGATTTTGGTTTGAGATAGGTCTTGTCCCCAATCTTGTAGTTGAATGATTTTAAAAATTTTAGCAGTTGAGTATCTCTTTCAGGATCTTTCCTACAATCAAAGTGGTGAGAGATAATGGAACAGATTTTTGCTCCATTAAGATTAAAATGGTTAGAACTGACAAAGCCTATCTTTTCAAGTATGAGGTCAAAAATAGACTCAGAGGTTTAAATGGATCCCATTGCTTAAAATGTCAATCTTTGAAAGAGTTTTTGCAGAAATCCAAGGGCCTGAATTGTAAAATCCACCTTCTATGGTTAGAATTATTTGGTTGAAAACTTTGTAGAAATATTTTTAACCTTTTTATGAAAGGTAGTTTGGAAAGATTATTGAGGGAGAGAATTTTGAGAAGAGTCCTATGAAATCAAACTTTTGAGAAAGAGTTTTATTTAAGTAACACAATTTCTTTACCTTTTAGGAATTGATAAAGCTAAATCAACAATTTTATTACCTACCTAGATCTTACTATGGGGACCTCTCACACTCGTTAGACACCTCACACTAGAGCGAAATAAAACTAAAATAACATGTGTATGTATGTATATACAAATTAATTTAAATGATAGGTTAAATAAGTCTTTTAGGAATAATATTGTTAATTGTTATAAAAGCTTCTTTTTATTATTTGAAATAATTATTTTTTATAATTTTTTAATGACAATTAGGTAGACAAATTCAAGAGTTAAGGGCGGATTTAATATTTATTCTAATAAATAAATAAATAAATATGGTGGACTATATTAGGATTGACCTAATGCAAAATTTGTCCCTGAAGTTTACATGATTTGCCTTGTGGCACCCTCTAGTTTATGGACAATTATCATGATTCTACACTTTAATATTTCAATAATAACTAAGCCACTCGACAAAATAAAATGTAAAAGTGTAGGGTTATGATTGAACTTTTGTAAAGTCCTTTCATTTTAGCAATGAGTATAATCATTACTGAAATGTGAAAGTGCAAGGTCATAACAAGTACTGCAAAAACTTGAGGGTAATACAAGACAAATCATATAAACTTTAGGAGCAAATTTACGCATTTTAAGTACTAGGATTTAAATGGCTTAATTACTACCTAATACATGGATATTTTAGCTTTTCTTTCATCCACTTGGCAAATTTTATATGTATACATTGGGTGAAAAAATTATTTTGACCTATATAAATATTAGGAACTGTTTAATTTGTTTCTTGAAAAATTAAAAACGAACTGATGATTAATTAGGTTAAAATCACAATTACTAAATAGTAATTTGTACAAATGAAAATGACGCAAAAGTTAACCAACTCATTTTAAGTTATAACAAGAAGAAGAAAAGAATAAACTTGGAAGTGAAAATCTTGGAACTGAACTTCATATTTGCGCGTGAGAAAGAACTATAATACTCACTTTCCACTTTCACAATTTTCTGACATACACCAATTGATAAAGATGTAGATAATCTCAGAAAATATGTTACCATTTATCTTTACTAGCTATTACAACAATTCTACATGGTTAATCTACATTATTCAATTCCAGTTATTTCAGAATCCTCAACCTAACATTTAGCGACGTCAGGGGAGTGGAAAATAACAGGACAACCCTCCCTAATTACCTAGATTCAATGGAATAAGTTTCTGAGCCTCTTAGGAATGATCGGCGCCACCAAATCTGGAATGCTTTGCTTAGATTAGGGCATTCACTGCCATGCTTGGAGAAACACCTAAACCATTCCATAAATAGTGTATACTGCTGCTTCAGAGGAAGCGTTAACAGTGTCTGACCCATGGCTTCTTCCAATATTTTCATGTCCAACCCCTTTTTGCATCTCTGCAGCCAACCAAAATCTGATAGCATTGGACAAAACCATGCCTGGAGAAGTGCTGCTCTTGCTTCTGAGCGACAATGCAGTTTTCTGGTCCCCATTGCAATGAATAGATTTGCAGAAACCCTGCTAAGCTCATATCTGATCATGGGAGATGTACTCTCATGCAAATTAAGTAGCTCACCTTGACATGTCCACATATCCACAAATTCCTCACCCATCTGCCGATCAAGAAGAAGGTCCAGCAACCAATTTATGTTGTCAACCTGTCTGGAGATGCGTTCAATCAATGGTTTACCTCTTTCTTTTTTTATCACGCTCCCCTTGGGAGAGGTGTGCGAGGCCTCCTCCATGAGGGTTGCCAGTGAACCTAGACAGGACTGACAAACAACATAGAGATCATCCTTATTAAGTTCAGGTTGGTCCTTCTCATAGATTGAGCTTTTGCAAAAAAGACCCTTAACTAATGACTTTAGTTCATTTCTTGCATTAGCATCTGTACAGGTGGTGATAGACCAAACTAGCTGTCTAGCTAAATTTTGTTGACCTACTGAATTACACAAATTTAGTCTGGCTAAAATATCTTGAGTTGCTGTCTCCTCAAACTTGAACACTGAAAAAAGACCCCTTAGTTTTTCCTCTTCCTCCTCAGTCCAAGGAACAGCCTCAAGGTATTTCAAACAGGACAAAACACCTTTGGTAAACATGATGCTAGCAGATACCTATCATAGTTTCAGAATAACTTGTTAGATGAATTAAACACAACACCACTCACCCATAAAACAAAAATTTTCAATATTTAAGCTCCCATACATATTTTTCCTATGCTAACCACATGATGCCAAAGATATATCCAGCTTTATCCTGGAATATAAAAGAGACCAACATAATCTATAAGCTCTTGTTTTGTAGGTTGTTCATATTTATATCTTTATCATATCATTGAGTCAAAATTTCTTAAACACCTCCCTCCATATTCATCCTAAAGATCTTTTAACCATCACGAAAATAGAAATCGAGGGACAGGGTGTTGGGAATCTTAACCGTATCTGATTTGTTTGTGATGTGGAAATTTGAGAATAAATTTTGTTAAGTAACATCCGCTCTGCTATAGACAATTCAATCTCAGCAAACAATGCACAATCTGCATGGCATCAAAGTGGTACATTGCTCACCGCTTATGTGAACTGTAGTACCCAATGGTAAAAATGCAACAAGGATGTTTGGTGCATTTATAGACTGACAACATGTGACATGACCTCAATGTGCTAGTGACATAAGATTGCGTATTTAATTGTTCTGGTGTATAATTTAATAATTTGGGAGAGACGCTAATGACAATACCAATTTGAGAAATTTACACTGCAAGCAGTAAAGCATCCCTGGGGGCCAATGAGCATTAAAGGCCCGCCTTACTTAAGGCTCAAGGGCTTGCGCCTCAACAGTCCTCATGCGGGCGACTTCACTCAGGCTATCACCTCTGGGTAGAGGCATGTGCCTTCTTGGCCTTTTTTGCACCTAAGGCTCAAGAAAGGCGCGCCTTTCTTTTTTTTTTTTTCCCTTGAACAAGTCACCTAGGGTTTTATTCAATATAAAGCTCTCTAGCAGCACCTGCTTACATAAAAATAAATAAATAAATAAGTTAAAAGAAATAAAATGCAACACAAGAACCAGTGATATCCTTTGTGATCCAGCCTCCACTTCTTCATCTAGATTTTATATGTTCCCTTTTCTGATCAGAAATTTTTTTTCCAATTTTGAATTTTTTGTTCATTTTTTTCCTGTGCCTCACTTGAAACAGGCGCGCGCCTGCGCGTTGCTCCTTGTGCCTAGGCTCCGAGAGCCCTTTGCACCTTAGTGCACCTTGCGACTTTAATTTGCACCCTATAGGCTGCATCTAATTTGCAAAAATTGTGGTTTCTAATTGATGTTTGGATAATCAGTTCCATAAACACTTGAAAATATATTTCAGAATGTCATAAAAAAGGAAAACTGATCTATGGATTATGCTGTATATAGTAACAGAATGATGAACTTTCAGTTATTACCAATTATAAAGTTGTTGAACCGAAAGTTTACAAACATTAATCTAACGTTAGTCTCTTAAGTTGTGCTTTTCAAAAACCTTTATGAGTGAAGAAGTATAAAAAACAAACAAAATCATATCACAGCAATGCGTGTGTGCGCCATTTTATAGGTGCATGCTTGTATACCTGCGTGTGTGTCTATAAAAGAGCCTGGGTGCCTGATTCATAGAGTTGTCTAATACAGTATGTATCAAATCAATTCTACTAAAATCTTAATCTCGAGCTATCTGGTTTTGGTAATACAGATCCCTGTTTTTGGGTCTATCCTATCCAAAGAATGTTTTCTGTAATAACAATTATTCACCAAATCAATTAAAACCACAGTTTTATTTTATCTAACTTTCACATTTTTTTTTCTTGTAATTTTTTCATCAGTTATTTACACAATCTTTGATGTTGGCATCAATTATTGCAGGCCTAAGGAGGATATGTGCTAACCTGCCAATGCTTCTAGAAAAGAAGTTTGAGAGTATTGGCTCACATTTTGCCAGGTCAAAATATATATCACTTCCTTAATTTATACCAAATTTGTTGCACTTGTACACACAAGATTTTGTGAAGCAAAATATATACCACATCTACAATTTTGGAGTATTGGCACGCTCATCCTTGACAACTGAGACATGGTCACCATTAATACCAATGCAAAAGGTTGCATGTAAACTTGGTAAAGAAATGTAAAACATAAAATCGAAAATTATATGTTTATGTTTTGTTTTAATGTGGTGAGACTTCCCTAAAAACATGATCGAAAATTATATTTTTATGTTTTCTTTTAATGTGGTAAGGCTTCTCTAAAAACATGATCCATTTGTTTTCTTTCCTTCTTCACAAAGGTAAACAAAAACGGAAGCAGCTTAAGTGATTCAAACTAAAATTACAACGTTCAGATAAAATTCATAGTAAAATGTTCCCCCCAAGATTCAATTATCATGTATTCAAACTTGCTTAAGCTTAAAAGAAAGAGAAAAAGAAGGCAGACGACAAGCACACCTAACAAAAATGGCAATTTAAGGTCTCATAAGTATTCTACACACATTACATAACATTTCTGCTAAAACCCGGAAACAAAAACATAGAAACAACATATATTATGTAAAAGAAATAACAGAGAGCACTAACCTCAAGTATGTCGATGGCTCTATAAACCCCAATCTTCAAGAGTTTCTTAGTAATATCCTCCTCAAACATTAGCTCAATTGTGTCCCGAAAAACCCCTAAATTCTCCACATCAGGAACCTCTATTCTACACATCTTCAACGAATCATTATTAAGGTTATTATCACTCGCCAACCCCAAACCTTTTCGGTACTCTGTAATCAACCCCGCAAAAACCTCCGAATTCGCAATTAGGACCTCCGAGGTCGTTTCCAGTACTAAAGCAGCTCCCTTCTTCCCCCTCAATTTCAGCCTCACATCAAACAGGCCTCCGCATGGCTCCGACCAAGAACCCGAATGTGATAAAGAGGCCTCATTCTTGCCCCGGAAAGAGTTGGATCTTGACTTCGGAGCTGAATCGACAGCTGGAGATGGGTCAGCGACGATTTCATGGATGGGATCGACGGTTGGATCAGAATCTATGGGAGAGACACGGCCAGGAGAAAGTATCCTTCGTGGGTCGATTCTACCCACGAAATGTAACCCGGATTTGGAGCTAAGCGGTGAGTTAGGAACCGAGTTGGAACTAGGTTTGGAGATCGATTCAAGCTTTTTATGGTGAGGTTTGGCTATTATTACAGGGTTTTCAGGGCTAGGCGGATGTCCAGTTAAGGAACAGCACCACGATAGCTTCCGTGTTTGAGAACTCGGCTTCCGGCGGGCGGAATCGGCCATGGATAGGGTCGAGTCAGATGGCGCGTTCTAGAGAGAGAAAGCAGCAGAGGCCATAGTATAGTAATAGTAATAAACTAAACTAATAATGGAATAAAAGAGAAGTGGAGGAGAAGAGCATTGTTTGGTAAGAGATGCCTCATAGTAATGATTTAAGACAAAAGTTGTGTTTTGCTTTGTGACTTTCTCGGGAATCGGACGGATATTTGAAGGGTTATTCTGTTATGTTAGTTTTGTTGTCTACAAGGCCAAGATATATTTTTTTAAATTTAATATTTTCAGTCAATTTAATTCTTATTTTATTTAGAGAAAAAATTGTCGTAACTTATCTTTTTGATCAATTTAACATCTGAAATTATTTAAAATTATTAAATTAAATCCTCTGATTTTTCGCTAAGCTTGCAATTTGGAAATTTCTGTATAAACATAACATTTATTAAATCTATACTTCGGATTTGGTTATATAATTTTTTCAAAAAAATTATATATGGATAGATGAAAAAAATATAAAAAATATATTATATTATATTTCTCTTTAACTTAACAAATGAGTTTAAGTTTATAAGCATGTACTAGTTAGAAAATTTAAAGAATTGACCTTTATTAATGGATTTATTTACATGTTAAGTACATTAAATTAATACTATATGTTATGTGAATTTACCATGTGTTGAAAAAATGATATTGTCACGATCCGATTTCAAGGACTAAAACGGCACTAAGGGCTGGATGGGCTTAAAGCCTCATAGGCCCATAGTAAGCCTAAATCAATTAAACTCATATTTTGTTCAGTTATTACCCCGAGTCAAAATATACATGCTATTCACCCCCAAATATGCATACCAAATTTATCATGATATACTATGATCATTCTATGGCATATTGAATAATTTAGCATATTCGTATGCAGTATCATAATCACTTGGTATGCATAGGGTATATTTTATTAATGATGGGTATAATCATTAAATTATAGTCTTTGTTTGATGATTAATTAGTTAATTCAACAGAGACATTTGATTGGTTGATAGAGATTAAACTCAAGTAATTAAACTAGGCAAGTAATTCTCTAACTGATTAACTTTAAAATACCTACTACCAATATGAAGTTGGGAGAGAGGCTTTTTTTAGATAGTTTGTATGCAGTAAATAATTATAGAGAAACAGGATTTGAAAGAATTTATTAAAATATATTATTTTGAAACTTATTTATGAGTATATTTGTAGAAAATAAAGATAGAGTCTAAAAATAAATTTAAATTAATTAATTTTAGTCTAAGATGATAACAAAGCGAAAAGATAAATAAAAAAAATCTAGAGTTGTTTTTTATATCCTTATTCCTTAACAATAATGACAAACCAATATGAAGTTGAAGCCATGAGAAATTTTTACTTAGTTTAAAGAAACTACCTGATCATTTTTACTTTTTATACTTTTTATTCTTTTTTATCTTTTCATAAAGGAGATGAGCTTGAAAAGATACAACATATAAAAGCAATAATTAATGAAATTCATATTATTTATAAAATAATTTATATTATGAATGTAGGTTCTAAATTGCATCTTCAAATAATAATAGCTAGCTCACCAATGGAGGTTGGTAGCAATGAAATTCCACTATCATGTGAAAATACTCCAATTTCAGCAACTCTAAAAAATAGTAGTTCAACACCTAGTAGCAATAAACATGCTTCTTGTGAAGTTGAAGTTGTTGGAATGAGAAGAAAAAGAAAATTAACCTCAGATGTTTGGAATGATTTTACAAGAAAGGTTGTTGAGGGGAAAGAGAAAGCTCAATGTAATTATTGTTTAATATTTTTAGTAAGAGAAAGTAAACATTGGACTTCACATTTGCATCAACATTTAAAAAAGATTTCATAGGAAGGACTTTCAAAATATAAAGGACATGAGGCAAAAAGTTCTAATTAATGAACAAAGAAAAGTAGATGGTGTGATTAAGTCTACCATAAGCACTTATCATTTTGATGAGGATACAAAAAGAAAAGAGCTTACTCGCATGATCATTTTACATAAGTTCCTCTTAGAATGGTTGAGTATACTGGTTTTAGGAGTTTCGTGCATTCTCTTCTAGCATAATTTAAAATGGTTTCAAGACACACAATAAAAAGGGATATTATGGAAACGTATGATTATGAGAAGAAAAAAATGTTTCAAAACATTGGCCAAGATTCACAGTAGGATTGATGTAACATGTGTTATGTGGACTTCAAGCAACAAAAAGAGGGGGTTCATGGTAGTTATAGCACACCACATTGATGATTGTTGGGTTTTGCGAAGTCGCATCTTAAAGTACTTTCTGACCCATATATTGTATTATTGCTTTTATTTATATTGCTTTTTACTTGTATTTATAGTAATTGTTTGAATATCATGAAACTAAAAAATTAAAAATTTAATAACAATCTTGATTATTTGTTGCATGATTTTTGTTTAGGTTAATTTATGTGCCATCTCCTCATACAAAAGATGTTCTTTGTGATGTTCTCCTTGATTGTAAGATAGAATGGGATATTGAAAGAAAATTATCTATTTTGACTTTGGATAATTGTATTACCAATGATGCCATGCTTGGGCTTCTTTTAGATAAGCTTCAAACTAGTACTCTTTTTTTGGATGGTTCTTTATTGCATATGCGTTGTGCTGCACGCATTTTAAATTTGATTATGCAAGATGGTCTAGCAATTATTTTACCTTTTATTGAAAAAGTGCATGATAGTTTGGTGCATTGGACTGGCTCACCAAAGAGGAGGCAAACATTTGATGAAATGGTTAGATTAATGCGTATTTTCATGCACTAAGGAGTTGGCTCTTGATTGTAAGACTAGGAGGAATTCAACTTATTTGATGCTTTCTACTGCTTTGCTTTACAAAGATATGTTTTTTCAATTGAGACAAAAAGATTCATCTTATACTTGTGTGCCAAGTGAAGAAAAGTGAAAACTAGCAAAAGAAATTTGCGAAAAGTTAAAGTTGTTTCATGATGTGACCAAAGTATTTTCAGGCTCTAAGTATCCTACAGCTAATGTCTATTTTACTAAGGCTTGCGAAGTGAAATTAGCTTTAAATGAATGGATTTTGTTTTCTAATGAGGTAATAAAGTGTTAAATAAACTTTAATATAGCCTAGATCTTATTGTTCATAGAATTTGTTTAATAAGAATACACAATAAGTGGAAGCGTACCTTGATCTATAGCTATTGATTACCTCGTTGCGGCAATTCGATTCTCACTGTAACAGTAGATATACATTTCTTCACTCTGGCCTTTAGTACGTAAGTTCTCTCTTAATGGTCAAAGAGTTATCAACAGCAGCGGGAGTTTTCTTTTCATGTTCTCTCAAACAACCTATCACCACTATAGGTTTCAGGTAGCCATCACACTCTCTCAATGTACGCTGTTGATTTCCTTAATCTTTTATAAGGCAGAGGAAGGGTATTAAAATCCTAAATGGTCCTCATCCTATTAAGCCCAATAACCATCATCTTGGGCTACTTTAATTAGAACTAGCCCTTTGATTACATGGGCCACTCATGTTAATAACCTAACAATTTCCCACTTGGCCCATGCGCATTTCTTAAATCTATCATGTTAACCTTAATTAGAATTAAAGTCATCAGATTATGACGGTCACAAGTCATTAATCAACATGATTCCTTCCATACATCACAGATCATCTCAATTCATAATAACTTTAATCGAGAAATGATTCAACAGACAATACATTGTTATAATCAACGTTATTGTTATCTCACTCAAACCATTATTGTAATACATTTATAATGTGGATAACACATAAATAAGCAAAAACACATCTTTAATTAAATTCCCAATTGTCACAATAATATAAGCAAAATAACCATATATATATATATACAAGTTTGAACATCATGCTAACAAGGACTTATCTATAATGCCCATCCTATCAACATGGCTAGTGAAGATTCCGGGCAGAAAGCCTTTAGTTAGCGGATCCGCTATCATCAGATCAATACCGATATGCTCGATTGACACCTTGTATTTTTGCACTTCTTCTTTCATAGATAGGTACTTCAAATCCATGTGCTTTGCACCCTTAGAATACCTATCGTTCTTAGAGAAGAAAACAGCTGCAGAATTATCAGTGTAAATTCTCAACGGTCTAGCTATACTATCAACAATGCCTAGACCTGAAACAAAGTTCTGCAACCACAATGCATGAACAGTGGCCTCAAAGCATGCCACAAATTCAGCCTCCATTGTGGAAGTAGCAATGACAGACTGCTTTTCACTTTTCCATGAAACTGTGCCTCCAGTCAGGAGAAGAAAGTAGCCAAATGTAGATTTTCTCGAATCTACACATCCGGCATAGTTTGAATCTGAGTATCCCACCACTTCAAGATGGGTAGACTTTCTGTAAGTGAGTATATGATCCTTAGTGCCTTGTAAATATCTAAGTACTTTATTTGCAGCTTTCCAATGGTCCATTCCCGGATTACTTTGGTATCGCCCTAACATTCCGACGGCGAAACTAATATTCGATCGAGTACATGTTTGAACATACATTAAGCTCCCAACTACTGACGCATAGGGAATAGACTCCATCTCCTTATGTTCCAAATCATTCTTAGGACATTGCATTTCGCTGAACATATCTCATTTCTGAATTGGAACTATTCCTGTGGAGCATCTTTCCATTCTGAATCTCTCTAATACCTTGTCAATGTAAGCGAAAACCCTTTACATCATGTATCAATCCAACATCATTCACAGCAAGAAGAATGTCATCAACATATAGGACTAACATAATGAACTTGCTCCCACTGACTTTCATATCATTACACCGATCAACAATGTTTTCTATAAATCCATATTTAAGTGATGGTATTGTTGAACTTAAGATACCATTGACGGGAAGCTTGCTTCAGCCCATATATTGATTTCTTCAACTTTCACACCATATTCTCCTTTCCTATGACCACAAATCCCTCTGGTTGGTCCATATATACTTCCTTACATCCATTTGGTGAAGCTCTAGATCATAATGAGCCACCAAAACCAAAATAATTCTCAAAGAGTCCTTTTTGAAAACTGAAGAAAAGGTCTCTTTATAGTATATGACATCCTTCTGAGTGTAACCTTTAGCGATAAGTCTGGCCTTATATCTTTCAATGTTGCCCTTAGAGTCCCATTTAGTCTTGAAAACCCATTTACAACCAACTTGTTTTGAACCCTTAGGCAACTCAACTAAGTCCCAGACTTGATTATCACTCATTGATTGCATCTCAACTTTCATGGCATTAAACCACTTTCAGAATTATCACATTCTATGGCTTTCTAGAAAGAGACTGGATCCTTATCAACGCTCAATTCACATTCATGCTCAAGTGAGTAAACCACATAATCACTAGAAATAGCTAACCTTCTTCACCTTTGTGACCTCCGTAATGCTATTTCTTGTGAAATCACTTGCTCACTCGTGACTTATTCATTATTTACTGGTTCATCATTTATATGGTCATTTTGTGGGTTTGGAATGTTGTTTTGTTGTTCGACCATGTTGTTAAACCGTAACACAATAAGAGGAACAACAACTGAACAAGAGACATTAGGAGAATCCTGTAACGTCCCATTTTTCTATGTCTGAAATAGTAGGTTGTGACATCCTACTGAATCGAGTCGTTGCTTAGAGTCGAGTCGGGCTGATCCAAAACCCAATTCGAGTCATTAGAGTATAGAGTGGGGTAGAATGGGATGTAATTGAAATAATGAAAAGAAGTGGAATTACTTGAAGGAAGCGAAAAGATCAAAGTATAAGGATTAGGACTTACTTGCACTAAAAGATAACGCTTAGGTATTAAGTTGTAACCTATTGACACTTGAGGTACCATTTGGTAATTTTCACACAAAATCATGATATTTTTGGAGTCTACCCGAGACTTCCACTTCACTTTCCCATTTTTCATCTTTATCTTCTTCATCTCCTTCATCATCTTCATCTCCTTCATCTACTTCCTTTACCTTACTTTCCCTTCCTTTCTCCATCAATTTTCATGGGATTCAAGCATTAATTCAACTTCTATTTTATCCAAGTAAGTAGACTTTCTTAAGCTCTATGTTATCCAACCTCTAATTTAGTTATATTGTATATGTTTCATCAAAGTTCTTATGTATAGGAGAGGGGAGCTCAAAGGTAGAAGAAATAGGAAGCTTAAAAGAAGAGCTCAAGCTTTTTGGAGTGAAGGTGTGCTATCTCTTTTAGTTTAATTAATTTCCTTGCATGAGAATTTGTGTGGTGTGTTGATAATGAGAAAATATGTTGCTTAATGTTGAGTAAGAGAACTAGAAATGGTGAGAAAGCATGGGATGAAATGAATAAATGAAGTAGATATTGAGTTCATGCTGAAACAGGTTTTGCTGGAAAATTTACCAGTAACTTCACCTTGATTTTGACCCCATTTAATGATGGAATTATGAAGTGGTCTAGAAGAGTTATTTGTTCCTCTATGTGTTAGCTTTCAATGGGTTTTTGAATCACCCAAATCGGAGTTGTAAATTGAGAGATATGACCAAAATAGTACAGACTGCGCAGGCTGGAAAACACGACGCGCCCTCGCGAATTTCATGTCGAGCTCGCGAATTTGGCCTGTGAACTCTCTGACTCTCATTTTGTACTTCTCGCGCTCGCAAATTTCATTGCGCGCTCGCGAATCTCACCTGTAAACTCACTGATCCTCATATGTGCTTCTCGCGCTCGCTACTTTGCATGGCGCGCTCGCGACTTGTGTTTTGCTACTCTTTTGGACCTCATTTTCTATGCAATTGTATTCCTTTGCTCAACTTGTATGCCTCCAATCATTTTAAAACAAATAGACAACATGAGATCATGTATCAAAACAACATGCAAGCATGCAAATGATGTGAAATGAGGTAAACAATATGGTGTATGAAGTTATGAATTCTATGCAATTGTATTCCTTTGCTCAACTTGTATGCCTTCAATCATTTTCAAACAAAAAGACAACATGAACACATGTATAAACACAAAATGCAAGCATGCAAATGATGTGAAACTAACATGACACAAGTTGCTCGCTTGGCGAGGCTATCAGCATACAGGTAAGCAGTATGGTTTATGAAATTATGAAGCAGTTAATTTTATGACACAAGCATGCAAATATGACATAAGCATGTGAAAATAACATGATACAAGCATGCAAATTATGACACAAGCATGTGAAAATAACATGACATAAGCATGCAAATTATGACGCAGTTACTATGCTTTTGTTTTATATATTGACATACCACTAATATGCTCCATTGAGGTTAGGTAGAAACCACTTAGATAAGGCTATGTCGCGATATAGGATAGCAGATCTGCGCCCCATATAGTTTGGTACTCCGGCTACATGCCGTTGAGTGGATATGATTATATAATGGCCATAGCAGCCCAGTCATACAGTATTCATATAGTTTCATACAGTACCTCTTATCACTTTGGTTTCACTATAACCTTATGGAGCTATACAGTTATATTGACTACAAATTGCATAATCATATAGTATAATGAGCAGCAAGTACGATAATGAAAGTATCATGATATGTATGCTTACATTTCATATGTGAGTACATATTTATTTCTACATATGTATGTGCTTATATGTTTCTTTATTCGTTGCGATATTCACTGAGTTTTAATAAAAGTTGCATAATTCATACAGCATAAAGAACATCAGGTAAGATCATGAAAGTACAATGCTATATATGCTTATAAGTTTATTTATTTAATTCTTAAGGAGCCATATAGTTATGAGATGTTATTAATCAAAACTTATATGATGTGACTAAAAAGTGCAGAAGTCATACAACATAATGAACAGCAGGTAAGATTATGATAATATCATGATATGTGTGATTAAAAGTTCATGTAAAGGAGTTATGAGATAATTTGAACTAAATTATTTATGTTATGCATTAGAAGTTTATTCTTTGCTATAAAGATATATTGATGTTGAAATTTACTGAATCTATGATTTTTAATGCTTTTATGAAATTTGTATTTTAAGTTAGTTGTCATCACACTTTGTTAAGTATGTGAATTATGAGCACCACTGAGTTTTATACTCAGCGCGTCGATTTTTATCACGCGTAGGTTGAAGATCGTGGTTGCTACTTGAAGACTTGAAGAGTACTATCAAAGCAGAAGTGATTAATTTGGTCATAGTAGATTGAGAGTTGTATAAGTAAGAATTATGGCATGTATTAAGATTTATGGCATGTATAATTATTACATTTGTTAGAGCTTATGTGATTGGAAATATAATTGAAGCATGTAATTATTTTGGTGTAAGTATTTGGAGGAAATGATTGAATATGAAATATTTTACTATAGTTGGTATGATTAGGTCATGAAGACTTGATATATATAATGAATGCAATTAATTGCTGAATATTAAATGCTATTGAGGATTTATACAATTATGAAAAGATACATAAAGTGTTATTGTGTTATGATGATTATTTGGAGATGTTGGAAGTTTAGAGTTTAATTGGGAGTGTTTTGTATTCATATTTAGCATACAGGATGATATCAGCATGACAGGACATAAGTTCAACCAGATTGTAGCGTCTCGGCTCGGTTCATTCAGGTTAACGGGTGGACCGGGAAGGGATGTTACAAATCCACCTGAGTTGGATTTCTAATATGAATCTCTTGCACATCCACTTTACGTGATTCAACACTCCTACTAAATTGACCATTTTCAATAAATCGAGCATTACCAGACTCAACAATTCTCGTACTCTAGTTAGGACAATAAAATCTGTACCCTTTTGACTTTTCAGAATATCCTATGAAAAATCCACTAACCGTTCTAGCATCAAGCTTATTTTCATATGAATTATATATCCTAACTTCTGTTGGGTAACCCCAAATGTGAAGATGCCTTAAACTAGGTTTCCTTCCTATCCACAGTTCATAAGGGGTCTTAGGAACTACCTTACTAGGAACCTATTAAGTAAATATGCAGCAGTCTTTAATGCATGCATCCATAATGATAAAGGTACAATACTGTTACTTAACATACTCCTAACCATTTCCATAAGAGTACGATTTCACCTTTCAGCTACACCATTTTGTTGAGGTGTACCCGGCATTGTGTATTGGGCACAAATGCCACGACTTTCAAGAAATTTTGCAAATGGGCCTGGACATTGTCCATTTTATTTAAACTTACCATAGTATTCACCACCTCTATCAGATCTCACAACTTTAATTTTTCTATTTAACTGCCTCTCTACCTCATTAATGAATATCTCAAGAATATCCCCTGATTGAGACTTTTCATGCAGCAAATAAACATAACCATACCATAAGAAATCATCAATAAAGGTGATAAAATATTTTTCTCCACCCCAAGAGGGAACATCAAAAGGACCACATATATCAGTGTATATAAGATCAAGTAATTCATTGCTTCTTGTGGTTACATTCTTTAATGTGTGCTTAGTTTGGTTACCTTTAATGCAATCTATACACATGTCCCAGTCAGTAAAATCCAATTAAGGTAAGATTTCACTTTTTACTTACCTCAATATCCTTTCTTTGAATATGTGACCTAACATTTGATGCCATAAGAAAGCAGAACATTCATTATGTGCACTATGTTTATTACCTATATTGTGCTCAACATTAAACAAGGATTCAATAAATTCAGTATCAAGATTAAAATGATACAAACCATCAATCAAAGTACTAGAACCATAATAGTAATTATGTTTGTATAATGAGAAAATACCATTACAAATCTTAAAATTGAAACCAACATTATCCAACCTTCCTACAGAAACTAAATTTCTAGCACATTTAGGAACATAGAGACACTTTTCAAGATCCAGATAACAACCAATGTCGAAGATCAATCTATAAGTCTCAATTCCTTCTATTCGTGCCTTCATTCTATTTCCTATGTATAGGAACTTTTCAGTTTCGTTTATGGGTTGAATCGAAAGGAATCTCTGTATAACATGAGACACATGAGTAGTTGCACTAGAATCTAACCACCAAGTATTATTAGGCACTTCAATAAGATTTGATTCAAAACATCTGAAACATAAAATATACCTTTCTTTTCAAACCAAATCTTCCTTTTAGGACAATCCTTCTTGAAGTGACCATTCTTCCTACAGAAGTGGCACTTCAGCTCCTTACGAATTTGGCCCTTATTAACCTTTATTGGGGCTTCGTCTCTTTTTATGCCTTTCTTCCCTGATTTATTGTTGCTGCTACTAGCTCCATTATGAAATGTGAGATTGACAGAGTGTTCCTTCAATTTTTTTAATCTCCCTTCCTCTTGAATCAACATGGCCTTGATTTCTTAAATGTTCCATTTTTCCTTGAGGGTGTTGTAATTCACCTGGAACTGACCAAACTCAAGAGGAAGTGAGTTAATAATAAATTAAACTAAAAAGGATTCACTCACATCCATTCCCATTAATTTCAATTTGGTTGCCAAATTTTGCATGCCAGTCACATGATCATGAATGGATTGCGACCAATCAAACTTCTTGGTCGTTAGCTCACTCATCAAGGATCTTACGATGGACTTGTTAGCTATGTCCAATTGGGGGTATTCCTTAATTTTCAACATGTACTCTCTATCATTGTCTGTTCTGGGCATTGATGGCTTAACATTTTCAACCATTGTCATCTCATAAGTTCAAGATCGGCCTATTAGACCGCTCCCAAGCCTTATAATGGGACTTGTCAGCTTCAGTATTAGTCTCTGTAATGGCTGTTGGCTTTTCAGAGACTAATGCCAAATCCAAGTCCAAAACTCCTAACTGATAATGGATTTATTCGAACCAATCAGCATAGTTCAATCCATTGAACTTAATCAGCCAATGCCCATAGCGAACATCTTAGAAGAAATTGCAACATTATCCATATAATCATAAATCAATACTTTGAGAAAATATAAATGGATTCAAACAAATAACAATCTTAAATTATGCATTTAAATTCACATTTGGGTAATACTTAGATATATACTGTAACCAATAATGATGCCAAGAAGAAAATACTTTAATAGACTTTTACTGATACGGAGCAACTTGCGAATCTTTATGCAAGTCAAGAGCAGTGACATGTCGTGCTTCAGTATAGCATGCCCGTGTTTCTCTCTAGAACTCAGGGCACGCCCGTGCTTCATTTCAGCATGACCCATGCTGCTCTCTGGAGTCCACAGCACGCCTGTGCTTATTGCAGCACACCCGTGCTCCTTTCTAGAATCCAGTTACGTTTTAACTCCTTAATTATTCAATAATGCTCCATACAATATGCATGTTATCTTTGGATATACACTCATATTTACCAAGTACAATGATAAGTCTCTTTAATGCCATTGATTATAAGTAATGGTCTACCTTTGGGTAACCTAATAACGTTATAATCAATAATCTGAATTGTTCAATTTAACTTTTATGTCATTTAATGGCATCACACAAACATGAACAATTGAAAGCCGCATAATCAAATGTCTAAACTAATCCAAACAAGGCCACATTGGTAACTAACAAGTTTTCCATTCATTAAATATTGATTTATGCAAAACTTTAAAAGATTGAATTAAGATCTCAAAACTTTAATGATATTATGCAATAATATGTTATAACCTTTCTTTATAAATAACATAGCAGAATAATTCATAAGGCATAAAAAAAACAACCAGTATTCAATTTCTATAATTTTGACTTCGTTTATACCAGATTAACCAACTTCACAATTCAAAATTAATTTCCATTAATTAAGCCAAATAAAAGACTATCAAACAAATCTAGAACAGGAACAGGCTTTGATACCACATGTTAAATAAACTTTAATAAAGCCTAGATCTTATTGTTCATAGAATTTGTTTAATAATAATACACAATAAGCGGAAGCGTATCTTGATCCATAGCTATTGATTACCTCGTTACGACAATTCGATTCTCACCGTAACAGTAGATCTACGTTTCTTCACTCTGGCCTTTTATTTGTAAGTTCTCTCTTAATGGTCAGAGAGTTATAACAACAACGAGAGTTTTCTTTTCACGTTCTCTCAAACAACCTCACCACTATACGTTTCAGGTAGCCGTCACACTCTCTTAATGTATGTTGTTGATTTCCTTAATCTTTTATAAGCCAGAGGAAGGATATTAAAACCCTAACTGGTCCTCATCCCATTAAGCCCAATAACCATTATCGTGGGCCACCTTAATTAGAACTAGCCCTTTAATTACATGGGCCATTCATATTATTAAAATAACCTAACATAAAGAACATGGCTTCAGATATGATTATTAAAGTTAATCGATATTGAGATGTTATTCATGGTATCATGGGTGTTGTAGCTATATAGGATCCAAGATCTAAGATGAAATTGTTGAAATGGATGTTTTCTCAAATTTATGGTATTGAAGCTGCAAGTCAAATTCTTAGGATTTAAAATATTCTTTATGATTTACTTAGTGAATACAACAAGAAAGAATTTAATCCTTCTTCATTTGTTACTTCAACATATACAAATACTTCAGCTTTTGCTATTAATTCTACTCATCTTGTGGGGAAGGATTTTCTTTGTGGGTTTGACTTGTTTGTGAGGAGTGATAACAAAGTTGAAAATGTGAATATGGAATTAGATTATTATCTTGAGAACGGTGTGCTTCCTAGAACTGAGGAGTTTGATATTTTATCATGGTGGAAAAATCATGGACTTAAATATCCAACTTTGAGATTAATTGGAAGAGATATATTAGTTTTTCCTATTACTATAATTGCTTCTGAATTTTGCCTTCAGTACAAGTGGTAGATTATTGTGTCCACATCGCAGTAGGCTTAATTTTAATACAGTTGAAGCATTGATGTGTGCTTAAAATTGGCTATGGACAGAGATAAAAGGTAATTTTTTTTCTTTAAGCAACGTTCTTTTTTATGAATTGCTTCTTTATATTAGTAACAAATTATTTAAAACTTTTTTTTTTTAGATTCATCTAATCCACTAGAAGATAGCACTTTTGAGACAATTCTTGATGATTTGGATGATTTTGATGAAGAACATTCTGTGATTGAAAATGAAATTGATTGAACATTTTTTAATTGTCAATTTCTTGGATAGAAGGGAAAATTTTATTAATTGTTATTTGTAATGTTTGTGGAATATTTTAAGAATTTTATTATGTTGTAGAATCTTATGAAATACTTTCCAAAGTTGTTAATTTTATATAGTTATGTGTATATGTGTGTATGAATTTATCATTTATGTTAAATTATCGATATTTTTTGTGTTTTTTAGCATAATTATTATTTTTATATAAATGGATATTATTCGACCCTATCTTGCCTGACCCGCAACCCGATTCAATCCGACTCGAAACAGGGCGGGTCACGGATCGGGTACTTGGATTTTCCGTAATATGGATATTATGAAATCCGCCCCAAACCCGATCCACTATCAACCCTACCCTGGCTCATTAGCAATGGAGCCTCTACTCGTACATGGCAGGATAACTGGTTGCCCCAGCAGACCGGTTTCCGACCTTTTTCTCTGCCATCTGTCCTTGATGTTCAAGCCACTGTTTCTGAGCTAATACAACCAGATGTTCTAGCTTGGGATTTTGAGTTGATTCCGTCTATTTTCCTCCCTTTTGAAGCTGAAGAGATTTGGCAAATACCACTCAGCTACAGACGAGAGCATGATACTCTGGTTTGGCCACATACAAAATCCAGTTCGTTCTGCGTATCATTTTGCTATGAATGTCTTATAGCAAGAGGAGGCTGGGAATTCCTCAAGTAATAATTTTTGTGATGCCCGCTTTATTTGGAAGCCTAAGATTCCACCTAAAGTCAATCATTTTGCGTATCGAGCGTGTTTTCGTCTATTACCGTCTAAGAATGCTATCAAAAGCAGAGGAGTGCAGATTCATGATGTGTGCCAGGTTTGTGGTTTGGATACTGAAACAGATTTTCTATCCTTCTTGAGTGTCCAATAGCCAAGCAGATTTGGTACATTTCTCCTTTGAGGTTGGTTATCGATTCCCAGTTTAGTTCCCTCTTTGACTGGATGGTGTACCAGGTTTAGCAGATGCAAAGTGAGCAGATTGAGTCATTGTTCATGATACTCTAGGCTTTGAAGGACTCGGAATCTGTTGGTTTTTGTGAATATTAGGTTGCATAAGCTCAAAGTGATCAGTTTAGCTCTGTCAACTTGGTCTGATTTCAAAGCTGTCAAGAGTTCTATCCGGTCTTCTCCTGCTGAAAGTCGAACCAGAGCTCATGGTCCCCTGCAGCAGCGGGTTGGGTTAAAGTAAATGCTGACGCGACCATCTTCTCTCCTGCAAATGGTATGGGGATGGGTTTTGTGGTCCGTAATGAGTTTGAAGATGTGTTAGCAGCTGGGGCTTCCAAGGTACCCACCCCTCTTGATCCGTCAGAAGCCGAGTGTGAAGCAGCAATTTTTGCCTTGTCCCGTGCCAAAGAGTTGTGTTTTGCAGCTGTTATCTTAGAGATGGATTGTCTGGTTGTGGTTAATGCTTTACTGTCCAAGAACTATCCTGCTAATGAGTTTGGCACTTGTTTGTTAAATCTTTCTCTTCTTTCTGATTCTTTTATTTCCTTTAAAGTTTGTCATGTTTTTAGAGAGGGCAATATGGTGGCTCATCACTTAGCTAAGTTAGCTTCTGCTTTAGTTTTGCAAGAACAAATATGGATAGAAGAGTTTCCATCTTCTATTTGGTCATTTGTATCAGCTGATGAAGCTGTTCTTCAGTTATAATATTTGCTATGTTACCCTCTCGAAAGGAAAAAACAAGAAGAAATAAAAGTAATCCTATTCAATTGAATCGATTAATTGATTTGCAAAAAATTAGAACAGTTTAGGAGGCTAAATTAGCTTATAAGGTCAAATTTGACCTTTTAATTCTTCTAAACAATTTTAAAAACCAAATTAACCCAATTAAATTTAATATTTGTATATATATATATGAAAGCTGAAATAAAGAGAAAATTCAAAACACTCTCTCCTATTAGCTTTGTATTTTTCTTTTTTTTTTTTAAGAATTTTTTGAATTTTATTCTATTTTTTTATAATTTGATTGGTTGTTGAATTATTTTCAATATTATTTATAATTACTACAATAGGTGTATGTAGATTATTATCCGTATAGAATTTTGAATTTTTTTTTATTTTACTTAACTATCATTTTAAAGATAATTACGTTTGTGTCTACAACTTTAAATTTTTTTTTAATTATTATTAAAATTTAGTTCTCCAATTTATCTATACTATTTAATTGGTTAACTTATTTAATATAAATTAATAGATATATGCAGATTATTAACTAACTAGATAACTATGGCTTTAAAAAAAAAATTAGATAAATATGTAGATTCATCTTTCTTGACAATTATGTTAATTGGAAAATGTCACTATCTTTTTTGTGTTAGTATCTAACTACTAAGTCTAATTACATATATGTTATACTGAATCAAAATTAAAAGTTATTCTTTGAATTGTCCACATCTTTTTTAATTTATTTTTTCAAATTTATTTAATATTAATAGACAATAAATAAATAATTGTTACTTTTTTTTTAGTATCTAACTATAAGTCTAAGTACAGGTTATCTATGTTATACATCTATCTATTAAAATTAAAAGTCATTCTTTCATTTATCTATATGTTTTAATTTGATAAATTGTTTTATAAATTTATTTAACATTAATAAAAAATTAATAACATATTATTAAATGTCACGATTCGCTTTCAAAGCCGGACTAGCACTAGGGCCTGGATTGGCGTAAGGCCTCCTAGCCCGTAGTAAGCTTGAATCAATTAAGCTCAATCTCTTCACAATCATGGCTTCAGGTCCAATAATTATATTCTCATAATCAAAGCCCATTCTGATACTCCGCAAATTTACCGATAATACAATTAATATAATGAATACATAAATTCATATTACTCAATTACATTCCATTTGGAATACAATTGCGGAACTCTATAAATTACAATCTTTACATTTAATTGCTTAATACAACTATTAATATTTTCCTTTATTTTTATATCAACTCATTAAGATCCATAGGGCTCTTCATACCTCCTGTTACCTGGAAAAATAAAAAGGCAAGATGAACGCCAAACTCAACGAGTAGGGTTAGATAATCCACTCACCCTATACAATCGCACGTATGATAATTATATTATACAATCGGTAACCCTCTGACTAATTATGAATGAACATGCAGGCATGAATTTCACATTTAACAAATAGATCACAACATTTCAAGTGATCAAACAGTGGATATTCGTCCATGGAATCACTCATTATAAACAAAGATCATAGTCACCCCCAAAGCATGTTTTAAAATTACTTTCGAAAAAATAATCCATAATCCTTATGTCAAATGCACTCAAGGAGCCCATCCTCGTTCGGGCTGGATGGACCTCGTCTGTCTGTTCTCTTTGCTATTCTTTTCCTTTTTTGTTACTTTTCTTTCTTTTTCTTTTTTATTTTTCTTTTATCATCGATGCGCATCAAATTACGGAGTGCACAAGGGGACACCACTTCACCCACTTACAGCTCACTAACGAGATTCGCACTGTGCTTGTACTCTCGTCCCAAGATAATCCGCATCATTCTAACTCTACGGCACACCACAAATAAATCAAGTCAATCACTTAACTTCATATCATTCACACAATGTATAATATCCAATATCCTCATATACTTCAATATATAATTATATATATTCAATGCAGCTCATGGCATACACGCCTATATGGTATTTTTAAATATGTGCGTGCTTTATATGGATAACATATTATTCATGCATGCATTAATGTATAATGCATGAACGATGCAAATTATTTATTACTCATGATTCTCTGCGATCCTCAACAGGACTATCTTTATTACTGTTGCTTTCCAACTTTTGTCTTATCATTCTAAAACCTTATAAGCATCTAGATAAAAAAAAAAAAAATTCTAAGTAAGAATCTTAATTTAACAAATTTAATTCTTATTCATTAACTGATAGTTGCTACGTTATAATCGCATATTTAGTTTTCTTTCACTTTTTCACCCTAATTGATACTTAATTAATATTATGGTTCTTTTGGTAATTAATGTTTAATAGTAGTAATAAAAATAAGAATAATAATTAGTATTATTATTATTATTATTATTATTATTATTATTATTATTATATTGATATCAAGAAATATTAGTAATTTTATTAATCATTTCTCATTAATGGTATAACTATTTTAATTCATCATTAAGCATTTCACCGAAAATCAAACATCATTTTCCTTATAAATTGGGATAGCTGTCAAATCATTTATCAAAATGTAACTCAATAGACAACTCATCCGTCGACCATTAACTTTAATCATAACTCATCCTCCGTTATTTACGTAACATTCGAAATGTCGAAATAATAAGTGGATGTTCACCAAAACAGTAACTAGTAACTAGATATCGAATTTTAATTTAACTTTCCTTTTGATTTAGGATAATCGATCAAGCCTAGTAATGTATAAATGAATTAGCAAGAGGTAAAATACTATTTTCCTACTAAAGTTTAACTTAGTACGCTAATTAGTTCCTATTATTTTAAACTTAGTATGCTTAGTTGATTTTAATCGTCACTGAAACGGGAAAAATAAAAAAAATATGCTCTCATGTATCAATAGAACTCCTAAAATTTTGAAGTCAATTCTCTAAAAAATTCCTCATAATCTTTCAAATTCTCTTATATAAGCATAACTATATATATTTTTTGCAATTACATGAGGGTATTTTTCACTTTTCTATGCAATTAACACTCAATTATTTTTTTAATTCACATTGAAGAACCAAATGGTAGGGACTAAATAAACCGTTGAGCTCGCCGGAAATCGAGAGAACGCAGCCGTCCAAGGAGACAGTGGCGTCGAAGGAAAACTGACGTTGATTCGCCTGAGAGAGCGCTCGACCGTTACTGAGGAGGCTGGAAACACGCTCGCCGTTGAGGGAGAAGTCGATTGCCACTTACTATTGGTCAGGGCATCACCAGAGTTGATCGGAGCAGGGGAGGAGGGAGAGAGAGCATTACGCAATTGGGGAGAGAGAAGAAGGGAAATTTGATTTTCTCTCTCCTGATTTAATCAAGTTATAATCGGGTTGGACCAATTCAAGTGGTTCGGTTCAAATCAGTTTCTAGAAGGTTCTGTCTTGGTTCTTAAACGGTTCAAACTCAATTTAGGCGATTTTGGATTTGATTTTTAATTCAACCAATTCTTTTTTGCAAATAATTAATATTTTAATATTATTTGAATTTTCTAATTTAAATTTAATTCAAAATATTATTATTATTATTTTTTTTTTGAAAGAGAATTCAAAATCTTTTGAAAAACAAAAATCGGGTCATTTCATTAAATAACCAGATAATCATTACTTTGTTTATGTATCTAACATGACTACAAATCTGCAGTTTGCATCTATAAGATTAAGAGTTGTTTTTTCGTTTATCTATATTAATAGAAAATAACTAGAAAATTAATAGAAAATAATTAAAATGACATGCTAGCAAAAATGACATTAGAGATTCATACTTTGTATTACTACATTGTTTGTCTTCCATAAAACCAATGTAAAACATGAATTTATAATTTCTAAAAAAAAGTTTTAATATCTGTTTCTTTTATTATCAAATTCAATCTAATTTAAATTTTACTTTATTTTTTATAGATTATTCAATTTCCTCTACACAATTCTATTCCTAGATTCTTCCCCTGTTATTATTTAAAATCAATTCCAAGGACCTAAATGTCTTTAGTAATGAAAATTTCTGAGTTTTATTTCAATCATCCTCTTTATCCGTTTCAACATATAGTTAGTTTCTTCGTCATGAGGTTATTTTGATAAAGAAATTTGATTAAAAATTTTATACTATTACAAACAATGTCATTTCTCTTTATTACGAATCATATTATTTCAAGCAGGGTTTTAACAGTGCCACCCAACAATTTGACCATACATAAAAGTTTATCAAAAATAATAATATGATCAAATATTATTTAAATATCCATGCGCAAAGTGCAGTTTCCGACTAGTTTTTTATATTTTTAAACAAATTGACCTTTACTTTCTAAATAAATTAAACACTCTTCAATATTATATATGTTTTTAGGAAGATAGGAAAAAGAGAACTTGAAAGTAAAGTTAATAACAGTTAAGTTCTAAATGAGTTAAGTAGCTCTTGAGTTATTAAAAATTTCGGTTCAAAAAATTCTTTTGATAAGTTTGACAAGTAGAATTATAAGTTTGACAAGTAGAATTACAGCCTATTTATTTAATTCGTTTAATAAATGAAACAAGTTTAAATTCAAATTTATACAGAAAGAAATTCTTTTTATTTTTCTGACCGTAAATTTAAACGGCCTATCTCATTTAGAGTTTTACTAATACTATAATATGAATAACAATATATTTTGAATTTATTTGAAATAAATGAATTTTATAATTTTTTAAAATTTATTTTTCATTTATATAATTTTACCTGTAAAATTATATTTACATATGAATTAAAATTTATTCAAAACTACATTTTAATTTTATAAAATAATTATGTTTAAACCAAATTCTATCAAAATTAATAAAATTTAAAATTTAATAAAAGTAAAACTACTACAGTAAATAAATTTTAGTTGAATCAATATAACTATTGATTTTATAAACTTATTTGTGAAAATGAAATAAATTATTATATAAGCCTTCTAGATTTATTATTGTTTACTATATATTAATTATTAATGGTTAGTTGTTTATATATATCATGTTAAAGTAGTATTTAATATTTTAAAATAATATTTTGCTTTTAAAGTAGTATTTAATATTTTAATTATGGTCAAAACGTTAATATTTAGCGGCAGAGCTTTTATACTATTTAGAAGTTGACAGAGTGGATAATGACATAACTTTTATAATATATTTACTAAAACCCTAATAAAATAGATGACAATCACTGCGGAAATATGGATATAAAGCTTGCCATCTATCATTTGCCCTTCCAAGCCAATAATTTAACGGTAGGCTTTGCATTGGAAGAATCTGTGAGCAGATATTTTGTCGCCGGGTTTTATTATTTATTTATTTATTTTCAAACTTTTAGTTGAAAAATATAATTTATTGCGTCTGAATTTGCTTGATATAAACATGGTAGGGATGGCAAAATGAACTTGACCCGACCAGCATACACCCAATTCATACCCAATCAAATCTGAATTTTAAAATTTTGACCAAATTTTGATAGGATATAAATAACTTTTATTTTTAAGTATGGGTAGGATGTGAGTATTGCTATTATAAATCCGAACTCGATTTCGTTATCTATATTCAAACATCAAGAGATTTAAAAGTTTATTTTTTTAAAATTATAATATAAAATTTTTAATAAATTGTATTACTTATAACAAATTATCTATAGAAATTATAATTTCACTTTTAGTTTAATGTACTTTAGTTAGACATGGCCATATTACGGTTCCGGGAACCGGAACCGTCGGTTCGAACCGGTCCAGAACCGTAACCGGAACCGGTGAGAACCGGAACCGGGCCGAACCGGAACCGGAGAATTCCGGTTCGATTCCGGTTCCAAAATTTCTGGAATCGGAACCGGCGGTTCCAGAGAACCGGCCGGAACCGGACTGGAACCGCCGGTTCCCCCACCGGTTAGAACCGTCGGTTCGAACCGGCGGTTCCAGAGTTATAAACTGAATGAAATGTCTATTTTGGGCCAAGCTCATGGGCTTATAGGAATATGGGCTGTACTTGCTTTTACCCAATTAGTGGATGTGGTGAGAAACTGAAACACCCTGAATTTTTATTTTCAAAACTTTTAAATTTTTATTAAATCAAAAATCGCAAATTTTGGCCGCGTGGGTTGCAATTGTAACATAGTCCCAATTCGAGCCCAAATTTTCGAATTGGGCCTAAGCCCCAAAACAATTCATTCGGGAATTTTCGATTTGAGGACAGTTAAAAAATTTTCGAGAATAACGTGAAACACCAGGATTAATCTATTATATATATATATATATATATATATGAATTAATTATTCTAAATTAAAAATCATTACTATTAATACTTGTATTATTAAGTAAGTGGAGGAAAGGTTGCAAAACATAATAAAAATAATTAAAATAAATCAAACCGGACCTGGAAATTTAATCGATTTATCGAAAACCACACGAATAATAGGAAAAACACGAAAACCGAACAAATGAGATCAGATCACTAATCGGACCGAACCGGTTCGAATCGAACCGGAATGGCCCAGCCCACTTTCCTTCCTTCCTTTTCTTTTTCCTTTCTTTTCTCTCCTTCTTTTTCCCTTCTTCTTCCTCGCGCGCGCGACAGTCTCTCCTCTCCCTCTCCTTCGCGTTTCCGGCCACCGCTCAACAAGATGAAGGCGGCGATCGGTTCTTCTGGCGATGCTGGTCACGTTTCCAACTTCCCCTCGCTCCGATTGGACCTCCAGCGGCGCGAATCGAGACCATCTCCTCCGACAGTCATACTCTTCGATCTCCGGCGACTTCTCGCCATTTCCGACGGGCTCAAGGTGAACTGAAGGTCTCGATTGACTCCTCTCCTCCACGTGAACAATTCCCCTCCATTGGTACGTGATTTTGCTTGAGTTTTGATGAACCACCATGGATGGCGGCTTGAAGGTGGCTGTGGAGGTCGATCCGGCCAAACGAGCCACTGCCTCATCAAACCGATGGTAGATTTGGACTCCTCGCGAAAATTGGAGTCAGGTGGTGGTGACCTTGCAATTTTCTGGGCGGTTTAGCTTTTCCGGCCACCGTGCACGGCGGCCGGCCGGCGGCGGTCCGGTGACCGGCCGACGGCACTCCAGCGAGGCCCCGAGAGACAGAATCCTCTTCCCTTCGCGCTGATCATGGAATCGTCGCCCGATTCCCAATGGGTACGTTCTAAAACTCAGTTCTCAATTTTTATATATAAAGAATTAATTGAATTATTTAATAGACTAAATTGAATAACAAGAGATTAACTTATTGGATTAACTTGAAAATATATGAACATTTATAGTCTTTTGTAAATAAATTCTCAACCTTTTCTAGTATATTTCATGAATTTTGTGATTTAGTGGGTGATTTGGTGTTATTGAGGTAATTTTTATTTATAGGCTAAGAATTGGATAGATGGCAACAACTTGTGATTAGAGAAATTGTAGTTTTCGGTTTAATTAAGTTCATATATATGAATTTTTAATTACTGTTGAGGCAGCAGCTAGTTTAGTTATTTTGGTTAAATTTTGCTTAATGAGTAGCAAAGGCTATAGTGTATTGAGTTACAAATTCAATTCGTGCTAAGACTTGATTAGCTAGAGTATACCTATTTAGTTATGCTTAATAGATAATTTAAATAGGACGTTTCCTATAATCTTGCTTGGTGAGGATAGTGATTCATGGATTATTAAGTTGTTACATAAGATTCTAGTTAATGTTGGTCAAAGAAATATGAATCATAACTTGTATGATTATTGAAGGTATATATGATTGGATAGTTTAAAGAAGTAGAATGTGGAGATTAAACAAATAACCATTTTCATTTAATTGCGTATTTATTTACTTATTTGTTTAATCTTAGTAAAGCTATGAATATTTTTGTATTAGTAGTAAACTAATTTGTATCGATGTTGAAACCATGGATTAAGTAAAGCTAAGGTTTTGTATAGATGGTTAAATAATTATTTGTTACTTAGTTGGAGGAAGGGAGAATAAATTGATTGATTGCCCGACGGATGGGCTGTGTGCTTTAATTGATAAAGATATAATGATATTGTGATATGTGAGCAGGTAAATAGTCCTATTTTTAGGGGAGATGCTGCCGAAATTTCGATAGAACTTAGACTAGTTTTAAGTAATGACACAATTAATAAGTCTATTTAGATTAATTCTATAACTTAATAAATATTAAATAGAATGCTCTAACTATTTAATTATTTTCATTATTATTCATCGAATTATTCAATTATTTATTTATTTCCATTATTATAATTTATTTAATTGTTTGTTTATTCTTAATATTATTTATTTATTTATTATCTTTATTATTCATTTAATTATTTAAGTATTTAATTATTTTCATTGTTATTGTTTATTATTATCATTTATTTTATTGTTGTTATTTATTGTTAATGGTATTTATTTAATTATTTAATTGCATTTGAGAATGGATGTCTAATTGTGCATTGCATTACGGTGTTCAACTGATCAATATGTCTGCATTTGATTGCAATGTTTGATTAATTGTGTTGTGAAAATGCTATGCTTTGTTTGTGTGGAATTGGGATGAAGTGGACCACCATGGGTTTGTGAGGACGGTCTGTGATATGGATCCGGTTATGATATGATACTTGACCGTCGGCCGGGAAAATGGGAGATCGGCGCCCCCTTGTGCACCTGATGATATAGATTATATGGGAATTCACAGGATGGCTTCTTGTTGTTGCGCACCTGATAATCTAGATTTGATTGTAGCCCGCAGGGTGGCCTCCTGTTGTGAGCACTTGATGATCTAGATTGGATGGAGACCACCGGGTTGCCTCCTGTTGGTATGGAAAAGAAAAGAGAGAATGGAAAAACAATGAGAGGACTGGTAAGTGAGGATTAGACCAGTTGGCCGTATGGGGGATCGGCTCCCTGGTGCACATGTATGAGAGGGCGAGCCATGTGTGAGGACGGCTCGTTGGGGTTTCAGGTGGTGCCACTGACTAATTTCCACGTGATGTGATTATATGAAGATGTTTATGATTGTGAGTGCTAATGATATGTCATTTGTGTGACTGGCTGCGTGAGCATATAACTAGTCGGATGACTAGATTGATATGTTTACATATTTGTGTGACTGCGTGTGTTGTGCAATAATTATTACTCCTTAGAAAACTCACATGTCTTGTTTAAATTTTTCAGGAAGTAAGTTTCTCTTTAATTCGGTTAAGCTATGTTCCTTCGTCGCAGAGCTATAAAGAAAATTTTCCTAGACCAATAAATATTTTGCTATGTGTCTAGATGTATAAAAATCTATGTATATCTATTAGTTAGTGACTCCGCAGTTGTAAAATTTGTATATAATTAATCGTGTATTAACATAGACAATATATTTATGTAAGCTCATATTAAATGTGGTGTATTGTTAATTGGGCCCAAACTATGGAATGTTGTAGCTAATAAATTGGGCCGAGATTTAATAAAATCTTGAGATTTATTTCCTACAAACATGGGCTGAATGTTTAATATTATATTGAGATAATAAATTTTTTGGTGTTTCAGGCTTACTACGGGCCTCGGGGGCCTTAAGCTTACCTGGGCCCTAGTGCCGGTCCGGCCCATGGAATTGGGTCGTGACAAAGTTGGTATCAGAGCTTAGGTTAGGGTTCTAGGACACAACTGCGGAGTATAGGAATTTCTTTATGTTGGGATCGGCCGTAACCAACATAAGGAAGGAAACTTGTGATTTTCCTCTCTAGGGATGGTGGACGCACTAGACCCTATGAGGTGGGAAAATCCACACCTATTGTGTAGATCAATAGACTATAGGGAATAGAGTAATACCTGAAGGTAGTGGATTGGCCTGATCACCCAGTACACTATTTTTCATGTGAACTCTATTCCTGTCAGTGAGTAGAATAGTGTAGAGAATAAATAGGATTTTCATTGGTATGGTAGATTCATGAACAGAAATAATAACTTTGGGGCAATTAGAAATTTGTGTCTAGTTTTCAACACAGCTACTGAATTTCTTTAGAGTTTGTTCAAAAATATAAACTTTTTATTTTTGTTTTTGTTTTCATTTTATCTACCTAAAATTTTAAATTTAAACCCCCATTTTAATTTTGAATTCAAATTGTGTTATGATAAATAAATTGAAATTGATTATTTATTTAGAAAATTATTTTTGGAAGCTGTCTATTTATATTACGGGCCAATGGGATTAGATCATAAAATGAAAGGTTATCAGATGAGATTTAGGTTGAGAACGGAAGTGCGAATTACTAAGAGATATTATTATGAAAGTTAAATTTTCGTGATGAATATTAAGGCGACATAAGGAATAAGCGTTGGAAAGAGAAGTTGGTGATTAAGTGGAAGGAGTGAAAATTCTCACAGGATTCAGATAGCTAAGGGATGCAGTGATTTAGGAGCTGTATAACAGATGAACTAATCTATAGTAAAGATATTATAGAGACAATCGAATTTGCATAAATGAGAAATAAAAACAGTTATTTCGAAGCGGCCTGTGATATAATGGATAGCGGAAATTACAGATGATTTTGCCTATAGTTTTGAAGTAAAGCAACAAGTTTTCAAAAGTTTTGATTACTAAGGGTTTTATTAAATAACACATGTGAATTGAACGAGTTAATTCTTATGATTGTAGGTAAATCATAATTACAATTGTTTGCCTTTGTAAATTATGTTTGGCCTTCACAGAAGAATGTCTAATAAAATTTAAATTTTCAAATGAAGTTACATAATTTTGAGAAAAATCTATGATATATGATATGTACTTTTCTGTTAAACCTGATTTTATTGTCAAATTTTTATTCAAGAAAGATTTTCTAAAGAGTTCAGTAGCTGTCTAAGGATAATGATTGGAGATTTAGGTAATAAACTCAAATTCTTGTGAGTGTTAGCTAGGTGGCACTAAAAATGATGGTTGGCGAGAGAATTACAATTGGAATACTTGACCCTTTTCCTTCCTAGGTTCACATTATGTACTCTCGAGATGTGCCCTTGGTGTTGGAAGTAATTTCTTATGGCTTTGAAATTCTTTGTGTGTTCATTCTTACTCTCTCCTACTAGATTTCAATTCGAGGACGAATTGTCTTAAGGGGGGGAGATTGAAACACCCTGAATTTTTATTTTCAAAACTTTTAAATTTTTATTAAATCAAAAATCGCAAATTTTGGCCGCGTGGGTTGCAATTGTAACATAGTCCCAATTCGAGCCCAAATTTTCGAATTGGGCCTAAGCCCAAAACAATTCATTCGGGAATTTTCGATTTGAGGACAGTTAAAAAATTTTCGAGAATAACGTGAAACACCAGGATTAATCTATTATATATATATATATATATATATGAATTAATTATTCTAAATTAAAAATCATTACTATTAATACTTGTATTATTAAGTAAGTGGAGGAAAGGTTGCAAAACATAATAAAAATAATTAAAATAAATCAAACCAGACCTGGAAATTTAATCGATTTATCGAAAACCACACGAATAATAGGAAAAACACGAAAACCGAACAAATGAGATCAGATCACTAATCGGACCGAACCGGTTCGAATCGAACCGGAATGGCCCAGCCCACTTTCCTTCCTTCCTTTTCTTTTTCCTTTCTTTTCTCTCCTTCTTTTTCCCTTCTTCTTCCTCGCGCGCGCGACAGTCTCTCCTCTCCCTCTCCTTCGCGTTTCCGGCCACCGCTCAACAAGATGAAGGCGGCGATCGGTTCTTCTGGCGATGCTGGTCACGTTTCCAACTTCCCCTCGCTCCGATTGGACCTCCAGCGGTGCGAATCGAGACCATCTCCTCCGACAGTCATACTCTTCGATCTCCGGCGACTTCTCGCCATTTCCGACGGGCTCAAGGTGAACTGAAGGTCTCGATTGACTCCTCTCCTCCACGTGAACAATTCCCCTCCATTGGTACGTGATTTTGCTTGAGTTTTGATGAACCACCATGGATGGCGGCTTGAAGGTGGCTGTGGAGGTCGATCCGGCCAAACGAGCCACTGCCTCATCAAACCGATGGTAGATTTGGACTCCTCGCGAAAATTGGAGTCAGGTGGTGGTGACCTTGCAATTTTCTGGGCGGTTTAGCTTTTCCGGCCACCGTGCACGGCGGCCGGCCGGCGGCGGTCCGGTGACCGGCCGACGGCACTCCGGCGAGGCCCCGAGAGACAGAATCCTCTTCCCTTCGCGCTGATCATGGAATCGTCGCCCGATTCCCAATGGGTACGTTCTAAAACTCAGTTCTCAATTTTTATATATAAAGAATTAATTGAATTATTTAATAGACTAAATTGAATAACAAGAGATTAACTTATTGGATTAACTTGAAAATATATGAACATTTATAGTCTTTTGTAAATAAATTCTCAACCTTTTCTAGTATATTTCATGAATTTTGTGATTTAGTGGGTGATTTGGTGTTATTGAGGTAATTTTTATTTATAGGCTAAGAATTGGATAGATGGCAACAACTTGTGATTAGAGAAATTGTAGTTTTCGGTTTAATTAAGTTCATATATATGAATTTTTAATTACTGTTGAGGCAGCAGCTAGTTTAGTTATTTTGGTTAAATTTTGCTTAATGAGTAGCAAAGGCTATAGTGTATTGAGTTACAAATTCAATTCGTGCTAAGACTTGATTAGCTAGAGTATACCTATTTAGTTATGCTTAATAGATAATTTAAATAGGACGTTTCCTATAATCTTGCTTGGTGAGGATAGTGATTCACGGATTATTAAGTTGTTACATAAGATTCTAGTTAATGTTGGTCAAAGAAATATGAATCATAACTTGTATGATTATTGAAGGTATATATGATTGGATAGTTTAAAGAAGTAGAATGTGGAGATTAAACAAATAACCATTTTCATTTAATTGCGTATTTATTTACTTATTTGTTTAATCTTAGTAAAGCTATGAATATTTTTGTATTAGTAGTAAACTAATTTGTATCGATGTTGAAACCATGGATTAAGTAAAGCTAAGGTTTTGTATAGATGGTTAAATAATTATTTGTTACTTAGTTGGAGGAAGGGAGAATAAATTGATTGATTGCCCGACGGATGGGCTGTGTGCTTTAATTGATAAAGATATAATGATATTGTGATATGTGAGCAGGTAAATAGTCCTATTTTTAGGGGAGATGCTGCCGAAATTTCGATAGAACTTAGACTAGTTTTAAGTAATGACACAATTAATAAGTCTATTTAGATTAATTCTATAACTTAATAAATATTAAATAGAATGCTCTAACTATTTAATTATTTTCATTATTATTCATCGAATTATTCAATTATTTATTTATTTCCATTATTATAATTTATTTAATTGTTTGTTTATTCTTAATATTATTTATTTATTTATTATCTTTATTATTCATTTAATTATTTAAGTATTTAATTATTTTCATTGTTATTGTTTATTATTATCATTTATTTTATTGTTGTTATTTATTGTTAATGGTATTTATTTAATTATTTAATTGCATTTGAGAATGGATGTCTAATTGTGCATTGCATTACGGTGTTCAACTGATCAATATGTCTGCATTTGATTGCAATGTTTGATTAATTGTGTTGTGAAAATGCTATGCTTTGTTTGTGTGGAATTGGGATGAAGTGGACCACCATGGGTTTGTGAGGACGGTCTGTGATATGGATCCGGTTATGATATGATACTTGACCGTCGGCCGGGAAAATGGGAGATCGGCGCCCCCTTGTGCACCTGATGATATAGATTATATGGGAATTCACAGGATGGCTTCTTGTTGTTGCGCACCTGATAATCTAGATTTGATTGTAGCCCGCAGGGTGGCCTCCTGTTGTGAGCACTTGATGATCTAGATTGGATGGAGACCACCGGGTTGCCTCCTGTTGGTATGGAAAAGAAAAGAGAGAATGGAAAAACAATGAGAGGACTGGTAAGTGAGGATTAGACCAGTTGGCCGTATGGGGGATCGGCTCCCTGGTGCACATGTATGAGAGGGCGAGCCATGTGTGAGGACGGCTCGTTGGGGTTTCAGGTGGTGCCACTGACTAATTTCCACGTGATGTGATTATATGAAGATGTTTATGATTGTGAGTGCTAATGATATGTCATTTGTGTGACTGGCTGCGTGAGCATATAACTAGTCGGATGACTAGATTGATATGTTTACATATTTGTGTGACTGCGTGTGTTGTGCAATAATTATTACTCCTTAGAAAACTCACATGTCTTGTTTAAATTTTTCAGGAAGTAAGTTTCTCTTTAATTCGGTTAAGCTATGTTCCTTCGTCGCAGAGCTATAAAGAAAATTTTCCTAGACCAATAAATATTTTGCTATGTGTCTAGATGTATAAAAATCTATGTATATCTATTAGTTAGTGACTCCGCAGTTGTAAAATTTGTATATAATTAATCGTGTATTAACATAGACAATATATTTATGTAAGCTCATATTAAATGTGGTGTATTGTTAATTGGGCCCAAACTATGGAATGTTGTAGCTAATAAATTGGGCCGAGATTTAATAAAATCTTGAGATTTATTTCCTACAAACATGGGCTGAATGTTTAATATTATATTGAGATAATAAATTTTTTGGTGTTTCAGGCTTACTACGGGCCTCGGGGGCCTTAAGCTTACCTGGGCCCTAGTGCCGGTCCGGCCCATGGAATTGGGTCGTGACAGAAACGTTATGACAGTTGGCATTTAGCCGTTGACACATTTTTGTTACAGACCAGTTTTTTTTTTTTTTTTTTATTTAAATTTTGTTCAAAATTTTTTAAACAAAAAATAAATTCAGCTGAAAAATTTTTTTTTAAAAAATAATTATGTTCAAGTCTTTAAAAAAATAAATTTAATTGAAGTATTTTTTAATTTTTTAGGTGTATTTTTTAATTTTTTATGTTCAAATATATTTTTTTTTAAACCGGTCTTCAAAATTTAAAATTATGCGATTCGCCGGAAAACCGATTGGAACCGTCGGTTTTATCACCGGACCGGAACCGGAACCGGACCTTTTCGGTTCGGTTTCGGTTCCAGAAAAACTGGAACCGGAACCGCCGGTTCCGGAACCGGAACTGCCGGTTCCGGAACCGTGGCCACCCCTAACTTTAGTGCAAAATAACTTCACCGTAGTTTTTATATATTAATTTGAATTGGTCAAATTTTTTAAAGTAATAGATTTTAAAATTTAAAATTTAATTTTTATTATTTGATTTAAACTTCAATTTCAAATAATGGAGAAAAATCATATCGATAATTGTGATTTGGAGTGTTAACATAATATTTGTTATATAAGTTTTTCACTTGAAGAGTCTGATACCTAATATTTGAATGAAGTATTATGACAAAAAGAACAACTTTAGAATTACATTTAAAAAAAAAAAAAAACTTTGAAATTAAAGTTTTGATTTATTATTTAGACATTTATATATGTATTAACTTATTTTCATATTTTTTCATATATTATATAAAATTTAATTTTTAAACAATATGACTCAGCGAATAAATGGATATTAGTAAGTAATAAATATCCATAGGTTCAAACCCATTGAGTTCGGGGATAGGTATAACATTTCCTTTTGGATAGAATATTGGTGTAGGTATGAGAATTGAGGATGAAATTGGATTTGGATACGAGTATTGCACTACCCCGACTTGAACCTAGTCATTGTCATCCATAGAACGGGGAAGCTAAAACTTTTAATAAAGGGAAGCAAAATGACTTGGATGTAGTGCTAAATGGCACAACTTATGCACAGCATAATCCCATTAAATTGTCAATAATGCCCTCTCTTTTATCCATGTTAAATAAAATCTTAGTTTCAAGAGCCTAATCTAACATTAAAGAAACAGAAGATAATAATAAATCAAGAAAATGCACATGTCTAAGTTAAAAATCATCAAAATCCAAAATTGTCTCTCTTATGATCATTTAGTTCGAGAAAACAACGCATCGGCTCTATATGTGGGTACAAAAGAATATAGTGCTGAGAGGAAAATCGATTTATTTGCAACTTCTCAAGTTTTTCACGCTAGGCCATTTTAGATATTGATTTTTGTTTTCAATCCATTAGAAGTGATAGTAGATTCATTAAGAATCGATGGAGTGTTACTTAGTTGATTCAAAACAAGTGATGCCCGGTTAAAGATCCATTTTATTATGTCATTAACACTCTGAAATCTTCGTTTCCTTGTCTCTTGTCTAGAAAAGTCAAAAATATTATAAATATGTGTATCCAATATCAGTGGATGACACATTATCATTGTCGAATTCTCTCAATTTTATTCAACTTTTCTGCTCTATTAAGGAGTAATAATATTTTTGAAGTATTTGACGAAATGCCTCAACCATTTGGTGGGTTCAATAACTCAACTTTGAGATTATTATTTCTTTTTCCTTAAGAAGTGAAGAATTTTTATTTTTCCTAGTGATTTGTTTCTATGTTATAGACTTTAGAATTTGCACTGTGTTACTCGTGATGGTCGAGCAATGCCTATGTTACTCGTGAGTAGAGACAATCTGGTGACATAGTTTTGTGAAGCGATGAAGGCCACATTGGGTCTAGCAGTAGTGATGGAGCTATTCATACCACTAGTATCCGGATCTTATCAATAAGAACTGTCTAATCCGATTCAGGAATTAGTTACAGTTAAGACTCTTTGTCTCTCTCTGCAGGTGAGTTTAAAGGGATCAAACTCAAGTGCTCTTTCCATATATCTAGCCGGCTTTGCCAACTGATCCACACTCGTAGGTATTATAATATAATTTTTATTAGAGGCTTAAAGACATTGTAGACATTTTATCCAACTTGTGTTTGGCATAAGTTGGACCAAATATATTTACCAAATTATTTATATATAAATATATGAGTACACTTCAATTCAAAGGAAATTAGAGGTAAAGGTTTTAATATAATTTAACATAAAATAAAATTAGGAGGGTAAAGGTTTTAAATTAAAATGAAATCAAGTAGAACTTTAGAAAAATAAAAAGATAAACACAACGATTTATAGTGGTTCGGCACTAACTCGCCTATATCCACTCTCCAAGACTCATCTTGAGATCCTCTACTATATTATCTCTTTTTAAGGGTAAGAGACAAACCAACAATACAAGGCAATAAATCAACACCTAGATCTATCCTTTGTCCTACTAGATTCTCTAAAGGTTTTTGTCAATCTCAACCCTTTCTGTTTTTGCAGAGAACAGAAACTCAAATCAAGATATTAAGATCCCACACAAGGAGAAGGTCGATTGATAACCTATTTCATAATAGCTTTTCACCGAAGCTATTACACAAAAATTTTTCAAAGACCTGTCTACAATAGATTATAAAATCTATGAAGACAGAGAAAAATGTAAATATAAGCACAGGAAAGACAGAAATCAAGATTAGAAAATCGTTTTAAAGAACAAAACTGTTTTTCAAAAGAAGTTGTTATAATTTTTTTTTCTCTTAAAAAATAATTCGTGAAGCAATAAGATGAAAAGAAATAAGGGGGTTAAGTGCAAGTTTTTAGAGATTAAAATGTTTGATCAATGGACTTTTACTCTTAAAACAAAAACCCACGTCTTTACAAGCGAAAGACGCCTTTTATAGAGAGAGATGTAAATCCCGTTTTAGAAAGTAAAATCCTCTAATTTTTAAATAAGAATATTGACTTTCCAAAACTAGAAGATACGGAGATCTTGTTGCCAAAAATAATTTGAGTCAAAATCTTTTCTTTTAAGGTAAACGAATAAAAATAAGATTTGAACTTTCCTTAAAAATAGTTTCCGAACATAAAAATATAAAAATCTTTTTCAAATTATTTTGTTACCAAAAATTATTAAGACAAAATCTCTTTCATTTAGGTAAACGGATAAAAGAAAGATATTTATAAAGATAGTTTCCGAAAATGAAAAGTATAAAAATCTTTTTCTAAAATTTTGTTATAAAAAATGATTGAGACAAAATCTCTTTCATTTAGGTAAGCTAATAAAAGAATGAGATTTTTGACTTTCAAGAAAACTTTCAAAAATTATTTTTGAAAAAACAGAGAAGAAATATTTTTGTTCTTATAAATGAATATTCTCTCTATCCTACAATAAATCCTAATATACTAACCACTAAAATCTTCAATGATATTCATGATCTTCAATTATTCTTGGATTTATAGGAATTTATCTTGATTATATTTTCCATATTAAAAAAGTTAATTATACATAAAATAATATTAGCACAAATAAAATAATAAAATTTATTTGTTTTACTTAATCATCAAAATCTCAAGATAAAATTGACCCTTGAGCCAACACCATCAACCATAAAATTTTCTCACTCATATATGGGTTCAAGCATATGACCTCCCACTACGATGTATGACAGAGTCAGTAACTAAGCTTATTGATGGGAAGATTGGTTTGTTTTTGGATTGGTTTAAGGATGATGACAAGGGTTAGGGAAAGTTCATTCGATTTAGAGTCTCTGTTGATCTTTCTAAAGCTCTCCTTAGAAGTACTTCCATCAAGTTCATTGGAAACACTATATAGGTACCTTTAAAGTATGAAGGCTTGCCTACCTTCTATTATACCTGTGGTAGGTGTGGCCATTCATTTAAGCAATATGATGACTTTGAGACTACTACAGTTGATGACTCAATTTTGATTCTTTATAGTTATAGTTTGAGGGTCCCCTTAGCGACAAAGTCGTAAAGTAACCTTTTCTACTAATGTCAACATGGATCCCAAGAGAAAGTTGGTTTTTAAACCAATACTTACTATTCCTATTTCTCCTAATGTAGCTCTCAATCATGTAGAAAAACATGTTGGATCTCTTACTACTTGGTTGGTTGACTCAATATTGGAAGATACTATTCTAAACCAGCCAAGGGGCATACATGTTCAGGCTTGAACCACTGACCAGGCACTTCAAATCCAAGTAATTGAAATTTCACCAAACATACATGAACCTCAAACTAAAAATCCAATTTTACATCAAAATGCTGCAACACCCACCATGTAAATATTTTACCTCGACCATAGCCCTTCCATTCTACACCTTTTAGGAATTCCTTACACCACAACCTGTCTAGTCAGTTTACGCACTGCAACCTATTGACCTACACGAACAACTCTCCCAACCACCCCACAACCCCTCCAGCCTTGTCCTTCTCTATTTCCCCCCTCATGCTCTCATGCCTTTATCCAACCTGATTGAGGTCAGTATTGGTATCGATTCTAGTACCCAAAAAATAGTTACGACAAGCTAGAAATGGAAGGTTAGGAATGTAAGCAGAACTGAAAATATTGCTTCTCCTTTGATGATTGGTAAGCAGAAGGGAGAGACAGATGTAGTGTAGTTGTCAGAGATAGAGATCGATCCCATTTACAAGAAAACCAAATATCACGCAGCTCATTTCACAGAAGTAACAACTGCGACTATTAGGCGGTCCCACTGAGCATTATGAGTCTCCCGCCCTAGAATTCTAGGGGGCTTGGGAACCCCATGCAATTTGTCAACTAAAATTGCTTGTTAAGAAAAAAGGTCCCGAATTATTGTTCCTTATGGAGACCAAGAAACCATATACAGAAATGGAACAAATTCAGAGAAAATGTGGATACAATAATGAGTTTTCAATTTCTTATGAGTGAAATATTGATAGATGGTATGCCTCTTTTTTTTTTTAAAATATATTTTGGCATATTGTTGGTTCTTCTATCGAAGAGAAAATTCTTTCTATCTTAATAAAGGTATATCTCTAGAGTCTTTTAATCATGCTTCTATTACCTTGATTCCAAAAATTAAAGACTTAGTTTTAATAAAAGATTTCCTCCCTATAAGTCTATGTAATGTGATATTAAAAATAGTTACTGAAGTAATAGCTAATAGGCTGAAAATTTTTCTTTCTAAAATCATCCATGAGTCTTAGTCCGCTTTTGTTCCAGGTCATTTGATTAGTGATAATCCTCTCCTAACCTCTGAAACTTTCCATCATATGAAAAATAAAACGACTAGTAGGAAGGCGAATTTTGCACTTAAATTAGATATGAGCAAGGCATATGACCAAGTTGAATGGTGTTTTCTTGAGGGAACTATGTTAAAAATGAGTTTTAATAGGAGTTGGGTCAGTTTAGTTATAAGGTGTGTGACTATGGTGTCCTATTTCGTTTTACTTAATGGTGAACCCTAAGAAACCTTATTTCCACAAAGGGGGCTTTGATAAGGTGATTCACTATCCCTCTATTTATTTTTATTTTTTGCAGAGGTCTTCACAAGTCTCATCCAGCAAGTAACAAATGCGAGGCAATTCCATGGAATTAAAATCTGTAAGAGAGCTCCATCTCTCTCACACTTGTTTTTCACTAATGATAGTATTCTGTTTGCTCAGGCATCTCAAACAGAAGCGGATAGGTTGATCTCCATCCTTAATGATTATGGACGGGCTCAGGAGAGAAGGTGAACCTGGAAAAATTTGAGATTTCATTCACTGTTAATATTTTTGGTCCATTGTAGGCAGTTATCAGGAATAAACTAGGTGTAAAGTGTGTGGAACGACACAACATGTTGGATATCAGTGTAGTGATAAACTCCAAGATTGATTAATAATTTATAACACCAAGAATAATAATGGGAAAGGTAACCAAAATAATACTAACCCAAAACACCAAATAAAATTGTATAAATAAGAAGCAAACTTTCACAAAGCTTAAGGAAGGAAGTACTTACTTGCTTCTTGGACTTGGTTTTTGCTTGGTGTTTAAAATGAGGTGAGGGGTGGTATTTATAGGCATTTCCACCTCCTTAATGTACGGCTATGATTTACTTATAAAAATGTACGGTGGACATTACGTGGAGCATTCTAGAGTAGGTGAGATATTTTATTAAAATATCTTGTGGGTGAGAGTATTCTATAATGTCCTAGGTATTTACACCCCATGTGGGCTTGGGTCATTCATCTTTGGGCTTGGGTTTCCATCTTTGGGCTTGAAGCTTGCCAAGTATTTAACTTATTGTGGAAGCCCATTTTGGCGGTTTTTCTCAATTAATCAATGATATTTTAATACTCTCTCTCAATGATTAATTTCTCTTTCTTCATCATTCCCAACTGTTCGCGAAAATCTTCATATTTATTTGCATTTAAACTTTTTGTAAAGATATCGACTGGCTGATCCTTCGTCTTGATATATTTCATTTTAATCTCTCCTTGTAGAACCTTCTCTCTGATAGTGAACCTCCACGTGTTTTGTTCTTGTATGAAATACCGGATTCTCAGCCATGTATAGCCAAATGACTATCACAATTCAACGGAATCAGATAGTGGATGGGTTGATGCAGATCGTTCATATTTGACAACCAAACACTTTCCTGAGCTGTTGTTTCTACTGCCCGATACTCAGCTTCTGTTGTGGAAAGTGACACTATAGGTTGTCTCTTACTACACCAAGAGATTGCTCTTGAACCAAGACTAAATGCATAGCCTGTTGTCGAGCGCCGAGTGTCGTGATCTCTTGCATGATCAGCATCGTAATATCCTTTCAACTTGATAATTTCACCTCTCTTGTATAAGATCCCATAATCGATTGTACTTTTGACATATCTCAATATTCTTCGAACTACTTCCAATTGAGGTTTCTTAGGCTTTTACATAAATCGGCTGACTACTCCAACTGCAAAAGAAATGTCAGGTCGTGTCATAGTGAGATAGATTAGGCTTCCCACTAGTTGTCTATACATAGTAGCATCTTCGAGATCATTCCCTTTATGAGCACACAGCTTGACATTAGCATCCATTGGAGTAGATATCGGCTTGCATTCCATTATTCCAAACCTCTTCAGCAGATCTCTTGCATACTTCTGTTGTCCGAGGTACAAACCTTCCTTGGCTTCTTCTATCTCCAATCCAAGGAAATACCTAAGCTTCCTAGCTCTTTCATCTTGAAACGAGTAGCCAAATTCTCTCAGATGAGTTGAATCTCTTCGATGTTATCGTCAGTGACTATTAAATCATCAACGTATACTAGCACTATAGCTAGTCTTCCTTCCTGATCTTTCACAAACAAACTAGAGGCTGCTAGTGCCATAACATATCCATTCTTAATAAGGAATTCTGCAATCTTGCCATACCAAGCCCTCGGTGCTTGTTTTAGACCATAGAGAGCTTTTCTTAGCTTGCACATATAGTTAGGATTCTCACGACCTCTGAACCCTGGTGGTTGCTCCATGTAGATTTCACAATCAATTTCACCATGTAAGAATGCGTTCTTCACATCCATCTGCCACAAAAGGCCATGACTTACTAGTTGTTAAAGCTAGTAATACACGCACAGTAGTGATCTTGACAACTGGACTAAATGTCTCATCATAGTCCAAGCCATACTATTGAGAAAATCCACGAGCAGCCAGTCTTGCTTTGTGTCGCTTAATTGATCCATTCGGGCGAGTTTTGATTTTGTAGACCCATTTGCAAGAGATGAGTTTCACATCTCTTGGTTTTGGCACTAATTCCCATGTTTGATTTTGCTCCAGAGTAGTAATTTCTTCTTCCATCGCAGTAGTCTACTCCATCTTCTTTGATGCTTCTTCATAAGTTGTTGGCTCCTTTATCTCTGCTATAGCAACATTTGCATATTTTGGATTAGGCCTTCTTTCTCGATCCGATCGTCTGGATCTTGTTCTTCTTGACTTGGCTGCTGTTGTTCGTATGCACCTATCTTCCTTGGGCTCTTCGATTTCTCTTAAACTCTGGATGGCACTGCTTGACCTTTCTCTGGGATGAACTCTCCTTCTCCTATCTTCTTTTCAACTTTTTCTTGAATTTCTTTTGAGTCTGGTAGCAGGGTTGCTTGAGATGACCACGAAGATGATGTCTCATCAAAGACCACATTTCGTGAAATATGGCACTTGTTAGTTATAGGATCACAACATCTCTGGCCTTTTCTTTGCTCATCATAACCAACGAATATGCAGCGAAGTGCCTTTTTGTCAAACTTGCTTCGAAATTCATCCGAAACGAAGACATAACACACACATATAAAAACGTGAAAATGACTTACAATTGGTTTAATGTTCCACAGTTTCTAGAATGGGGATGTAAACTCCAGTCTTGCTTGAGGTAGTCTATTGGTGACGTACACAATTGTCTTCATGCACTCTGCCCAAAATCTAGCCGGTACATTCTTCGCATGGAGCAAACTCCTACAAATCTCCACTAGGTGTCGATTCTTTCTCTCAGCAACTCCATTTTGTTGTGGTGTTCTTGGACATGTGAATTGCATTCGAATGCCTTGCCCTTGGCATTATTTAGTGAATTCATCAGACGTGTACTCTCCATGTCACACCTTACCCTACTGTAAGACATGGCATGTCGCCCGTAATATAATTAATAAGCACTTAATTCTTATAAATGCTTACTAAGTATACTACAAGGGACTTAAACCTTTTTATTTCCTTCATTTTTTTTTTTATATCTTGTAGCAATACTTTAGTTATTAAATGTATAACTTATTTTGGTTCGTTCACCTGTTAGAAAGAAATGTCTATAATTTATTAACTAGTAATCTCAATATAATTTCTTAAACATATTATTAAAAACATAAAATGGTTCCATAACCCATAAGTCCATGGATGATTTAATTACATATTGGAGTCCTGTTCAAATCTTAGATACATAATAGAAATTAATTACTTTAATAGACTATAAATTTTCAAATTCATACAATCATAATTTACATGAATCTGCTCAAATATACATAGATGATCTGTTAATGTTTAATACATCATACATATTCCAAAAGAAGTCAAATATACAATAGCTACATCAGTAGCATACTATCTACATCAAATAAAAATGATCCTCTCTTGGTTCTTTTTCCTTTTCTTTACCTGTGATAGTACAAAAGCAACTATCGCTAAGCATATGGCTTAGTGGTGTACTAATAAAAATAATAAGGAATGACAATTCATAAATCCACCATGGTAAAGAAAATAAGAAACAAAATAAATCAATACCATTTAAATCATCAATTCATAATATGGTCTTTACAGCTTTTATAGAGTCAATTCTGAGGGCCATCAGTGTCTAATGTGCACATCTAGACCTGCTATCTACAACCTCAATCTGTGATATGATTTCAACAGAAGAGGGAGCAATCTACAACCTCAACATGGAGGGAGAATTTCATATCAATCATATATCATCTAGTGATGATATCCATGTTCAATCGATCGTAATATCAACTTCAACAAATGAAATGATATTCGGGGTACTAACCATATCTATATCAGCTGTAAGACTTTTAAACCATTCCATTTATGTACTAATATCAAAATCACAATGGACAACATTTCATTTCACAACCACTGCTAAAAACATTCAATCACGGCCACCCCTCATACTACAGATATCAATTGGCCAACGTCCTCCTCTTTCACAGTATAAGAATCATAAAATTCATTTACAAATATCATTCGGTCGTATGCTTTCAAAATAATCTTTTTCCTCTTTAAAAGCTTATGAATATAATTATAATTCATAAAGCAAATCCATTGAAAATATTTTGCAAAATCAATTTCATTTTGTTTAAATAAAAGTAGGAAAGGAATAATATACACTAACCGGAACTAGATGGCTCCCCTAGCCCTTTTTCTCTAGTAATCACCCTCTCCTCAACTCCCTTTCTCTCAGCAGCTGTAGCATGATATTAATACTCACATTAAGATCATACTACACAATGTACACACATGCACTTCTATAAGAATGTAAATTAAGCATTAGAATGTAGTCTCATGCTTTTTCTTTCATTTTCTCTATACTTGTCCAAGTGTTATATGATCTGAGTTTAAGCATGAAACACTTCATATCCAACACTTAACCACATCCTAGACACAGAATACTAACAATGAAAACAATAGAAGTGAATAGCATGCTAAATTCGTTCAAGGTTTATGACATGCAGAATTTCAGCATTTGAGTAGCTGGTATTGCGTTGACTATATCTTGAATTCCCCATATTCAATTGCCCTGAAATTTTGACAGCATGTTCCCAACATCTTAGGGTACTGTTCTGGAAAATTTCATAATTTTTAAAGCTTATTTTCATTTTTAAATGACATAATTATAGAATCTCAAGTTCAGTTTTTCTCATGCTGAGCAGCCTGCATTGATTTACTTATAACTCCATTTCCTTTTATCCAATGGCCTTTAAATTTTAACACGACCTACCCAACATCTCAGTCTATCTCCATATCAAATTTCATAAATTTTGGAGTTCATTTGCTTAGTCAAATAGGTCAATTACAGAAGCTGAATTTCAGGCAGCCCAACTGTAACATGTCCAACAATAATTTATATATGTTTAAGCATTCTCACCTCACTTCCAGCACAAATTCATGCAATCCAAGTCTTCTATTACTTACATAACATCATAATATAAGAATATCAGAATCCCTAGTTCATGGCATATCAAGAACAAACTCAAAATCATCCATCTTGGTGACTTGTGCAACTTAGACTTTGAATTCATGCATAACTACTTTCAATCATCTTAAATCACCTTAAAATCACTTCTCATCACTTCATCTTCACCAAATCAGATTACACAAACAAGCACCTCACTTCAAAGTTCATGGAATTCAAAAAGTAGTCCATAGAAATGAAGGAGGAAGTGAAAATAACTAACCTTTTCTTAAGAAATACTTGAAAATTCTTTGATTTTCACCTTCTTTTTGCTTGGTTTTGACTCAAAATCCTCCTCCTCTCTTCTTGAACGGTTTGGCCTGCAACAATGAGTGAAGTGTCGTGGTTCTTTCCTCTTCTTCAATAAAATTATATAATAAACTTTATTAAAAATTCCTTGCATGTCCTTTAAATGCAAATTGCACTATAATCCTCCCTTTTGTTTTCCCTTCATCCTTTGGCACTCTAATCTTTTTAATCATTTTACTTTAGTCCTATTAGGTATAAACCAAGTGTATTTAATATTCTAAACTCCACTTGGTAAAAATTGTACGGAAATTACCGTTTTTCAGGTTTTTCGGGTAAAATCGTGCTTTACCGAGAAGTCATTCATCTTTTAACTCATTTTTGATTTCCTTTAAGCTTTCACATTGATTTGCAAAGATCAATTAATGTTTCATTTAATTAATATTAATATCCTCAATATATAGTGTTTCCCATTATTCTAAGTTTTCATTTTTTTTTTTCGGATAACCGTATTTATCGAAAAAGCTAGAATAGAAAGAACTACAAAATTGAGGATATTACACTCCACCATTGTCGGTGCGAAGACATTTAATTTTATTTCCGACTTTTTTTTCAACTTTGTTCTTGAAAGCTTTGAATTTTTCAAAAACTTCCGACTTCTCTACCATGAAATCTACCCAAACATATCTCGAGTAGTCATCGATGAAATTAATCATGTACCTTATATTACTGTTTGTAGGTTGCTTGATCCGTCCAAGAACATCTGAATGTATTAATTCCAATGGCACCTTGGCTCTATATTTTGACTCTTCAAAGGGAAGTTGGTGAGCTTTTCCATACTGGTATCCAGCATATATAGTGTCTTCTCGGCATTCCAATTGAGGAAGACCTTTAAGCATGGACTTCTTCATCATCACCTTAAGCTTATGATAATTAACATGTCCCAAACGAGCGTGCCGCAAGTTAGCTGTCTCACTCTTTCTTATTCTGTCAACCTAGGCTTCTTGTGCTAACATGACGTAGATTGATTCTACTCACCATCCTTCCATGACTGGATCTCCGATTAATTTACGGTTACGGTAAACCTTAATATCATCAAGACAAAACACCACATAATTACCTGCAGTTGCTATTTGTGATACAGAGAGCAAGTTTTTCTTCATCCTTGGCACATGGTAAACCATCTGTAACTCCAGTTTCTCCTTACTGGAGGGAGAAACAATGGTTGTCTTTCCAATGTGAGCTATTGGCAATCTCATATTATTTGTTGTGAGTACAACACGACCTTCATCATAATCGGATACATCTGATAATTTCTCCTTGTTTCCTGTTATGTGATTAGAACTTCCAGAATCAACTATCCAATCATCATCATAGTTGATTCTATCACTTACAGATATTAATGACAACTCTTGTTCGGGTCCTTTCATCATCGTCTCTACTGGCTTCTGTGGCAAATATTCTTCCTCCTGAACAAAGAAAGTGTGAATATCCCATTCCTCTTCACTTTGTTGCTTGTTCTGGGTTGATGCTATGTTTCCTTGTACTCATTTGCTTTCACATTCTCGGGCGAAATGTGTGACATCCTATCGAGTCGAGTCTTAGCATAGAGTCGAGTAGTCGAGTTGAGTCGAGTTGGACCAAACCCGGTTGGGGTAGAATGGGATTTTAAGTGGAGTTACTTGATTGAGAGAAAAGATTAAAGCATATGAGTGAGGATTGTTTTGCATTAAAAGATTGAGTTTGGGTATTAAGTGATAGCCTTTTTCTAATTGAGGTACCATTTGGAACTTTTACACACAAAGTCATGGATATTCTAGAGCCTACCCGTGCATATCACTTCACTTTCCCATTTTTCATGTTTATCTTCATTTTCTTCCTTTCCTCTTCCACCTTCCTTTCAATTTTCATGGTAGTTAAGCCTTAACTTCAACTTTTCTTCTATCCAAGTAAGTAAACCTTCTTTAAGTTCATAATTGAAGCATTTGGTGCTATTCTTTTAGAATTCATAAGGATTCTTATTTATAGGTGAAGGGAGTTCTAAGATTGTAGAGAGAAGAAGCTAAAGAAGAACTCAAGCTTTTTGGAGTAAAGGTTTGATATCTCTTGTTATTTTCCATTTTTCTTTGTATGAGAATTGTGTGGTGTGTTGCTAGTGAGACAATATATTGCTTCATGTTGAGTGGGAGGACTGGTAATGGTGAGAAACAGGGGAAAACAGGGGAGGTATTGAACAAATGAAGTAAAAATTGGTTTATGTTGAAACAGGGCTTGCTGAAAATTTTACCAGTAACTTCATCTTGATTTTGACCCCATTTAATGATGGAATTAGGAAGTGTCATATAAGAGTTATTTGTTCCTCTATGTGTTAGCTTAACATGGGTTTTTGAATCATCCAAATCGGAGTTGTATATTGAGAGATATGACCAAAAGAGTACAGACAGTGCAGGCTGGAAGCGCGCGCGCGAATTGCATGACGAGTTCGCGTTGCCTTCTCGCGCTCGCGAATTTGAACTACGCGCCCGCGACTTTCACCTGAAACTCTCTGACTCTTATTTGACACATCTCGCGCTCGCGACTTTCAAGTGCGCGCTCGCGACTTGTGCTCGCAACCTCTCTGACTCTCAGTTGGCATTTCTCGCGCTCGCGATATGCAAGTGCGCGCTCGCGTACTTGGCCCTTGGCCTGCAAGCGCTCGCGACCTTCATCGCGCGCTCACGTATTTGGCCTGGGAACTCACTGTCTCTCATTTTGCACACTACGCGCTCGCGACTTTCAAGTACGCGCTCGCGACCTTCACCCGATAACTCACTGTCTCTCATCTGATGCATTATGCGCTCGCGACCTTGCAAGGCGCGCTCGCGACTTATGTTTTCATGCACTTTTGGTTTTCTTTTTCAATGCAATTGTATTCCTTGCTTCACTTATATGCCTCCAATCATTTTACAACCAAAATACAACATTAAATCATGTATCAAAACAACATTCAAGCATGCAAATGATGTGAAATCAAATATACATTATGATTTATGAAGTTATGAACTATGAATATGATGTTGTGTTATATTCTTGACATATCAACATTATGCTCCATTGAGGTTAGGTAGAAACCATGTAGATAAGGCTATGTCGCGATATAGAATAGCAGATCTGCGCCTTATACAGTTTGATACTCCGGCTACAGGCCGTTGAGTGGATATGATTATACAGGCCATAGCAGCCAAGCATACAGTTTTATCCAGTTTCATACAGTTTTTCTTATCACTTCGGTTTCACTATAACCTTATGGAGCCATACAGATATCTTGACATAATATTGTATGAATCATACAGTATTATAAACAGTACAAAAGATCATCAAGGTATAATGAAGGTATCATAACATGTGTGCTTATATGTGCCATATGTGTTTACATGCTTATTTCTATCTATGGATGTGCTTAATTGTTTCTTTATATGTTGAGATATCCACTGAGCTTTATTTGCTCAGCGAGTTACCTGTTTAACTCGCAGGTTTCGAGTTTGGTCCGTAGACGAGTCGGCTTACAACTGTTGCAGTTCATCTGTAGAAGACTCAGTCTTCAGGGTAGCTACTCATTTGGATGTGTATTTTTGTCTACCCTTTTTATGGCATGTACAGGGCACACAGTTGGGCCCATTTCATTTTGTAAACTAGTATCATGTCTTGTAAACATTAAGTACATTATTGTTATAAACAGCATCAGCATGATGTTATATTCAATATACATTATGATTTCAGCATGTCAGACCATACAGTGAACCAGTTTGTAGCGTCTCGGTTCGGTTCATTCAGATTTATGGGTGGACCGGAAAGGGGTGTTACAAATTTTGGTATCAGAGCCCTAGGTTCAGTTTCCCCGGGCTTGCATGCATAAGTCAGTCTAGTGTACATGCCATGTCTACCCTGATGAACTAAGCAGTTGTTGTTCTTTTAGGAGGATGTCACAGGAAGGTGAGAGTGAGTCACACGCCTCCAGAGCAGTGGAGGGTGAGTCTCCAGTAGCACCAGGTCAAGCCAGAGCAGTGGAGGTTGAGACTCCAGGAGCACCAGGTCAAGAGGTGTTGTTAAAGTAACTTGCAGATACTTTTCGACAGATTGCAGGGGTGATACCTCAAGCACCAATAGTAGTAGAAAGAGAAAGAAAGCCCCCACTGGAGAAGCTTCGGAAATATGGGGCGAAAGAATTCAGTGCCAACAAGGATGATAGTCCAGAAAGAGCTGAGTATTGGTTAGATGGGACATCAAGAGTTCTGGAACAATTACAATGTACACCGGAGGACAAGTTGGTTTGTGCCACATCATTGCTCATAGATGAGGCATATACATGGTGGACTACTGTTCAGCAACGGGTAGCAGCAGAGCAGCGTACATGGCAATTCTTCTTGGATGAATTCAAGAAAAAGTTCATCACAGAGGCTTACCTAGATGCGAGAAGGAAAGAATTCTTATACCTGAGGCAGAACAGAATGTCAGTTTCAGAATACGAAAGAGAATTCACCAGGCTCAGCAGGTATGGTAAGGGGATAGTGGCTACAGAAGCCGAGAGGTGTAAAAAGTTTCAGGAAGGCCTGAACGATGAGATTCAGATGGGAGTGGTAGCTTCCAGATTCAGAGAGTTCTCAGCTTTGGTAGAGGCAGCTCAGGAGATAGAGCGAATTCAGGCCAGTCAGCGTACCAGACGCCAGCGGTCTCAGCAGAGGAGAGACCAGACTTAGAGTGCACCCAGTACCTATCAGTCAGAAAGCAAGAGATTCAGAGGTGCTAGTAGTTCAGCTAGTTCTAGACCTCCCTTTAGCCAAGGCACAACTAGGGGTGCTAACATGCCAGCGGTATCAGTTGTGGCTAGTTCTGCTGATGGTAGCCGAGGTTCAGGTAGAGGAATTGGTAGAGGCACCGGTAGAGGTGCAGAGTCAGCTGGTTATACTTTGCCACCTTGTGAGCATTGTGGCAGACGACATGGTGGAGATTGTTGGTTGGTGACTGGTAAATGTTGGATATGCGGAGCATCAGACCATCAAAAGAAGGATTGTCCGAAGAGGGCAAAAGTTCCTACACAGTTCATAACAGGCAGAGGGAGAGGTGAGAGTTCCGGAGGGCAGAGACAGTAGTCAGAGACTATGGACAGGCCTGATACAAGAGGTCCAGCCAGGGTCTATGCTATGCGAGCCAGAGAAGATGAGGAAGCTCCAGATGTAATAGTTGGTGAGTTTTCCTTATGTGATCATACAGTTTATGCTTTAATTGATCCTGGCTCATCTCATTCATACATTAGTGTACCTAAACCTTGGGTTAAAGGGTTAGAAGTTGCATATGTGAGTCAGGGTATGGTAGTTACTAATCCATTAGGAGATGTAGTACAAACTCACACAGTGGTCGAAGGATGTCCAATTGTCATTCATGGAAAAGAGTTTCCAGGAGATCTTATGGAGTTGCCATTTAGAGAATTTGATGTTATTCTGGGTATGGATTGGCTATCCAGACATCAGGCTATAATTGATTGTGCAAAGAAAAGGGTGACACTATATACAACAGCAGGAGAAGAGATTACAGTCGTCGGGAAGCGGCGAGAGTTTCTGGGTAATGTGATATCAGCCATGGCAGCAAAGAGATTAATTTAGAAAGGTTGTGAAGCATGCTTGATATGTGCATTACAAGCAGAGAAAGAACAGTCAGAAGTGCAAGACATACCAACAGTGTGTGATTATCCAGATGTATTTCCAGAAGAGTTACCAGGGTTACCACCAAGGAGGGAAGTGGAGTTTACCATAGATGTTTATCCTGGAGCAGCACCAGTATCAATTGCACCTTACAGAATGGCACCAGCAGAGTTAAAAGAGTTAAAGATTCAGCTACAGGAGTTATTGGACAAAGGCTTTATCAGACCCAGTGTATCACCTTGGGGAGCACCGGTATTATTTGTAAAGAAGAAAGATGGATCATTCAGATTGTGCATTGACTACAGACAACTGAACAAACTGACAATCAAGAATAAGTATCCATTGCCTCGAATCGATGATTTGTTTGATCAGCTAAAAGGTGCAGGTATGTTTTCTAAGATCGACCTTAGGTCGGGATACCATCAGTTGCGGATAAAGGAAGAAGATATCGCTAAGACTGCATTCAGGACCCGATATGGTCACTATGAATTTTTAGTCATGCCATTCGGTCTCACAAATGCACCAGCGGTTTTCATGGATCTCATGAACCGCGTGTTTCATTCATATCTGGATTAGTTTGTGGTGGTGTTTATAGATGACATTTTGGTCTACTCCAAAGATAAAGTCGAACATGATAAACATTTGCGGATTGTACTTCAGACACTGAGGGATAAACAGTTGTATGCCAAGCTCAGTAAGTGTGAGTTTTGGCTGGAAGAAGTTTCTTTCTTAGGACATGTGGTGTCATCGGAGGGTATCAGAGTGGATCCTAAGAAGATTGAAGCTATTGTTGATTGGAGACCACCCAGAAATGTCACAGAAGTTCGAAGTTTTCTGGGATTAGCTGGCTATTACAGAAGGTTCGTAAAGGGATTCTCTATCATTGCATCACTTTTAACAAGATTATTGAAGAAAGCCGTTGTATTCCAATGGGATGATAGATGTCAGCAGAGTTTTGACTTTTTGAAGAAAAAGTTGACTGAAGCACCAGTGTTGACTCAGCCAGTGTCAGGTAAAGACTTTGAGATTTACAGTGATGCCTCTCATATTGGGTTAGGATGTGTACTCATGCAAGACAGGAAAGTGGTAGCTTATGTCTCCAGACAATTGAAGCGACATGAACTGAATTATCCGACCCATGATTTAGAATTGGCAGCCATTGTTCTAGCATTCAAAGTATGGCGGCATTATCTGTACGGTGAAAAGTGTTACATTTACACAGATCATCAAAGTTTAAAGTATTTACCGACACAGAAAGATTTGAATTCAAGACAACGGAAGTGGATGCAGATTCTGGCTAATTATGATTATGTCATTAATTACCACCCGGGCAAAGCTAATGTGGTAGCTGATGCCCTTAGCCGGAAATCATTGTTTGCTTTAAGAGCCATGAGAATTAGCATGGAGTTGCAACAGCAGGGAATTATTCTAGCACAGATGCAAGTACAGCCATCTTGGGTTCAAGAAGTTGCAGAAGCACAGGAGAAAGATGCACAAACAGCACTATGGGTGAAACAAGTACAGGAAGATCATGGTGGGAAATTCAGATTGGATAACAGTGGAGTCTTATTCTATGAAGACAGAGTTGTTGTACCACAGATAGGGGAGCTTAGACAAAAGATTCTGCATGAAGCTCATAACAGTCCCTATACGATGCATCCAGGTAGTACCAAGATGTATCAAGATTTGAAGAAAGTCTATTGGTGGCCGGGCATGAAGAAAGATATCGGAAATGTTGTAACAAGATGTTTAACATGTCAACAAGTAAAAGCAGAACATCAATTACCATCTGGGTTACTTCATCCAATAACAGTGCCAACATGGAAGTGGGATCAGATCACGATGGATTTTGTTACTGGATTACCTCAGACGCAGCGGAAGCATGATGCAGTATGGGTGATTGTAGACAGATTAACTAAGTCCGCACACTTTCTACCAGTTCGGATGGACTATTCTCTGGACAAGTTAGCAGACATTTATGTTAGAGAAATAGTTCGACTACATAGAGTTCCATCATCCATTATATCTGATCGTGATCCAAGGTTTACATCGAAGTTTTGGGGTAAACTGCAGGAAGCATTAGGGACGAGATTGCATTTCAGTACTGCATTTCATCCTCAGACAGATGGCCAATCAGAGAGAGTCATTCAGATCCTGAAAGACATGATGAGATCATGTGTTATAGAATTTGAAGGCAGTTGGGACAGATATGTACCTCTCATGGAGTTTGCCTACAACAACAGCTACCAATCGAGTATTAAGATGGCACCATATGAAGCATTGTATGGTAGACCATGTAGGACACCTGTGTGTTGGACAGAACTTAGTGAGAAGAAGATTTTGGGTCCAGATTTGGTTAGAGAAACAGAAGAGAAAGTGGAAATCATCAGAAAACGGTTGAAAGAAGCAAGTGATCGACAAAAGTCTTATGCTGATTTAAAGAGAAAGGATATTGAGTACTCGGTCGGTGATAAGGTATTTCTGAAAGTTTCACCATGGAAAAAGATCCTAAGGTTTGGACGAAAGGGTAAGCTTAGCCCTAGGTTCATTGGTCCATACGAGATTGTTGAACGCGTAGGACCATTAGCCTATCGCCTAGCGTTACCTTCAACCTTAGATCGAATTCATAATGTTTTTCATGTATCAATGTTAAGGAGGTACAGATCAGATCCATCACATGTGTTATCAGCAGAAGAAATTGAAATTCAGCCGGATCTCACCTATGAAGAAGAACCAGTTCAGATCTTAGCCAGAGAAACTAAAGAATTGCGGAACAAGAAAATAGCATTGGTAAAAGTTCTTTGGAGGAATCATAAGACAGAAGAAGCAACTTGCGAATCGGAAGACATCATGCGACAACAGTATCCGCATTTGTTCACAACAGCTAAACTTCGGGATGAAGTTTTTATTTAGGAGGGGAGAATTGTGACATCCTATCGAGTCGAGTCTTAGCATAGAGTCGAGTAGTCGAGTTGAGTCGAGTTGGACCAAACCCGGTTGGGGTAGAATGGGATTTTAAGTGGAGTTACTTGATTGAGAGAAAAGATTAAAGCATATGAGTGAGGATTGTTTTGCATTAAAAGATTGAGTTTGGGTATTAAGTGATAGCCTTTTTCTAATTGAGGTACCATTTAGAACTTTTACACACAAAGTCATGGATATTCTAGAGCCTACCCGTGCATATCACTTCACTTTCCCATTTTTCATGTTTATCTTCATTTTCTTTCTTTCCTCTTCCACCTTCCTTTCAATTTTCATGGTAGTTAAGCCTTAAATTCAACTTTTCTTCTATCCAAGTAAGTAAACCTTCTTTAAGTTCATAATTGAAGCATTTGGTGCTATTCTTTTAGAATTCATAAGGATTCTTATTTATAGGTGAAGGGAGTTCTAAGATTGTAGAGAGAAGAAGCTAAAGAAGAACTCAAGCTTTTTGGAGTAAAGGTTTGATATCTCTTGTTATTTTCCATTTTTCTTTGTATGAGAATTGTGTGGTGTGTTGCTAGTGAGACAATATATTGCTTCATGTTGAGTGGGAGGACTGGTAATGGTGAGAAACAGGGGAAAACAGGGGAGGTATTGAACAAATGAAGTAAAAATTGGTTTATGTTGAAACAGGGCTTGCTGGAAATTTTACCAGTAACTTCATCTTGATTTTGACCCCATTTAATGATGGAATTAGGAAGTGTCATAGAAGAGTTATTTGTTCCTCTATGTGTTAGCTTAACATGGGTTTTTGAATCATCCAAATCGGAGTTGTATATTGAGAGATATGACCAAAAGAGTACAGACAGTGCAGGCTGGAAGCGCGCGCGCGAATTGCATGACGAGTTCGCGTTGCCTTCTCGCGCTCGCGAATTTGAACTACGCGCCCGCGAGTTTCACCTGAAACTCTCTGACTCTTATTTGACACATCTCGTGCTCGCGACTTTCAAGTGCGCGCTCGCGACTTGTGCTCGCAACCTCTCTGACTCTCAGTTGGCATTTCTCGCGCTCGCGATATGCAAGTGCGCGCTCGCGTACTTGGCCCTTGGCCTGCAAGCGCTCGCGACCTTCATCGCGCGCTCGCGTATTTGGCCTGGGAACTCACTGTCTCTCATTTTGCACACTACGCGCTCGTGACTTTCAAGTACGCGCTTGCGACCTTCACCCGATAACTCACTGTCTCTCATCTGATGCATTACGCGCTCGCGACCTTGCAAGGCGCGCTCGCGACTTATGTTTTCATGCACTTTTGGTTTTCTTTTTCAATGCAATTGTATTCCTTGCTTCACTTATATGCCTCCAATCATTTTACAACCAAAATACAACATTAAATCATGTATCAAAACAACATTCAAGCATGCAAATGATGTGAAATCAAATATACATTATGATTTATGAAGTTATGAACTATGAATATGATGTTGTGTTATATTCTTGATATATCAACATTATGCTCCATTGAGGTTAGGTAGAAACCATGTAGATAAGGCTATGTCGCGACATAGAATAGCAGATCTGCGCCCTATACAGTTTGATACTCCGGCTACAGGCCGTTGAGTGGATATGATTATACAGGCCATAGCAGCCAAGCATACAGTTTTATCCAGTTTCATACAGTTTTTCTTATCACTTCGGTTTCACTATAACCTTATGGAGCCATACAGATATCTTGACATAATATTGTATGAATCATACAGTATTATAAACAGTACAAAAGATCATCAAGGTATAATGAAGGTATCATAACATGTGTGCTTATATGTGCCATATGTGTTTACATGCTTATTTCTATCTATGGATGTGCTTAATTGTTTCTTTATATGTTGAGATATCCACTGAGCTTTATTTGCTCAGCAAGTTACCTGTTTAACTCGCAGGTTTCGAGTTTGGTCCGTAGACGAGTCGGCTTACAACTGCTGCAGTTCATCTGTAGAAGACTCAGTCTTCAGGGTAGCTACTCATTTGGATGTGTATTTTTGTCTACCCTTTTTATGGCATGTACAGGGCACACAGTTGGGCCCATTTCATTTTGTAAACTAGTATCATGTCTTGTAAACATTAAGTACATTATTGTTATAAACAGCATCAGCATGATGTTATATTCAATATACATTATGATTTCAGCATGTCAGACCATACAGTGAACCAGTTTGTAGCGTCTCGGTTCGGTTCATTCGGGTTTACGGGTGGACCGGAAAGGGGTGTTACAAAATGTCCTCTTTTGTTGCACTTATAGCAACGATCACTTTCTCGCCAATCGTCTTTCCTTTGTCTTGGGCTTGCTCCCCCTTGCTGTGATTGTCTCCACTTTTGCTTTCTCCATCCTTATTGATTACTCCTTTCTTTTCCACCATCTACTCTCGCAACATTTCGAAATCCCCTCTTTTTAGCAAAGAGAGCTTTCTCATCATCCTTCAAAGCTACTTTAGACATTTTTCGTCCAAAGTCTCTTCATTGGACAAGATATTCTCTAACTCATCTAAGGTTGGTTGTGTAGCCCAACCACGAGTAACAGTCAGAAAACCCTTAAATTCAGGTCTTAGACCATGGATGATGATCCTCCTCATCCTTGTCTCGTTGATCTCGTTGTCTAGATCAAATTTCAAAATCTCTTCACATAAAGATTTTACTTTAGAAAAGTATTGACCTACAGTGAGGTTATGTTGCGAGATTGAGAACAACTCGTTTTCGAGCCGTTGCAGTTTTGCTTCATTCTTCTTGGGGAAAGCAGACTTGAGGATGTCCCATGCTTCCTTTGGTATTTTAGCCGACTTGATTCGTTGCATCTGCTCATCTTCTACTGCAACCGTCAGCACATACATCGCCTTCCCGCATTTCGTCTCCCACTCTTTCAGAGCTTTCGCATCCCCAACTGGTGGTGTAGTGTTATCTCCTCCGATGAGATCCCATAAGTCTTGATCTATGAGATAATATCTCATACGGGTACTCTAGGCCCGTAATTGTTGCTATTTAGCTTCTCGATGCTATTAGCAACTCTAGAAAAATCTGCCATAAGGTACTGGTGTTCCTGACACTAACCGATGCACGACGATCCTTGACCACTCACTATCACAATCCTTGCTTGTGAATCTTGTTGCTTCAACAACAATCCCCGAATGTTAATTCCAGCAGAGTAACAATACCATACACTTGTAAATGAACACCACAAAATACCACGGCTACAACAACTACCACCACAACTAGGCTCTGATACCACTTGTTGGATATCGGTGTAGTGATAAACTCCAAGATTGATTAATAATTTATAACACACCAAGAATAATAATGGGAAAGGCAACCAAAATAATACTAACACAAAACACCAAATAAAATTGTATTAATAAGAAGCAAATTTTCACAAACCTTAAGGAAGGAATTACTTACTTGCTTTTTGGACTTGGTTTTTGCTTGGTGTTTACAAATGAGGTGAGGGGTGGTATTTATAGGCATTTCCACTTCCTCAATGTACGGCTATGATTTACTTATAAAAATGTACGGTGGAGATTACATGGAGCATTCTAGAGTAAGTGAGATATTTTATTAAAATATCTTGTGGGTGAAAATATTCTGGAATGTCCTAGGTATTTACACACCATGTGGGCTTGGGTCATCCATCTTTGGGCTTGAGTTTCCACCTTTGGGCTTGAAACATGCCAAATATTTAACTTATTGTGGCAGCCCATTTTGGTGATTTTTCTTAATTAATTGGTGATATTTTAATACAACAAGTACCTGGGATTACCTGCTGTTATTGGGAGAAACTAGATGACAATGTTTAGCGATCTTGCTTTAGAAAAAAACTAAAGGGATGGAAAGAGCGAACGCTCTCAAAAGCAGGGAAAGAGGTACTTTTAAAAGCTATTATCTAGTCGATTCCCACCTATACTATCAGTTTTTTTTTTTTTATTACCGTCTAATATTTGCAATAAAATTGAGTCCCTTATGCTTAATTTTGCTGGGGTCAAAAAGGAAATGAAAGAAAGATTAATTGGGCTCAGTGGAATAAACTACGTTTATCCAAATCGAAAGGGGGGGAGTCTAGGTTTTTAAGAATTTACTTTGCTTCAATTTGGCAATGCTTGCAAGGCAATGTTGGCCATTGGCTACAGACCATTCGCATTATTAGCTAAATTTTTAAAATTAAGATATTATCCAAAAAACTTTTTATGGATGTAAAATTGGGATTTAGACTGAGTTTTTCAAGTCTGATGGTGGCAAGATGGCTAATTCAAAAGGGTTCTCGATGGATTATTGGAAATGGTAGAAGGGTTAGAATATAGAAGGATAATTGGTCACCGAGGCAACCGAAATTTCGTGTTCATTCAGCCCCTGCTATACTAGACGCAAGAGCTCCTCGTTCCTGAAACGGGTTATTGGGATTTTACCCTTATTGAGTTTATTTTCGAACCTCATAAAGCTACAGAGATTTGTAGTATTCCTCTCAGTCCGAATTGGGATTTTGACCTCCTCAAATGGTCAAGGACTAGACATGGCCTTTACTCTGTTAAAACTGCTTATCACATTGCTTTTCATTCAAAAATTTTATGCGACATTGCTAGCTCATTTGTGCTTTCGAATAACTCCTTTTGGAAGCTCCTTTGGAAACAAAATGTTCCGCCCAAAGTTAAACAAGTTATGATTCGAGTTTGTCAAAATTTACTCCCAACTAAAGTGGAACTGATCCGGCGGAAAACTGATGTGGATTCTGTTTGTGATTGGTATGGAGAGGAGGAAGAAAGGACACTTCATATGCTCGTTAACTACCCAGAATATCAATGAATTTGTCTTTTGTGCCACTGAGACTAAGGCCATCTTGGAATGCAGGGTCAGCGTTGGAGTGGATCAAGTTAATTTCTACAAATTTTCACCTGAATAAATGGAAATTTCGTATATGATATCCTGGTCCATTTGGAGGGAGAGGAACGTGCTACTGCTCCAACAGAAGAAGCTCAATGAAGTGCAGGTGGTGGAACAAGTTTTGTCTCTATGGTCTGATTACCAGGGACAGCAACAGGGCCAATCGGGTAGGAGCATGTTGGTAGGAATGTTCGGTGGAAGGTATTTTTAAAGTGAATTGTGATGCTACGATTCGTGCTGATTGGAGAATTAGCTTTGGAATGGTTATAAGAAACTCAAATGGTGATATAGTGGCTAGTGGCTCTCACAAGTGTTCTCATGTAGCTATATGTAGGATAATAAAGTAGCTCATTCATTAGGAAAATTAGTTCTTTCTCTTGAGATAGAAGAGCAAATCTAGATAGAAGAGGTACCATTTTCTATCAATCGTTTTCGATAATGAACTTTTGATTATTAGTCTCAAAAAAAGGAAAAAAAAAAGATATAGTAGTTTATTACCATCCTAACTAATTGTGGTTTTGAAAAGTTGGCGCAAAATTTAAAAAATTAAATTATTAAATATGTAAGATTGTCAAAATAAAGAAAAGATAACTTTTTTTAATATGATTACATAAATTTTTTTTTTTCAACTTTTTGGTTTCTTTTTTTATCTAATGAGTTAATATTTTGATTTAATTTTCCTTTTTTAAGTATATTCCTGAATAAATAAGATTCTTATTTAGATGGGAGCCCAAAATAACCAACCAAATCAAAAAATAAATTTTAAAATGATAATTTTTTGTTTTATTTTTAAACTATCAATATATCATAGCTTTTTAATGGAATTCACTTCTTGCTTGCTTGCTTATATTAAAAAAAATAATAATAAAAAATAAAAAAAAAAGAATGGTAGCCTTTTTCAACCTGTATAACTAGTCATACTGAAGAGCCACTCATTTATCAACCATTTTGCAAACCAAGGCCTAGTTTTTGTGCTTGTTTAATGTCGATTTCGAAGCAGAAGGTTATGCAACTCAATCACTAATTATAATTTTAACAACTACAATACTAATCAACATAAAAACAGAGCACATACTTGAGTTTTTTTAAGTATGCATAAACGCTAGACATGTAATTATGAACTAATCTTCTACAACTAAGATAGGAAGAATTGTTTTATATGTGTATCCAATGAAGCAATTGTAAATAGATACTATCGCTAAGGCAATATGCAGGAGTCTGATACAAATATTGAATTGCAGAAAATACTGAATTCAACCATCATTTAAAGATTGAATTGCAGAAAATACAACATGTTTTCGAGACAAATTGCAGTGGCATAACTAGAAATATGACAAAAACCTCCTGCAACAGTATAACAGTTGTTCTATCCTAAAATCTCACTTCAAGTTTACACCTTGAGAATGTTTAGAGCAGCTTAGCAACTTTTGCACAAGAGGATCATCAGGCTTGTTCAAAACTAAATTCATTACCAACTCCAAGGTGGTGGCATCGGCGGAGAACCCCTTGCCAACCATTTCATCAATAAGTTGGTTTGCCATGGACGAGTCATTGCACCGGAGACATCCTTGGATAATCACGTTATAAGAGCAATTATTTGGAGAGCAACCATTCCCTTCCATTTTCCTGAACACCTTGAATGCTTCATCGAGTAATCCTTCTTTACAAAGTCCATTGATCATCATACTGAATGTGAAATCATCAGGCTGCAACCCTTCTATGGAAAGTCTAGAAAACAGTTCCTTTGCATTTTTAACTTTTCCAGCTTTGAACATACCATCAATTAGGATATTATAGACAATAATATCAAGCTTCAATGAGTTTTTCTGCATTTCATGAAAGAGGGACAATGCCACATCTAGACACCTATGCTTACAGAAGCCATCTATCAAAATCGAGTAAGCAAACACATCTGGAGAATGGCCACTAGCACACAAGGTTTTGAAAAACTTATATGCAGCCTGAGGGCTCTTTGCTTTACACACGCCACGTATAAGAGAATTATATGTGAAATGGTCTGGAATCAAGCCTTTGCTACGCATTTCATCGAAAAGCCTCATCGCCTCATCTAACCTTTTTCTCCTACAGTAACAGTCAATCAAGATACTGTAGGTAACAACATTAGGTGTATAACCCTTGCTTAGCATGATGTCAAAAACTTCCCTAGCTTGATCCGTTTGGTTGAGTAGACAATATCCATCCATCAAAGAGCTATATGTCACAACATCAGGCTTTATTCCTCTTTGAATCATCCATTTGACTATGCCATGAGCTTTGGAAACCCTTCCTTCTTTACAAAGTCCATAAACCAATATATTGAAGGTAATTATATCTGGTGCAATGTTCACTTCCAACATTTCATGAAGCAGCATAGAAGCTTCCTCCCATCGGCCTGACTTGCACAGACCGTGGAATAAAGAGTTGTAAGTTACAACATCAGGCTTCATTCCTCTCTGAATCATCAATTTGACAATACCATAAGCCTTTGATACCCTTCCAAACTTACAAAGACCATCAACCAATATAGTGAAGGTAATTAGATCTGGCGTGATGTTGGCTTTCAACATTTTGTTAAGCAGCAAAAAAGCTTCCTTCAATCGACTTGACATGCACAGACCATGGATTAAGGAGCTGTAAGTCACAACACTCGGCAAGATGCCTTCACTCTTCATTTTCAAGAAGAGCTCTAATGCCTCAGTCACCAATCGATCCTTACAAAGGCTGTCAATGATAGCATTATATGCAACCACATCAGGTTCACAACCTTCCTCGACCATTCTTTTCAGAATACCAAAGGCCACATTGGTTTTCCCAATTTTACACAGATCATTCACAATCACGTTATAAGTATAGACATCAGGTTGATACCCTTTTGCAACCATTTCATCAAATAATTCCACAGCTTCATCAAATCTATCCTCACTACAAAGCCCGTTAATCAACGTATTAAGCGTTATAATGTCAGGCTGAAAACCAAGTTTGAAGATTTTCCTAATAAGAGAGAACCCAAAATCCACGCGGTCCACATGGCAAAAGCAATTAGTCAAAATATTTATACAATAAATATCGAGTGAAATTCCAAACAATTCCATCTGTTTGTAAAGAGAAATTACAGTCTCGTAATGTTTCATTCGAACAAGTGCAGAAAATAATTTACCAAATTCCACAATAGATGGTGAGGGATTACTATGAAGCATCAACTGGAAAGAAGCCAAAGCATCATCAATGTTATCGAATGAATAAGATTTGCTTTTACCTCTGGCGTGTGTACTGGTAGAACTGCTATAAGAAAAGGAATCAAAAAAACCCATTAGCCGATGAAGCCGAAAATTAGTAAGGCATCTGCTGGTAGTTGAGAGCATCTTGGATAATATTATGAAGTTAAAGCTAAAGACCTAAACTTGGGTAGAGTCTTTGGGACAAATTTGATAATGGCGAGAAGGGATTTGGTCTCATTTAGACTCACCCATTTATAGAGAGGGATGAAGAAAATATGTCTAGCGGAAGAGAGAAGGTAAGAAATGGGCTGATATGAGTTTTAGGATTATAAGATCCAGTGAAAGTATCTCCAATTAAATATGGATCAAATATGTATATATTTCATCAATAATTTTATTAATTATTATTATTTTTTAAAAATATTTTAGGTTGACAATAAAATTGTATTGTTAAAAAATTTATAATAAAATTGTGCAAACTAAGACAAAAACAAACATATATAGATTTTCAACTTTGAAAAATATATTTGCATTTGTGTGATAGCACAAATATTTGCATTTGTGTTTGTGTTATCAAAATGTACAGATACTATTATGGTTTATTACATAGTACATGTACATGATAATGACAACAATATTTATAACGTTGTCTATAAATTAAATTGTTATGTATGAAGTTAACAAATATAAAGTACTGTGCATAAACTTTTATTATAAAATATCAAATTTTATTATATCATGATATAATTTCAAAATTATATTTATAAATATATAATTTATGAATAAACCGGCACATCGCACCGGGCCATGTGCTCGTATCAATCTATTTCAATTTTTTTTCTTTTTTATAAAGTAAACTTTTTTTAGTTATTATATTTGTTTTTTAACCTAAATTCAATATATGATCCAATCTCTCGATGTAAATTTGAATTTGATCCAATTAATTAGGGGGCAGATATCCCATGGATATTAAATTTTCTTGGCATATTAAACTTAGATAATATAAATTCAACCTAAACTTAATCTACTATAAACCCTACATAAAAGACATATGGTGAAGGTCAATAATTGAATTCTTCTTTCTCATATATATATATATATATATATATATATATATATATATATATATATATATATATATATATATATATATATATATATATATATATATATATAAAAGTAAAGTAGTTTGCTTTATATGGAAGCCAAGTGTAAGTAGCACAATTTATTACTTGCATTATTTTGGATCATAGAATGACGAATATTAGAATTCTAACACAATTTAGCAACAATTGTAAGAATTGTAAGAAGATCAATTATTTTATATTTTCAGATAATCTCTTTATCAAAATAATATCTATAAAAAAAATTATCCATAGTATTTAATATATTAATATAAATTTATTTTTTCTTACAAAACAATTAATAAATAATTCATACGCTTAAAAAAAGTGTGAATAAATAATATATTTGTATTAAATAAACAATATACAAACAATTTACCAATTGAATCTCTAGCCCTTGAATTGTGCTGGAAGGAGATATCAAGATGTGCAAAAGTTCATATAATCCAATAAAAAATTTTGCGAAATATTGTACTGCCAGTTTCCAATTCGACAGGCTCTCTGCCTGCAACGAGGCCAAAACCTGTTCCTTGGTACATCCATGTCCTTCAAATCAACTGGTTTAACAGTTTAAGATAATGCAGGAGAAAATTTTTCATAGTTGTCCGTTGGACCTTGTTTAGCTCCATTTTCTATCATACCTTTCATCGTGGCTACTCTGCAAAAAGTTCATTCGCCAAGAGAATACCAAATGTGAAGTTTGTTCTCCTGATGGCAACTCAGGGCCGGGCGTGATACAATAAAGCAATTCAATCTTAAAGGTGTTCCCATACATAACATCTGGAGTACTCGAAAGCACAAAAACAGCAAAAGCCTTGTCATCAGCTCTTAAATATGTCTGTTCCTCTTAGATTTTCATAGCCTTCACTAATTTTGTTGCAGCCTTCATGTAAGTAACCATCCTTTTCAAGCTCTCACCACCATTTTCAAATTTCCAAGGTCCAAATTGTTGTTTCTGTTGCGCCCTGGACTTCTGCAACTGATCTTTGAAAACTTGAATTAGGTGCAAATATCATAGAGTTTAAATCTTGTGCAGCAGTCACATACTTGCAATGACATTTTCAAATACAACGCTATACAAAAAAATTACAGTAAATAAATTAATTCAACTATTATTGGATGATTGTCATATTTACATTCTTAGAAATTGTCAAATTTGCACAAATTTGCCAAAATGCTTTCAGTATTAACTTGGTATTGAGTAGATGAAAATCAAAAATGCTACAGGATAGTATTTTAAGATTAAAATACAATAGGCTGAAGATGGCTCATAATCAGTTTAGATACACAATTCATATGCAAAACAAAAATAAAACAAAAATTTTCCTAACATGCTTTGTGCAGGGCTCCAATTTGTTATCGGAAGATATATTATTGGATTTGAAATAAAAGTAACCATCTAGCTCCATATCTGATGACTCACAATCAATTCAGAAAAAAAAAAAAAAAAAAAAAAAAAAAAAAACCACTTTGTTACCCAAAGTATATTGTTGAATATGAAATAAAGTTTTCCAGTATGTATGTACATATATATAGATCAACTGTGTTTTCAAATATGATGTTTTAGAGTCGATAAACAACTCAAAAATGTTTTAGGGTAAATAAAACTCAATAATTTAAATAATTCAATAGCGATAATTTGTAGTAAATATTAATTAATATATATAAGTTGGCCAATATATATATATAACGAGAGAGAGATTTTACTACTATCCAAATTACAAATATTTTTTTTTTCTTATGAGAATATTTAAGGGTAAAATATAATCATGTCTCTAAATTATATTCAAATTAATATTTAAGTTCTTCTACATTTAAAAAATAACCGTAACATCTCCAGCATATGTTTTATCTCATTATCGAGTTTCCGGCCAAAAAGTGTTCAAAAATTGAGCATATTCTATAAAAAAAAATGCGTCTAACTAAAGATAAAGAGTTTACTTTTTATACGGAAAGACTTAATAGTAAAAAGAAAATATAAGTTGAGGACGTTCTAGTTGTTTTTTAAATACGGAATGACTTAAATATTAATTTGAACATAATTTAGGGACTTAATTATATTTTACCCATATTTTAATTATTTTTTAGATTGTGATCTAAGTTCATATTGAGTGTTCAATAGTTAAATCCCAAACATGCCAAAGGCCCAAATGAAACCTAGATCTAGATGTGATATTGTGACATCCTACTGAATCGAGTCGTTACATAGAGTCGAGTCGAGTCGGGCCGAACTAGAACCCGGTTCGAGCCATTTAACTCCAGAGTAGGGTAGAATGGAATGTAACTTAAATAAGTAAGAGAAGTGGACTTACTTGCATAAGACAAAAAGATTTAAAGTATAAGGAGTAGGACTTACTTGCACTAAAATATTAAGTTGAGGTATTAAAATGTAACATGTAGAAAATGTAGGTATTATTTGGTAATTGTACCATACAATTAAAGACATAGTTGGGAAGTATACGAGACTTCCATTTCAGTTTGCTTTCTTCATTTTCTTCATCTTCATCTTCAACGTCTTCTTCATCTTCATCTTCCTCTTTATCTCCTTCATCTTTCTCTTCATCTCCTTCCTTTCTCCATAAATTTTCATGTGATTTAAACACTAAATTCAACCTAGAACTCTATCCAAGTAAGTAGCTTTTCTTAAAGTTCATAGTTTTGTGATATTTTAGATGATTTATAAGAGTTATTATGTATAGGAGAGGGGAGCTCAAAGTAGGAGGAAAAGGAAGTTAAGAAGAAGCTTTAAAGCTCTTTTGGTTGAAGGTTTGATATCTCTTTTAGTTTTTCACATTTTCTTGCATGAACACTTCTATAGTGTGTGGATAATGCAAAGATATGTTGCTAAATGTTGAATTAGAGGTCTGTAAATGGTGATAAAGCATGGGATGAATTGAATGAATGAAGTAGACATTGAATTCATGCTGAACCAGGTTTGTTGGATCACTGACCAGTAACTTAACCCTGATTTTGACTCTGTTTAACGATGGAATTAGGGAGTGTTATAGAAGAGTTATTTGTTCCTCTATGTTTTAACTGTCCATGAGTTTTTGAAGCACCTAAATTGGAGTTATAAATTGAGAGATATGACTAAAATAGTACAGACTAGGCAGGCTGGAAACCACCAGTCTGGGCGGACTGGACGTTGCTCATTTAGGTAAATATTTGACTACCTTACCAACGTCATTAAGAGATGTGGTAGAAGACACATTTGTACCCTAATGTGTTAGCTAACCATAGAATTCAGAATCACTTAAATTGGAGTTATAAATTGAGATCTGTGACCAAAATAGTATAACCTGTGCAGGCTGGAACCCAACAGCAGGGCAGACTGACAGTTGCTACTTGAGCTCAATGTTTGACTACCTTACCAACGTAATTAAGAGATGTGGTAGAAGAACAATTTGTAGCCTAATGTGTTAGCTAACCATAGAATGTAGAATCACCTAAATTGGAGTTATAAATTGAGAGCTATGACCAAAATAGTATAAACTGGGCAGGCTGGAAACCAACAGCAGGGCAGACTGGCAGTTGCTACTTGAGCTCAATATGTGACTACCTTGCCAACGTAATTAAGAGATGTGATAGAAGAAAACTTTGTACCTTAAGATGTTAGCTAACCATAGAATTTAGAATAACCTAAATTGGACATATACAGAAAGAGTTATGCTAGGATTTGTGAAACATGTACAGGCTGTCTGGCAGATTTCAAGAACACATTAGAAATGATGTTGGAATGCATATGTAGATTCATTCACCCAAAAATTATTACTGCATTTTACCTTCTAAGTGAACTTAAATTCAAACTAAGAATTTCCTTAATCTGAATGGTAAAATTTAGTTACATAAATATTAGTAAGAATTGCATCGCGGGTGCAATAGCTAGAGGATTTCCATGCAAGTTACTTTATACATTATCAATGATATGCATTATTCCTCATTAGATATTTTCTAAATAATTCTTGTATTATCACAATACACATAATATGCTCCATTAAGGTTAGGCAGAAACCACGTAGATAAGACTATGTCGCGACATAGGATAGCAGATCTGCGCCCCATACAATTTGGTACTCCAGCTACAGGCTGTTGAGTGGATATGATTTATATACGGGCCATAACAGCCCAGCCATACAGTATTCATCCAGTTTCATACAGTTCATACAGTTCTTCTTATCACTTTGGTTTCACTATAACCTTATGGAGCCATGCAGTTATGTGATTTATTATTTATAAATTATACGATGGTTAATAAAAGTTGCAAAATTTATACAGCATCATGAACAGCAGGTAAAATCATGAAAGTATAATGATATGTGTGCTTATATGTTTATTGTTTTATTTCTTATTAAATTGAGATATCCACTGAGCATTATTTGCTCAGCGAGTTATTTATTTAACTCGTAGGTTTCGAGACTGGACCGTAGAGAATCAGCTTACAACTGCTACAGTTCATCTATGGAAGACTCAGTCTTCAGGGTAGCTACTCATTTTGATATTTTGATTCTGTCTATCCTTATCATGGCATGTACAGGGCACACAGTTGGGCCCATTTCATTTTGAAAATTAGTATCATGTCTTGTAAATATTAAGTACATATCTATATTTTCCTAATGTAAAAAGCAACAGCTTGACATCATAGTCAGCATACAACATGATATTAGCATGAAAGGACATAGGTTCAACCAGATTGTAGCGTCTCAGCTCGGTTCATTTGAGTTAACGGGTGGACCGGGAAGGGATGTTACAAATTTTGGTATCAGAGCCCTAGGTTTAGTTTCCTCGGGCTTGCATGCATATGTCATTATAGTGTACATGCCATGACTACCCTGATGAACTAAGCAGTTGTTATTCTTATAGGAGGATGTCACAGGAAGGTGAAAGCGAGTCACACGCCTCCAGAGCAGTGGAGGGTGAGGCTCTAGTAGCAACAGGTCAGGAGGTGCTGTTAAAACAACTTGCAGATACGTTTAGACAGATTGCAGGGGTGATACCTCAGGCATCAGTAGGAGTAGACAGAGAAAGAAAGCCCCCACTAGAAAAGCTTAGAAAATATGGTGCAAAAGAATTCAGAGCTAGCAAGGATGATAGTCCAGAAATAGCTGAGTATTGGTTAGATGGGACGTTAAGAGTCCTGGAACAGTTACAGTGTACACCAGAGGACAAGTTGATTTGTGCTACGTCATTACTGATAGATGAGGCATACACATGGTGGAGTACTGTTCAGCAGAGAGTACCAGCAGAGCAGCGTACCTGGCAATTCTTTTTGGATGAATTCAAGAAAAAGTTCATCACAGAGGCTTATCTTGATTCTAGAAGGAAGGAATTCTTATACCTGAGACAGAATAGAATGTCAATTGCAGAATACGAAAGAGAATTCACCAGACTCAGCAGGTATGGTGACTGGATAGTGGCTACAGAGGTAGAGAGGTGTAAAAAGTTTCAAGAGGGCCTGAATGATGAGATTCAGATGGGAGTGGTAGCTTCCAGATTTAGAGAGTTCTCAGCTTTGGTAGAGGCAGCTCAGGAGATAGAGCGAATTCAGGCCAGTCAGCGTACCAGACGCCAGCGGTCTCAGCAGAAAAGAGATCAGACTCAGAGTGTACCCAGTACATATCAGTCGGAGAGCAAGAGATTCAGAGGTGGTAGTACTTCAGCTGGTCCTAGGCATCCTTTTAGCCACAGCACAGCTAGGGGTGCTCATGCGCCAGCGGCATCAGTTGTGGCTAGTTCTGCCGGTGGTGGTCGAGGTTCAGGCAGAGGAGCTGGTAGAGGCACTAGTAGAGGCACAAGGTCCAATGGTTATACTTTTCCACCTTGTGAGCATTGTGGCAGACGGCATGGTGGAGATTGTTGGATGGTGACAGGTAGATGCATGATATGTGGAGCATCAGACCATCAGAGGAGGGACTGTCCTAAGAGGGCAGAAGTTTCTACACAGTTCATAGCAGGCAGAGGTAGAGGTCGGAGTAGAGGTGAGAGCTCCGGAGGGCAGAGACAGCAGTCAGAGACTGTGGACAGACCTGATACCAGAGTTCCAGCCAGGGTCTATGCTATGCAAGCCAAGGAAGATGAGGAAGCTTCAGATGTCATAGTTGGTGCATTTTCTTTATTTGATCATACAGTTTATGCTTTAATTGATCCTGGATCATCACATTCATACATTAGCGTACCTAAACACTGGGTTAAAGGGTTAGCAATTGAGCATGTGAGTCAGGGTATTTTGGTTACTAATCCATTAGGAGATACAGTAAAAACTCATATAGTAGTCAAAGGGTGTCCAGTTGTTATTCATGGAAAGGAGTTTCCAGGAGATCTTATGGAGTTGCCATTCAAAGAATTTGATGTTATTCTGGGTATGGATTGGCTCTCCAGACATCAGGCTATAGTTGATTGTGCAAAGAAAAGGGTGACATTATATATAGCAGCAGGGGAAGAGATTACAGTCGTCGGGAAGCGGCGAGATTTTCTGGGTAATGTGATATCAGCCATGGCAGCAAAGAGATTAATTCAGAAGAGTTGTGAAGCATACTTGGTTTGTGCATTGAAAGCAGAGAAAGAAAAGTTAAAAGTACAAGACATACCAACAGTGTGTGATTATCCAGACGTATTTCCAGAAGAGTTACCAGGGTTACCACCAAGGAGGGAAGTGGAGTTTACCATAGATGTCTATCCTGGAGCATCACCAGTATCAATTGCACCTTACAGAATGGCACCAGTAGAGCTAAAAGAGTTAAAGATTCAACTGCAGGAGTTATTAGACAAAGGCTTTATTCGACCCAGTGTATCACCTTGGGGAGCACCGGTGTTATTCGTCAAGAAGAAAGATGGATCACTCAGACTGTGTGTTGATTACAGACAGCTGAACAAGCTGACAATCAAGAATAAGTATCCATTGCCTCGCATCGACGATTTGTTTGATCAGCTAAAGGGTGTAGGCATGTTTTCTAAGATCGATCTCAGGTCAGGATACCATCAGTTGCGGATAAAGGAAGAAGATATCTCCAAGACAGCATTCAGGACCCGATATGGTCACTATGAATTTTTAGTAATGCCATTTGGTCTCACAAATGCACCGGCGATTTTCATGGATCTCATGAACCGCGTGTTTCATTCATGTCTAGATCAGTTCGTGGTGGTGTTTATAGATGACATTTTGGTCTACTCCAGAGATAGGGTTGAACATGATAAACATTTGCGGATTGTACTTCAGACACTGAGGGATAAACAGCTCTATGCCAAGCTCAGTAAGTGTGAGTTTTGGCTAGAAGAAGTTTCTTTCTTAGGACATGTGGTGTCATCAGAGGGTATCAGAGTAGATCCTAAGAAGATTGAAGCTATTATTGATTGGAGACCACCCAAGAATGTCACAGAAGTTCGAAGTTTTCTAGGTTTAGCCGGCTATTACAGAAAGTTCGTAAAGGGATTCTCCATCATTGCATCACCTTTAACAAGATTATTGAAGAAAGAGGTTGTATTCCAATGGGATGATAGGTGTCAGCAGAGTTTTGAAACTTTGAAGAAAAAGTTGACTGAAGCACCAGTGTTGACCCAACCAGTGTCAGGTAAAGAATTTGAGATTTACAGTGATGCCTCTCATACTGGGTTAGGATGTGTACTCATGCAAGACAGTAAAGTGGTAGCTTATGTCTCCAGACAATTGAAGCCACATGAATTGAATTATCCAACCCATGATTTAGAACTGGCAGCCATTATTCTAGCATTCAAAGTATGGAGGCATTATCTATACGGTGAAAAGTGTTACATTTACACTGATCATCAGAGTTTAAAGTATTTACCGACACAGAAAGACCTGAATTCAAGACAACGGAAGTGGATGCAGATTCTGGCTAATTATGATTATGTCATTAATTACCATCCGGGTAAAGCTACTGTGGTAGCTGATGCCCTTAGTCGAAAACCATTGTATGCTTTGAGAGCAATGAGAATCAGCATAGAGTTGCAATAGCAGGGAGCTATTCTAGCACAAATGCAAGTACAACCATCTTGGGTTCAGGAAGTTGCAGAAGCACAGAAGAAAGATGAGCAAATAGCACTATAGGTTAAACAAGTACAGGAAGACCATGGTGGGAAATTCAAATTGGATAACAGTGGAGTGTTGTTCTATGAAGACAGAGTTGTTGTACCACAAGGGGAAATCAGACAGAAGATTCTGCATGAAGCTCACAACAGTCCATATACAATGCATCCAGGCAGTACTAAGATGTATCAAGATTTGAAGAAAGGCTATTGGTGGCCGGGCATGAAGAAAGACATTGGCAATTTTGTAACAAGATGTTTGACATGTCAACAAGTAAAAGCAGAACATCAATTGCCAGTTGGGTTGCTTTATCCAATAACAGTGCCAACATGGAAATGGGATCAGATCACGATGGATTTTGTTACCGGATTACCTCAGACGCAGCGGAAGCATGATGCAGTATGGGTAATTGTTGACAGATTAACCAAGTCTGCGCACTTTCTACCAGTCAGGATGGACTATTCTCTGGACAAGTTAGCAGAAATTTATGTTAGAGAAATAGTTCGACTGCATGGAGTTCCATCATCCATTATATCTGATCGTGATCCAAGGTTTACATCGAAGTTCTGGGGTAAACTGCAAGACGCATTAGGAACGAAACTACATTTCAGCACTGCATTTCATCCTCAGACAGATGGCCAGTCAGAGAGAGTCATTCAAATCCTGGAAGACATGATGAGATCATGTGTTATAGAATTTGAAGGCAACTGGGACAGATATGTACATCTCATGGAATTTGCCTACAACAACAGCTATCAATCGAGCATCAAGATGGCACCATATGAAGCGTTGTATGGTAGACGATGCAGGACACCTGTGTGTTGGACAGAACTTAGTGAGAAGAAGATTTTGGGTCCAGATTTGGTTAGAGAAACAGAAGAGAAAGTGGAAATCATTAGAAAACGGCTGAAAGAAGCAAGTGATCGACAGAAGTCCTATGCTGATTTAAAGAGAAAGGACATTGAGTATACGGTTAGTGATAAAGTATTTCTAAAAGTGTCACCTTGGAAAAAGATCCTAAGGTTTGGAAGAAAGGGTAAGCTTAGTCCTCGGTTCATTGGTCCATACGAGATTCTTGAACGTGTAGGACCATTAGCCTATCGCTTAGTGCTACCTTCGGCATTAGATCGTATTCATAATGTCTTCCATGTATCAATGTTAAGGAGATACAGAGCCGACCCATCACACGTGTTATCAGCAGAAGAGATTGAAATACAGCCAGATCTCACCTATGAAGAAGAACCAGTTCAGATCCTAGCCAGAGAAATTAAAGAATTGCGAAACAAGAAAATAGCATTGGTAAAAGTTCTTTGGAGGAATCATAAAACAGAAGAAGCAACTTGGGAATCTGAAGAAATCATGCGACAAAAGTATCCGCATTTGTTCACAACAGGTAAACTTCGGGACGAAGTTTTTTATTTAGGAGGGTAGAACTGTGACATCCTACTGAATCGAGTCGTTACATAGAGTCGAGTCGAGTTGGGCCGAACTAGAACCCGGTTCGAGCCATTTAACTCCAGAGTGGGGTAGAATGGGATGTAACTTAAATAAGTAAGAGAAGTGGACTTACTTGCATAAGACAAAAAGATTTAAAGTATAAGGAGTAGGACTTACTTGCACTAAAATATTAAGTTGAGGTATTAAAATGTAACATGTAGAAAATGTAGGTATTATTTGGTAATTGTACCATACAATTAAAGAGATAGTTGGGAAGTATACGAGACTTCCATTTCAGTTTGCTTTCTTCATTTTCTTCATCTTCATCTTCAACGTCTTCTTCATCTTCATCTTCCTCTTTATCTCCTTCATCTTTCTCTTCATCTCCTTCCTTTCTCCATCAATTTTCATGTGATTTAAACACTAAACTCAACCTAGAACTCTATCTAAGTAAGTAGCTTTTCTTAAAGTTCATACTTTTGTGATATTTTAGATGATTTATAAGAGTTATTATGTATAGGAGAGGGGAGCTCAAAGTAGGAGGAAAAGGAAGTTAAGAAGAAGCTTTAAAGCTCTTTTGGTTGAAGGTTTGATATCTCTTTTAGTTTTTCACATTTTCTTGCATGAACACTTCTGTAGTGTGTGGATAATGCAAAGATATGTTGCTGAATGTTGAATTAGAGGTCTGTAAATGGTGATAAAGCATGGGATGAATTGAATGAATGAAGTAGACATTGAATTCATGCTGAACCAGGTTTGTTGGATCACTGACCAGTAACTTAACCCTGATTTTGACTCTGTTTAACGATGGAATTAGGGAGTGTTATAGGAGAGTTATTTGTTCCTCTATGTTTTAACTGTCCATGAGTTTTTGAATCACCTAAATTGGAGTTATAAATTGAGAGATATGACTAAAATAGTACAGACTAGGCAGGCTGGAAACCACCAGTCTGGGCGGACTGGACGTTGCTAATTTAGGTAAATATTTGACTACCTTACCAACGTCATTAAGAGATGTGGTAGAAGACACATTTGTACCCTAATGTGTTAGCTAACCATAGAATTCAGAATCACTTAAATTGGAGTTATAAATTGAGATCTGTGACCAAAATAGTATAACCTGTGCAGGCTGGAACCCAACAGCAGGGCAGACTGACAGTTGCTACTTGAGCTCAATGTTTGACTACCTTACCAACGTAATTAAGAGATGTGGTAGAAGACAAATTTGTAGCCTAATGTGTGAGCTAACCATAGAATGTAGAATCACCTAAATTGGAGTTATAAATTGAGAGATATGACCAAAATAGTATAAACTGGGCAGGCTGGAAACCAACAGCAGGGCAGACTGGCAGTTGCTACTTGAGCTCAATATGTGACTACCTTGCCAACGTAATTAAGAGATGTGATAGAAGAAAACTTTGTACCTTAAGATGTTAGCTAACCATAGAATTTAGAATAACCTAAATTGGACGTATACAGAAAGAGTTATGCTAGGATTTGTGAAACATGTACAGGCTGTCTGGCAGATTTCAAGAACACATTAGAAATGATGTTGGAATGCATATGTAGATTCATTCACCCAAAAATTATTACTGCATTTTACCTTCTAAGTGAACTTAAATTCAAACTAAGAATTTCCTTAATCTGAATGGTAAAATTTAGTTACATAAATATTAGTAAGAATTGCATCGCGGGTGCAATAGCTAGAGGATTTCCATGCAAGTTACTTTATACGTTATCAATGGCATGCATTATTCCTCATTAGATATTTTCTAAATAATTCTTGTATTATCATAATACACATAATATGCTCCATTAAGGTTAGGCAGAAACCACGTAGATAAGACTATGTCGCGACATAGGATAGCAGATCTGCACCCCATACAGTTTGGTACTCCAGCTACAGGCTGTTGAGTGGATATGATTTATATACGGGCCATAACAGCCCAGCCATACAGTATTCATCTAGTTTCATACAGTTCATACAGTTCTTCTTATCACTTTGGTTTCACTATAACCTTATGGAGCCATGCAGTTATGTGATTTATTACTTATAAATTATACGATGGTTAATAAAAGTTGCAAAATTTATACAGCATCATGAACAGCAGGTAAAATCATGAAAGTATAATGATATGTGTGCTTATATGTTTATTGTTTTATTTCTTATTAAATTGAGATATCCACTGAGCATTATTTGCTCAGCGAGTTATTTATTTAACTCGTAGGTTTCGAGACTGGACCGTAGAGAATCAGCTTACAACTGCTGCAGTTCATCTGTGGAAGACTCAGTCTTCAGGGTAGCTACTCATTTTGATATTTTGATTCTGTCTATCCTTATCATGGCATGTACAGGGCACACAGTTGGGCCCATTTCATTTTGAAAATTAGTATCATGTCTTGTAAATATGAAGTACATATCTATATTTTCCTAATGTAAAAAGCAACAGCTTGACATCATAGTCAGCATACAACATGATATTAGCATGAAAGGACATAGGTTCAACCAGATTGTAGCGTCTCAGCTCGGTTCATTTGAGTTAACGGGTGGACCGGGAAGGGATGTTACAAATTTTGGTATCAGAGCCCTAGGTTTAGTTTCCTCGGGCTTGCATGCATATGTCATTATAGTGTACATGCCATGACTACCCTAATGAACTAAGCAGTTGTTATTCTTATAGAAGGATGTCACAGGAAGGTGAAAGCGAGTCACACGCCTCCAGAGCAGTGGAGGGTGAGGCTCTAGTAGCAACAGGTCAGGAGGTGCTGTTAAAACAACTTGCAGATACGTTTAGACAGATTGCAGGGGTGATACCTCAGGCATCAGTAGGAGTAGACAGAGAAAGAAAGTCCCCACTAGAAAGGCTTAGAAAATACGGTGCAAAAGAATTCAGAGCTAGCAAGGATGACAGTCCAGAAATAGCTAAAGGATTCCTCCTCTCTGCAAATTCAAGTCGGATATGGACTCCAAGAGAAAATTCGAGCGGTTTGGTGGCTTTTCCGTTGAAATCCATTTTTCGGCCACCATGCACGGCGGTGGTCCGGTGACCGGCCGGTGAGGTTCTAATAGGCAGAATCTTGTCCTCTTTGTGGTGATCACAGTTCTACAATCTCAATCTGATTCGGTGAACTCTAGATTTCGATATTATAAGTTTACTAAGTTCCATTGGAGTTTGTTAATTTGACTTAGCTAGAGCTTGTTTAATTAAATAGAATCTTCGTTAAATGAATATAATTAAGTTGTTAAAAAAAAGTTTAATTTAGATAAGATGTTGAACTTAGATTGAGATATATATATATATATATATATATATATATATATATATATATATATATATATATATATATATATATATATATATATATATATATATATATATATGCGCCAATTAGGTTGGTATTTGGTGAATGTGAACTAACATTATATAACGAAATATTTACTGCTTCTAGATCCTAAATATATTTACAGAAAATCATATAATTAGTTTAATCAAATGTATTTATGTGTAGCTATTATAATTGTATTTTAGTAAAGGAAGTTGTAACTAATGAAGGATGGGAATGCGCCGTGTTGATTGTTGATATAAATATATGAGTTTCATTGCTTGAATGTGAAAATTGAAAAAATTTGACTAATCCGGTTACGCGGGAGATGCTGCGGATTTGGATTTTCAGCAAGGTAGTTGAATGGATAATATAGAATGAGAGAATTAGACTCGAAGAAAATATAAATTAAAGGAACAATAAAGACATCAAAACTAACTTAAGATTTTGGGACTTGAAATAGTTTGAGTTGGAACTTAGAACTTAGGCTAGTGCATATATATCATATACATAGATTAGAATAGATAACTTAGGAGTAGAAAACTGAAATAAAGAATTTATGTTAATCCAAAATATCGGGACTAAATGATTGAAAAATAGATAGGTATAATATTATTAAAAATTAGAATTTAGCAAGGACAATTAGAATTCAAGATAGTAAACTTATTTTGGTTCTTTCTTTAGATCTTCTTGTGGGTCCCGAAGGATCAAATTCCAAATAGCAGAATATTGGAAAAGGAACATAGGTTATAACCCAAACTGTAAAACGATGAGTAGTATTAGATAATTCACATCATCCACCTGCATTTGCATCCATGCACCCACGGCTAAATGATAGGCATGCATTACTTAGTAAATTGTATTTTCTGTTGCTTTATTTGTTGCAATTGGACATAATTTGATTAGTTGTGATGTGCTTCATGTTTGCTTTGCTTGTGTGGAATTGAAATGAAGTGGGTCACGGTTGGCTTTGTGAGGGCGGTCTATGATAGCATCGGCCATGTATAGGGAGATTGGTTCCCCGTATGCATCTGATAAAATATGATATGGGAAACCACAAGGTGGCCTCTTGTTGGTATGGAAAAGAAAAGAAAGTATAAAAAAAAATGAGAGAGCTGGTCAAGTGAAGTTGAGACCGATCGGCCATGTATGGAGGATCAGCTCCCTGGTGTACATATGATGGGAGAGCGGGCCATGTATGAGGATGGCTCGTTGGGGGATTTTGATGACGCCATTGAGCGGTTTCCACGTGATGTGATTATTTGAACATGTTAATATTTGTGATTGTTGTTGTTTTATCATTTGTGTGATCGACTGAATGATCATAAAACTAGTCAGATGACTAGATTTATTTATTTATGCATTAGTGTGATTATGTGAGGTGCGAGGGTTAACTAACCTACTCATTGAGTTTAGGCGTTCATCCATGCCTTAATGTTTTTTTTATGTTATAAGTCTTTCAGTATCTCGTTACTCTTTGCCACCTAACATCTAGAGGAAATGTTAAAAACGAAACCTTGATTAATCTTGTTTAGTGTATTGAAGGGAAATTCTAAATTCTTAGATTGTTCCGCAATTACGATAGTCATGTATATTAAAATTTAAAAATTTTTAGGTATGACTTATTAAAGTTTCTATCATGTAATATTATCTACTAAATATTATCATAACTATTAAAGATTCTAAAGGAAATTCAGCAAAACATCCCTTGAAAATAAGGCTATCTACCTGTAAAAACAAATCACAAATATCCAATATAAAATGCCATCCATCGGGCAATCAAATTGGTCAGTTTCCCAACCTCCTCTCTATACCACCATCACCATTTAATAATTATTATTACAAAAATAATAAATAGGAAATCATACTTTTTAACTCTTTGTTAAATATTCTTCACTAGTAAGTTTACAATCGGGATCTTAAGCTTAGCTTTTTTTGTTCATCTCATATGTACACTAAATAAAATTTACATGTTTCAGGTTATTTTATTCGTACATACTTTCTCCATGTCAATACAAGAATCAAATTTCCAAGACTTAACTTTAAGGCTCTTAAATTAAACATTCATATTAAGCAAGAGTACAGCCAATAAGCTGATATCATCTTAAAGAGAATCAACACACCATTCTCAATTTGATTAATCAAAATTGATAAGAAACACTCTTGTACCTGCTGCCATTCAATAGAAAACCTAATTCCTAATGAGAACTCATAGCCCACATGCTAACAAATTCATTATTCAATAAGAATTTCATATATCATATCATTTCCCATCTCATCCATAGTAACTAAAGGAGCAAAGGGCTGCGGGAGCCCAGGCGATAGCCTCCAGGCGAAGGCGTGTGCTTCAGTGAGGTGAGGCACAAAAGAAAAAATAAAAAATAAAATAAAACACATAAATCTGAAATTATATTTTAAGATATAAAAAAAGAGTAAAATTCAAAAAACATGGAAAGAAATACCCATAAATAAAAAAAAGGGTGGGGGTGGGGGGAGGGAACATGACAAGTTATACTTGAAGATATTGGAGTTAAGATAGAATAGAGTAGAATCAAGAAAGGGGAATCGCGATCATGGAAGAAAGGGGAGAGGGGGTGAGGACTTATTGGGAATTTGGAGCTTTGGTTCAAATCGGATCTGGTTCGACAAAAAATCATGGGTTTCTATTAATATTTCTCTCTTTCACCAAGTCCTAATTTTGGATGGACGGCTTTTCGAATAGACAACTTTCTATTTTTATGTTATTCCATAATTAACTTTCAAAGAGTAATAAGCTGATTTGCTCGATCCTATTTTCTTCATTATTTATTTTTTTTATCCATATTTTTGGGTGAACAAATAATGAATTTGATACTTAAGAGTTATTTCAAAGAATTTGTCAAGTATTTACCTTTATAAGTATATTTTGGTTTTATACATTTATAATCCAAAATTTATTTAACTGAAAATTATGCGGTTTAATGTTAAAATCAAGGAAGGATCTAGAATGGGAGCAATGGGGCACTTGGCTTTACTGATTTTTTATATTTTATATCAATGTACATTACACGTGTTTGTACTCTTTTTTTTTATATAATATTTTTTACTCTTTTATATTATATAATAATGTTATTTTTAAAATCTAATTTTAATTGTCATACGTACTTTATCGTTACTTTTCCTAATTTTTCGATAGTAAATTCATTTGATTTAATAATTGATTGTCTTGCTAATTTTTATGTTTGCACATACATACTTTTCATTATATGTTACTCGTTATTCTCACTTGTATTTTCATTTTCGTATATCTACAAGTCTCTTATTAATTGACTATTTTCCTCAATTAGTTTTAAGTTTTATAGATAGTTTGAGCAAAGTCATAGTTAGGGTTTCCTGGAGTTACTATTTAAAGTTGGATTTAGCTAACTAGCTAATCAAATGTGAAATTAACAATCAAATTTATAGTTCTTACAATATTTTTCTTAATTTAGTATATAATTTATAAGATCAGGTGAAATTCGAGTTGAAATCTTTGCTAGTAGCAGTTAGGGTGTGTCAATGTGAAGCAAATGTGAATTTAAACTGATATATTATAGTGAAATCATCAACGGATATTTTACCTTATTCTTAGCTAAATTTTATTTCATTAATATTTTGAATATTCAATATTATAAATAATTAAATCCATTAGCTAACTCAGATATATTCAACTATTTATTTTATTCAATTCAAAATTTAAAAGTTAAAGAAGGTAATAACTATTTTTCAAAATAAAATATAAAAATAAATAGATAATAAATTATAATATTTATATTAAAATCAACTAATATTATTTTCCGTAAAAATCCATTCTTATGACTAACATCTATTTATATATATATATATATATATATATATATATATGCAAGTATCATTATGTTGAACATTAGTTTGGTATTCCATATCATTGGTATCTCCTATAAAATTATTAAATAAAACAAATTAAGTATCATATGCAGTTATACATAAAATAATTATTAAGCCAATAAGAACATATTCTTCTTAGCAAAACCCAAATTTATTAATAGCAAAAATAAATAAATTTTTGATAGCCAAAAGCAATTAAAACTATATATAGATATAGATATAATATAAGACAAAACTTTTCCACAATAGAACTCAAGTTCCTAACTAAAGGAAACAAAACTTCTCAATTATTCCTAAGATATAGTTAATTTAGTATATTTATAATATTCAAATAATATAATTTATAGTATACAAACTAATATATATCAACTTACCTTAATAAAGTTTATTGTAAATAAATATTATTTATACTAATCAAACGTAATAAGAAACTTTAGTAATAAAATAATATAATTAATGCAAATTGTAAATAGTATTTGTGTAATCACTTGATATGGTTTACTATAATTAATTATATATATTTATTATAATCTTATCATGTTTAAAAAATAAATAGTATATAAAATGATATATTATTTAAAATAAAAAAATTTTACTCGCATTTTGCAATAACATAATTGGATATAAAATTTTATATTTAAATAGAAAAACTAAAAATCAATCAAAATTAAGAGTGATAGGTCCCAGTCAGAACAATGAGGATTTATAAGGAAAATTATATTTGTGCTAGAATAATCCACAAGATATTTTTGGAATAAGCTGTTTCTTTATTCAAGAATTGATGCTTATATAGGCTAAAAAGAAATAACAATCTTCCTAATTATCTGAGATTATCTCTACATATCAGGAATCCTAACAAACTAGTAGTGGCAACAAAATAGCCATTATTATTTAAATAAAAATCAAAGCAACCAATTAACTAACTGGACCTATTCTTCAGCAAGTTTCTTCAAAGATATTTGGGATTTCTCTTAGGCACTCGATGGGATTGAGGTATGGGTTTTAGAGACCTTCATTGGTTTAATATTGCCATGCTAGGTAAAATTGGATGGCATCTTATTGCTAATCCTAACACTTTTTTGTCTAGGGTTCTCAAGGCTAAATATTTTCCGGAGGGAGAGTTCTTAGATACTACCATTAGGAGTAATCCAAGTTTTATTTGGAAGAGTGTCATTTTAAGTAGGGACATATTAAAGCATGGGTGTAGGTGGTCGGTTGGAAATGGGAATAATATTGTTGGAGGAAGAGATCCATGGGTACCTAAAGAGGAGGGGTTTATGGTGGAGGATGGAATGGGCTTTATTGATCCTACTATGAAGGTGCGTGATTTATTTCTTGGGGATAGAAAGGAGTTGGATGCTAATAAGATCATAGAGCTTTTTAGCGTAAGGGATATAAGAGCGATTTTAAATATTCCTCTGGGGGAGAGGGTTGTTGAAGATAATATTATTTGGCATTTTGATAGGAAAGGAGTTTATACGGTAAGATCTGGGTATTTCTTAAGCTTATTAAGGAGGCTCAATAGGGATGGGGAGAGAGTGGAAGGGGAAGTTTGGGGAAGGGTTTGGAAGGTGGATGCACACCCAGAATCAAGGAATTTATTTTGAGAGTGTTAAAAAAAGAGTTGTTCCTACAAGAGTTACATTAAATGAGAGGGGTATAAACATTCTTAGGACTCGTAGTTGGTGCGAGGAGGAGGACGATGTGAAACACATTTTTTTGAGATGCTTTAAACCACAGGAATTATGGCAGGCTATGGGAGTTCATATCCCAAAAAACAGCATGTCAATTTTTGATTTTTTATCGCAGGTACTTGCGTCACAAGACAAGGATCATGTCCTTCTTACTGTTACTGTGCTGTGGAAAATATGGGATGTGAGGAACAAATGAATCTGGCAGCAGGTCCAATGCTCGGCTGGCCAGTTACGACTCAGTACCTAAGGTCAAGTCCAGGATTGGCAGCTCATGCGCGACGCTAGGCAGCAGCAGACTTCGGGAGTACACCACCCAGACTCTCCGATGTCTCAATAGATTCCTGGTGTTGGCATTGTGCATCCGGCGGGTTGGCAACTAATGTGCAACGGTGCAGTTCACAGCTATCTTAACATGGCAGGGTATGGGGCAGTGATAGAAGACGGTGAAGGGGAGTTCTTGGGTGCTATATCGGGTCTCCATGACACCTATAAATGCCCTCTTATTGTTGAAGCTCTTGCTCTAAAAAAGAGCTTAATTTGGATACAAGATAAATACCTTTCTCCTGAATGTATGTATTTACATAGACTCCCAATCCCTCTTATTTGCATTAAACTCCTCTGCTGATGATTTTTCTGAACTAGGTAGTCTTATTAAGGATTGTAGGCACTTACTTTCTTTTAGATCTAATGTGACTATTAGAAGGTGTAGGAGACAACCAATTATAGGTGCCTATACGCTTGCTAGGCAGCCTATAAGTATGCTTGCTCCCAAAAAATGGAATGTTATTCCATGTGAACTGTTTTCTGTTTTTTTCAAGTTAATGAGTAAAAATCTTTCTTGTTTAAAAAAAAAAAAAAAAAAAAAAAAAAAAAGAAAAAAGAAAACCAATCAAAATTAAATTATTTTATTTTTCCAACCACTAAAATTAAAATCTTTCAAGATATTTTTGTTAATCCATAAATTTAATACAGGCATTTTGGTAACCAAATGTTCCTTTTATCGAACTTTTATATATATACTACAATAATAAATTACAACAAAATAAAATTCATAAGAATAATCAAATCAAGAGCATAGAAAAGTTACATGTACCAATATTCAAAGAAGTAATTTTTATTTCATGCCTTTAATTTCACAATTAATACACGTAAAATATTAAAAGTGTCTTAATATAGAAGATGGTTTTTTATCAGAAATGTTAATCTTTTTTTTAAAAAAAATATAAGAAAGTTAACTTTGTCTATAACATTGCAACAAATATATTGACTTCCTTAGTAGATGAAAATATATTTCGTATGAATTGGGACTAAATAATTCATCCTTTAATATGAAAATCAAAGAAAAGATTTAATTAAATATAAATATATTGAGATTCCTCATTGAGTTTTTTATATAATATTTTTTATTTAAATCTAAATTCTGCTGGATAAAAAGTTTGTATATATTATAGAGTTTATAACTTCCTAATTCATAATAGAGTATGTAACTTCCTATAGTTTTTGGATTAATTAACATCTCTTATATATTTGTATAAATATAATTAGTTTTACAATCTCAATTATTACTGGGAGTGAGCACTCCGTTTAGCCAATCAATTGATTCAGTTAATTCAGCGAATGCATGTTCAGTTAAAAGTCTGATTTACGAAAATTAAAATCTTGGTGATTGGTTAGAAATTCGGTGAAATCTTAATTTAACCCAATTAATCAAATCAATTAACTCTCAAAATTACGTCATTTTAATTAAGTAGATAATAAAATTAAAAATTAAAAATATTTCAGTTTTTATTTTGATTAAACAGTGATTAATAACTTTAGTTAATTTTTATTTCAGTTAAAGTTGATTAATCATAAATTTCGATGAATTCGATCAATTAATTAAGTTTTTCATTTTTTTTAACTTCGATTCAGTTAATGATTAAAATTAATTCAGTTAAAATGGTTCGATTAAATTCAGTTAAGAAATTAATATGGTTAAATTCGATTAAGTCAAAAAAAATTTGGTTAAAAATTTTACTCAAACCGATCAAATTGGCTGAACTCTCATACCAATCAATTACTATTAATATGAGTGTCATGACTCGAAATCATGGGCCGAACCGACACAAGGGCGTAGTAAACTTAAAGCCCCCGAGGCCCGTAGTAAGCCTAAACTACAGAGTCTATACACGCCAAACAAAATCCTAGCAGCAATAAGCCCATATTAAATACCCCTCATTCATAATATGTGTTACTGGTTCATGCATGTATCTAGATAAATAATTAAGACATTCATAAGTCCATAGAATAGTATACCCATATAACTACGCGATTAGAGATATATAAATCCTACAACTGCGGATTCAATAATAACTACAAGTAGTACAGTTCTTATATATAACAATACATAAATTAGTTAATTACGGAAACTAGGAATTTACTTATATAGATCTGCAAAGGTCCCAGAGCTTTAGCCAACTCGACGAGAATCCTACTTCCTGAAAAGTTAAAAAAAAAAAAAAATGAAGAGTGAGTTTTGCAACTCAGTGAATAATAATAAATAATGTATACACAAGCATTTTCACGAAATGCAACCTAAAACACTAAAATAAACATGCAACCAATCAAGCATATGACATAATATCAGCACACACAAGTAATTACAACTTCAAGCAATCAAACAGGTGGAAGTTGGTAAGTGGATTCATCGAAACCCCCGATTAGCCGTCCTCACAAATGGCTCGCTCTCTCAAACGTGTGCACTAGGGAGGCGATCCTCATATATGGCCGACCGGTCTAATCCTCACTTGACCAGCCCTCTCATTTTTCTTATACTCTTTTTTTTTTCATAGCAACAGGCGGCTATCTTATGGTTTTTCATATCTATATCATCAGATGCACACAGGGGAGATCGCGGGGGCGCCGATCTCCCCATATATGGCCAACGGTATCAAAGACCGCCCTCACAAACCCACGGTGACCCACTTCATTCTAATTCCACACGAACAATATATATACAATAATAATAATATGATAATATGAAAAATGAATGTTAAGTTATTATCTATATACATTTCTTTATAAATAAGTGACATGTGTTTGCAATGATGGTATGCACTATCTATTATTACACACGAACAATATATATACAATAATAATAATATGATAATATGAAAAATGAATGTTAAGTTATCATCTATATACATTTCTTTATAAATAAGTGACATGTGTTTGCAATGATGGTATGCACTATCTATTATTACTCAGGAGCAATAGAAGAGCCCGGACGATCTAAAGAATTTAAGAATACAAGGAAGAATTGCATCAGACAAAGAATTAATTTAAAAAAAGAATTAAGAAATTAATTTAATAAATTATCTCCGTATCTAACTATAATAACTAGACTAGATTCTGCCGAAATTTCGGCAACATCTCCTCTAAAAATTGGACTATCCACTTGTTTAAATATCAACAATTTCATTAAATATCCATCCAGTCTACACGGCCCATCCATCAGTCAATCAATCAAATTTATTTTTCCCTTCCTCCAACAAAGTAATAAAATAGTCCCTTGATCATCCATACAAATCGGTTGCTACTAATACAAAAACATTCGTAGCTTAACTAAGATTAAACAAATAAGTAAGAATTATGCGACTAAGTGAAAATGGTTACTTGTTTATCCTCCACACCCGACTATTTTAAACTATCCGATCATATACCCTTAATAATCATGTAAAGTTATAGCTCACATTTCCTTTACCAACATTAACTAAGATCTCAAGTAACAACTTAATAATCCATGAATCACTATCCTCACCAGAAGCAAGATTATAGGTAACGTCCTGTATGAAGCATAACCAAATATGTATACTTTAATTAACCAATTCTCAGAAAGAATTTAATTTATAAACTCAATACACCATAACTTTTCCTTTTTCATTAAACAAAACTTAATCAAAAGAACTAAGTTAGCTGTTGCCACAGTAATAAATAAAAATTCATATTGTTACTCCGTTTCATCACTAGAGCTTTTACATAACAACCATAAAAAAATATGCTTCTATTATCATATATGAACTTAATTAAATCAAAACTATAATTTCTCTAATTGGAACCTGCTGCCATTAATCAAATTCTTAGCTTCTAAAGGGAAGTTGCCTCAAGCACACCAAATCACCCACAAAATCAGAAAATTCATGAATCATAAGGTAAAAAAGGGTCCAAAATCAGTTTACCTAGCTGAAAATTATGTCGGAAGTTGATTACTTTCGATTAAATTAATCGAAAACAGATTCAACGCTCAAGGTTGACTCTTCCGGCGGTGGCTTGGCCGGAGCCAAGGAAAACGGTGGCCAATGAAGTTGCTGGAGACGTTGGAAGGTGCAACCAGCCGATACTTGACAGGTTTCACCGGAAAAAACAAAGAAGATTGGCGAGTCGACTATCCCGATCGCAAAAGATCGCAACTCGCAGCTCCTTAGTTTGCTGCACCAGCAGGAATGGGAAGGAGAGAGGACGGCGAGAAAGAGAGCTAGAGCTTCACCGTCGACTAGAGGGAGGCCACAGTTGGCTGCATGCACTGAAGTCGCCGGAAAATCGAGCTGGAGTGGCGACGCAATTTCCCGATCAGCAAAGTTGCAGGCTTCGTGAGATAGCTGTGCTAGCCGCTTGCCCGAGATAACAGAGGAGAGGGAGAGAGAGAGTAGCAGGGGAACGGCAACGCGAGGCGATGGGATGGCGCTGGCTTCAGGTGATCGAAAAAGCGAAAGGGAAAGGGGGAGGGGTGGAGCTCGGCGCTAATAGGAGAAGAAACTTTTAGGCAGTTTGGTTTAGGTTTCCAGGAAATGGTTTGGTTTGATTCAGGACTGGTTTGGTTCGATTCAGAGTCTTTGTTTGGGTTTCCTTTCAGTTTGTTGGCTTTTCAATTGGTTTAATTAACTCTTTAGGTTTGATTTAACTACATAAAATGTATAATTGAATTTAACTGATTAAATAAATCCATAGGATGTTAATTTATTAAATTTTTAAATATAATAAGTTTTATAACGCCATTGGCTAGGATTAATAATTAAATTTTTAAATGAAAAATTTTTTAAAATAAAATTCGGGGTTGTTTCAAAGAGAATAATTGATTAACATTTAATTAAAAACTAGTTGAAGGCCTGCATTTATAATTCATATTACATTTTAAATGCATTTAATAATTAGTAAGGCAGATGATGCTTGTTTCAAATTCTATTATTGCTAATGTTTGGATAAAACTATTAAAGAAATGCAAAGACAAAATTGTAAATTGTAAAATTATAAAATTTTAAAATAGAAAAAATAAAGACACCCACAATATTACTGATTAGGTAAAAGATAGAAGACAACTCTAAAAATCACAATACACAAAACACCAAAAATAAAAATGATAAAATCTTAATCAATTACTAAAGCATGTAAAATAAATATATAGAAAATAGAAGGATCTCCTTTAATACCTAGGAATGGAGATAGAAATTTCGGTACATCTTAATATTCCTCTTCAAAATTTTGTACACCTTGAAAATGTAAGCTAGCTCTTAGTTTTCCTCATCACCATCCAGTTTCTTCAATCCCTTAGTCTTGGTGTAGTAACAAAAATTAAGGAGAACATAACAAAAGAAACATAAAAGATTAGTAAGTGATTTTGGGATTGCAAACGAAACATAAAAAGATTGGTAAGTGATTTCAGGATTGCACCATACTACTCTTGGATATTATTTCCTCATACAATAAAAGTTGCAAATTTGCATTAATATGGATATACATCAGTTCCCACCAGTATGCGATGCTCTTAACCATAAGAAATAACTAATTAGTATTAAAGAATAGAATGGTGAATTAATAAGAAAATCTTGATATAGAGTTTGAATTTATAATATGTGAATTTTCATAGAGATAGAATGATTTATGAGTTTAAAATTTTAAAATCTTTAAAATGTTTTTTGTTGTAGATTATCTATATAGATAAATTTGCAAATTTTATAAAGAAAATTTTATAAAAAAAGTTAAAAAATGTTATGAAAGTGCATTAAAAATTAGAAAATTTCTAAAAAAAAAAAGAAAAAGAGAATGCTCAAAAGTAGAGTGCCGCATTAGCATTTTAAAAATAATTTTGTTGGCTCAAGGGTCAATCACTACAAAAAAAAAAAGCGTTTTTCCAACCGACGTAAGTCGGTTGCAATATTGCGATGATATTGCAACCAATTGTAATGATTGGGAGATTGAATATCCACAAAATTTGCGACAGAATTGCGACCGAGAGCAGATCCGTCGCTAATTCTAGTACTATTAACTCCCGCTAGTTTGGTTTCCGTTTTGCTATCCATTTGCGACTAATTTGCGAACGAATTTGTGACGGATTTGTAACCGCTTCAAAGTTCGTCTCAAAATTGCGCGCTGCAGCTCAGCGCCAAATTTAGTTTTCGGTTTACAAGGGATTATGACCGATTTGCAACCGACTTTGTGATTGATTATTCTGGTTGCAATTTGTTTGACAACAAAATGACATCGCAGGATTAAAAATTGCGAACAATTTTTTAAAAAATAGGGCTTGATAACCCGTTAGTCGCCTGCGTGAGCACATTAGCTCCTTCTTCTTCTCCTCTCTGTTGCAACACCGTTTCCAGCTGCCTCCTTGTCCACTCTGTTGCAGCGCTAGTCATCGGAGAAGCCCCTCTCGCCAGAGATTACACCTTCTTTGCTGGTCAAGTAGGTCGCCTTAGTCTGTGTTTTTTTGTTTTTTGTTTTTTGGTTTTTGTTTTGTGTTTTTTGTTTTTTGTTTTGTGTTTTTTATTTTGTATGAATCTTGACTTGTTGTTGGTTGTAATTTTTAATGGTAATACATTTTTTGTTGTAAGTAGGATTTGTTGGAAATAGAAAATGACCTTAAGTATGAAAATTATAAAGAATAATGCACAATTATTAGAAATAATTGTACTTTGTAACAAAAAAAAAAATTAATGAATGTTTGGGGTTAAAACATTAGTTATCGTATTGAAATAATTATAATTTGTAACAAAAAAATTTAATGAGTGTATTTTATAACACTAGTTATAGTATTGAAATAATTATAATTTGTAACTAAAAAAAATTAATGACTGTAATTTATAACACTAGTTATAGTATTGAAATAAGCTATAGTATTGAAATAATTATAATTTGTAACTAAAAAAAATTAATGACTGTGATTTATAACACTAGTTATAGTATTGAAATAAGTTATATTATTCAAATAATTGTAATTTGTAACAAAAAAAAATTAATGAGTGTAATTTATAACACTAGTTATAGATTGAAATAATTGTAATTTGTAACAAAAAAAAAATAGTGACTGTAATTTATAACACTAGTTATAGTATTAAAATAATTGTAATTTTAACTAAAAAAAATTAATGAGTGTAATTTAATAGTAATCAAAATTTATACTCATCAAATTTAAAAAACCTAATTTGTGATGATGTATTGAAATTTATTTATTTGAAATTACTTTATGTTGATGTATGTTTTTATTTGAGTGGAAATCACATGAATAATGCGTTTGAGTTGGAGGCCTAGTAGTGGCCGTTTTGACTTTAAAGAATGTTGGGATTATATAGAAGTGTTTATGTGAGTGTGTTTTGACTTGAGATTTGATAATGTTATGCCGAAGTGCTGCCGAAATTTTTTTAAAAACTGAATATGAGGAATTGTACAGTTACTGATATTATACTAAGTTTACATATAGATATATATATATATCCTTAGTTAGAAATAATAACCTTAGTGAGTTTACAACATATATAATTACCCTTATTATAGAAATAACCTTAGTAAGTTAGAAATGTATATGGAACATTACTTTTGGTTTATTTTAAGGATGATTTAAGACTAATGCAATTACATATAATTTGCCCTTTATAAACAGAGTGTTAATAACGTAAAAAAAATGCGGACTAATCGAGATTGGATGTACTGGAGGTACAAGGTCAATGGGTTATTAAGAAATGAATTCTTGCAAGGATTGGAATTGTTTATAGAGTTGCAGTTGGTAATCCTAGTTGTATGGATGGTAATAAGTTGAGGTGTCCATGTAATCACAAGAAGTGTCAAAATAGAGCCTTTTTAGATATAGATACAATTACACTTCATTTATGCAAATATGGGTTCGTGGAAAATAATTATGAATGGATACATTATGGTGAACCTCGAGTTTCCAGTGGGTCAGGCCACTCTATTTCTATAAGTTCAGAATGTCAGCTTTTGCAATTTCAGTATGGTAATCGATGCAATGATATAGTACTCGATGCGGGTAGAGCAGAATTCCATTGGGACAATATGGAGGAATAGTCAAACTTGCAGCACAACAATTGTTTGACATGCTAAGTGCAGCTAACTGTGAACTGTGTCCTAGATGCAAGAATCATTCAGTTCTATCTGTAGTGGCATGATTACTGCACATGAAAGCGGAGCACCATTTTTTAGAAAGATGTTACGATGATTTTGTATACTTATCAAAAGAAATATTGCCTGAAGGCCATTCAATGGTGGATAATCTTTATCGGACAAAAAAATTAGTTCGGGGATTAGGACTACCCATGGAAAAGATTGATTGTTGTCAAAATAATTGTATGATATGTTGGGGTGTTGACTCCGAATTAAGAGAATGCAAGTTTTGTAATCTTCTAAGATATCAACAGCGGGATGAAGGTGCTGGTAGATTACAAAGAGAGAGGGCTTTCAAGAAGATGTATTATTTCCCTCTTGTTCCTCGCCTTCAAAGGTTATATGCATTTAAGGCAACAGTTGAACACATGAGATGGCATGCTTTGCATGAATATGAGGATGGTATAATGACTCATCCGTTAGACTTTAAAGCTTGGAAACACTTTGATAATAATCATCCTATGTTTGCTGCTAAGATGATAAATGTGAGATTGGGGCTTTGTACTGATGGGTTTCAGCCGTTTGGCCAATCAGGACAACAATATTCATCATTTCCTGTCATTGTCACACCATAGAATATACCACCCTCAATGTGTATGAAAGATGAATACATATTTTTGTGTGTCATTGTACTTGGCCCTAATAATCCAAAATATAAAATTGATGTGTTTCTACAACCTTTGCTTACCGAACTTAATTATTTATGGGAGTATGGGGTTGAAGCATTTGATATTTTGGCCAATCAGAATTTTATAATGCGAGTTGCTTTGCTTTGGACCATTAGTGATTTTCTAGCATTTGGAATGTTATATGGGTGGAGTACAGCAGGCAAATTGGCTTGTCCTCATTACATGGAAAACACTAATGCACTTACATTAAAAAATGGAGGTAAACAATGTTGGTTTGATTGCCATCTTAAATTCTTACCAGAATCTCACCCTTAGGGGCGAAATCGATAATGCCTTGGAAAAAACACAACTATTACTGATCCCCTCTACCTGTGAAGTCTGGAGCTGAAATATTATAAGAAATTGAAGATCTGTGGTTTATGAAAGTTACAGAGTTAGGTGTAGAAGAGGTAAATGGTAGAATTGGCCAGAATAGCGGATGGAAAAAGCAAAGCATCTTCTGGGATTTGCCATACTGGAGTTCACTTCTTATCCGTCATAACCTTTATATGATGAACATAGAAAATAATGTGTTTGAAAATATGTTCAACACTGTCATGAACATTGAGGGAAGATCCAAGGATAATGCAAAAGTGAGAGCAGACATGACAAAATTTATTGTCGACCAGAACTCGAACAATCTGTGGTTACTGGAAAGTTTCCAAAGTCATGTTATTCTTTAGATAAACCCCAAAGGCAAGTATTACGCGAATGGGTCCAATCATTGAGGTTTCCAGATGGATACTGTTCAAATATGTGTAGATGTGTCGACATGAGGAAATACAAATTGTTTGGCATGAAAAGCCATAACTGTCATATTTTCATGCAAAGATTGATTCTTGTGGCATTCCGAGAATTGTTGCCAGGGAAAATTTGGGAAGCAATGATAGAATTGAGTCTCTTTTTAAGGAATTGATGATGAATGTTATCCAATGTGATGATATGGAATAATTAGTGCAAGAAATCCCAGTAGTGATATACAAATTGGAGCAAATTTTTTTGCCCGTCTTCTTTGATTCTATGGAGCATCTGTCGGTTCATTTGCCCTATGAATGTTGTATAGCAAGACCGATACAATATAGATGGATGTATCCATTTGAGAGTTGAATCACTAACATCCCATTCTAACCATTATAATGTTATTTCATCTCATATTTACATATTGTCTTTGTACAATTATAGACACCTGCAGAAAATTAAAAAGAATGTGCGCAATAAGGCAAAGGTCGAGGGATCAATTTGCAATGTATATTTGATACAAGAAGCTTCCATCTTCTGTTCACTCTACTTTGAACCACATGTTTACATTAAGCATTGGAGAATGCCACATTATGATGTTGGAGGAGATCAAATAGAATCTGAGTTAGAATGGCATCTAACAATTTTCACCTATCCTAGGCATACGATTAGTTAAAAAAAAAAAAAAAAAAAGACGATTGACTAATGCAGAGATACGAGTGGCTCAAACCTATATTTTGTTGAATTGTAAAGAGATTACACCATTTGTACGGTAAGTATAAATCTTGTAAAGAGTCTACACTTAATACAACTTAGTTAAATCATATTGATGATAATTTTTTTCGTTCATAAATACGAAATATATCAAGCTTTTACGACTAAAAAATCCCAATTTGACTGATATTGCAGTTAATGCAAAACTGGACTCTGAATTTGCAGAGTGGTTCAAATGTTATGTAAGTAACTTTCTAGTTACACAATAAATATGTGTACATTCTTAGATTTCACTCGTGTCATTACTATTTCCTATAGGCTCGAAGCTCGGGAAGCGATATTGATAATAGATTCATTATTGATCTAGCAAGGGGAACTCTACCAGTTGCTAATGCCTACTTTGGCTACTTTGTAAATGATTACAAGTTGCACACTGAGGGTTATGGGACAAGCAGAAAGACAATGAACAATGGTGTTTGCATAAAAGGATCAAACTACAGTGACAAGTCAAACGATTTTTATGTCAAATTGGTTGAGGTTTTGGAGTTGGAATATCCATCCCTACCAATCAAGTGCACAATCTTATTCAAATGTGAATGGTTTGATCCTATGCCAAATGTTGGCATGAAGGTTCATCCTAAGTATAATCTTATGGATATTAATCATGGAAGAAGATATACGAAGGACGAACCTTTTGTGTTGGCAATGCAAGCTACGTAGGTGTACTATGTTCCAGATCCATCATTGAACGAGATCATTGTGATTGGATGGTAGTATGTAAAATCAAGTCTAGAGCAGTTGTTCATGCAGTTGAAACTAAACAATCTGCTTTACTCGTAATATCTGAGCCATTTCAAGAAGTTACGATCGATACGCAACCGATGCAAGTTGTTGAAGATTTAAATGATAGACTGGATGATGAAAGCGAAACTTATGTTGAAATAGTAGCATCAGATGATGAAGAGGAAGAAAATCAAATCATCATGGGTACCTCAGAAGACGAAGATCAAGAAAAGGAAGAAGAAGAAGAAGAGGAAGCAGATGATGATTAAGACAGAAATATTTAATGCATTATGTATTATGGATAATAAATTAATAGATGTATATATAATATTATCAATGAAGAATTTTTATGTTATTCACTTTCTTTATAATTCATAAATTTGTATACATACATATATCTGTAGTACGTATGGCTAGAGGTTATAACGATTGATTCAGATGTGTCCGGCAGTGGTCCGCGCAGAGGTCGTGGCCGAGGACGCAGTACACATGGAGGAGGACGGACTATCCCTCCTCCTTCTTCTTTAGATACATTTAGGGCTTCATCTTCTGCTCAACTTCTTGTGCCGCCATCACTTCCTTCTATTCCTTCCTCTTCTATACTTCCTGGACCAGTAGAGTCTTCACCAGCTTCACAGTCACCTACTACACTAGGTAATCAATAAATGTCATTTACTGTCATTTCAGTTATATATAATCATTTATCTATATTGATAGCATTTGTCACTTCTTTTACAACTTCATCGGAGCCACATAACAAGCTCAGTTTGGTAGCAGGACAGTAAGTACTTATTTACATTTTCCTTTGAACTTGATTTTGTTTAGATTTTGATGCTTTCGTATACTTATATTTCACTTATGTTTTTTTTTCTCAGCATATATCTATCCTCTCAAGCATCAAGGCAAATTATGAGGATAATCAAGCTACATCTCGATAAAGATAAATACATATGGGATGTCGTACCACAAGAGGCGAGAGACTTTTATTAGGAAGAGTTTCAGGTACAATTTGGTTCAAGTTATATCTTCATTCAATGTAATTAATAATCTGAATCTATGGGCCTTCACTTACTATTTATTAAAATTTTATTTTTCATTTTTGCAAAAGCATTTTGTATGGGAATAGGCTATTACGGCTATGCTAAAAGTGGCCTGGGAGAAATTGTGCGCTCTACAATATTGCTAACTTCACCTGTAGGATGCGAAAGAGCGGTAAGAAGTAGTAGTGCGTGTCTCAGGAGATATGGGAGAGCTGGCAGAAGGCTTGAGAGGATCCTGTATTCACGAGAAAGTGTGAGATATTTGCACGAAACAGGCGCAGTGAGACTAGCAGTGACGGAGCAGGACCTTCCCGACACACAGGCGGATTAATATCTGCTATAAAGACATCTCGATTATTAGTGAGTCAACCAATTACAGTAACAAAATTGATATTTAATGAAATGACACCATATTAATATATCATGCATAAAAATTCATTACAGGCTAAAAAATATGGTTGTAAGCCCACATCGATGGAGGTGTTCACTTACACTCACACAAAGGACCACGATGGAAATACGTTTGTCAACAGACGTGTGTTAGGCTTCAATGTAAGTAACAATGAAAAATATTTACATTTACTTTCGAGTCTTCCCTTATGTGTACAAGTTTAATATAATAAAGCTTGCAACTGCATTGATTAATCAATTTATTGTTTTCAGGAGAATTACAGTACAACTCGCGAGCGTGTTGTTTCTTCTCAGGCTGGATCTGAAGCTAAGTCAAAAAATGATAAGCTAGCACTTTATCTGGAGGCCGTTGGGGCCGAAAAGAAGAGAAAAGTATATGGCATCGAGTTTCAGGCATCACAGTTTTACTGCGGCTCAACATCTGACGCTTCTGCAGCCTCCTTATGACCACAACTTGACCACAGTGCCGAGGAGATTAGTGCATTACGGGCTCATATTGATAAGCAGGAGAGATAGCTTGCAAAGCTTCGAGTGCATGTCATGCAAATGTCTGGTCATCATGGTGCTGGTGCTTCTTCTTCTGATCCTCCATCGGCTTTAGATCCACATGTTTCAACAGCTCTGCATCAACCACTATCCTCTCCTCTAGATACCAATACTATAGACGATACCTTGGTCACTCCTGTAGACACTATGACACATCCAGCAGCTAATACTATTATTAATCCAGTAGACACTTCACTGGATCGTCTAGAGGATCGACATCATAGATTTAATTTCAAACCGTTTTACATTTTCGTATTTTTTTCACATTTTGTATAGTACATTACATTTACAGTTCCTTCTTAGATTGTTATTGTGTTCTGATGATGATTGTAATGTATACATATGTCGCTTTTTGACAGGTGGAAAAAGCGACATATGTATAGACGATACCTTGGTCATTCCTCTCCTCTAGATACCAATACTATAGACGATACCTTGGTCACTCCTGTAGACACTATGACACATCCAGCAGCTAATACTATTATTAATCCAGTAGACACTTCACTGGATCGTCTAGAGGATCGACATCATAGATTTGATTTCAAACCGTTTTACATTTTCGTATTTTTTTCACATTTTGTATAGTACATTACATTTACAGTTCCTTCTTAGATTGTTATTGTGTTCTGATGATGATTGTAATGTATACATATGTCGCTTTTTGACAGGTGGAAAAATTATTATTTGTAATATTATTAAATTTTTTATGCATATAATTATATTTTGCCACCGACTAGTGACCGAAATGCGACCAAATCATAACTGTTAAATTTAAATTTTGTGACAGATCACCAATCGATTTGAGACTGATATTCATAATTGCGATTGACACTTTCTGCGACCTATTTGCGATAAACTTCTAGCAGGAAAACATGACGAAAATTAGCAACCAATGTTTATATGTTTGTGACCGACAAGTCGGTCGTGAAGTTGCGACCGCTGAGTCAATCGGTCGCAAAATTATTTGTGATGAGTACTTTTGTGGCCGATTAACGTCTGTTGCAAATCGGTTGTTATATCAATTTAGCGACTGATTTCATCTATTTAGTGACTGATTTGTCGATCGCAATTCGGTATTTTTTTTGTAGTGAATTTTATCTTGAGATTTTGAAGATTATGCGAAATAAATAAATTTAATATCTTTGTATGTACTGAAATTATTTTATGCTAATTTTTAAATATGGAAATTGTTAAAGAAGTCAAGTTCCTGCAACTTCAAGATTCTTTGAAGACCATGAAGATTATTGAGAATTTTTTAGTGGTTAGTATCTTAGGGTATAATGTAGGATAGAGAAAATATTATTTTATAAGCACAAAAATATTTTTCTCTCTCAAAAATAATTTTCGAAAATTGCCTTAAAAAGAAAAGTCGAATCTTGCTCTTTCAAATTTACTTACCTAAATAAAAAATATTTTGGCTTAATTATTTTTGGCAACAAATAATATAAAAGATTCACATATCTTTTATTTTCAAAAATTATCTTAAAAAGAAAAGTGAAATCTTGCTCTTTTAAATTAACTTACCTAAATGAAAAAGATTTTGGCTTAAATATTTTTGGCAACAAATGAGTATATAAAAGATTTTCACAGATCTTTTATTTTCGGAAAGTCTAAATTCTACATTTTCTAAAATGGAATCTTCACCTCTCTTATAAAAGACATTTCTCTTCTTTTGAAAACTTGAGGTTTTTTCAAAAGTAAGAGTCTATTGATTAAAAGTTTCATATCTCTTAATGCTCTCTCTTCAAACCCCCTTCTTTCTTTTCGTCTATTTACTTCAAGAGATATTTTTCAAAGAGAAAAGAAATTTAATAACAACATTTTCTGAACAACAGTTCTCAACTTTAATTCGGTTTTCTGTTCTTCCTGTGCTTATAATTGTATTTCTCTCTATTTATATAGATTTTTGTAATATGTTGTAGACTAGAGGTTTTTAATCGAAAAACTTTTGTGTAATAGCTTAGGTGAAAAGCTATGGTGTAGGTTATCAAGCGACCTTCTCCTTATGTGAGATTCTAATGTCTTAATGTGAGTTTCTGCTCTCTGCAAAAATAGAAAGGGTTTGAGGTTGACTAGAACCATTAGAAAATCTAATAGGACAAAGGTTAGATCTAGGTGTTATCTATTTTTTTTGTAATGTTTATTTGTCTCTTACCCTTGAAAAGGGATAACATAGTGGAGGATCTCAAGATGAGTCTTGAGGAGTGGATGTAGGTGAGTCAATGCTGAACCACGATAAATCTTTGTTTATCTTCTTTCATTTTCTGAAGTTCTGCTTTATTATATTCTTTTTACACAACTGTTAATCTTTTCAGAAATACAAAGTTGTTAATAAATTTCATTTTCTAAACATGAATTAGTTTTATCTCTGTGGAATATTAGAACTGTGGATTCCTGTATAAGTGATTATACCAAGTTCTAATCTGTCTGTTGACATTCAGTACAAATCACAATATAAGTGATAATCAGTTTTCTAATATTGCTTAAAGCTTTTGAAGTAGTTCTAAAATATAATAACTGTTTTTCACAGAATCTTTCTAATCTTGTAATAAGCTTTCTGAAGTAGTTTTAAATGTAATAACTGATTCTTCACAGAGTCTTTCTAGATTTGCTTAAGCTTTGTGAAGTAGTTCTAAATGTAATAACTATTATTCACAGAGTTTTTTTAAATTTGCTTAAGCTTTGTGAAGCAGTTATAAATGCAATATCTGTCCTTCACAGAGTCTTTCTAGACCTGCAATAAACTTTGTGACAAAGTTCTAAACTCGATAACTAACTCTCATAAACACTTTCTAATTTTGCTGCAATAGAATTCTGATTTTGTTTTGAAAGCCAAGTTGTTTTTAGAAAATCCAATTCACCCCCCTCTTGCATTGTGCCATTCATAAACGAGACCCACAAATTTTTGCTTCAAGATTATATATATATATATATATATATATATATATATATATATATATATATATATATATATGACGTGGAACCCTATGGAAATTAATTCCAAGAACTCTATGACAAGATTGGACTAGCTGTAAAGATCAAACTAAACTCCCCCTCTATGGCACCCAAAGCTTAAGGAAACAAGAACACGAATAATAGAGTAAAGAAGAATAAGATAAATGCCACATGTAAATTGATAAGTTTACCTTGATTCTTGATGCAATTAGAGGAATGCAATCTCACAATCTCTCTAATCAAAGAACATGCCAAAAGCATGAACAAATCTGAAGATTTATTAATTTCTTGAATGATTTGTTTAACAACATAACAAAGCTATTTATACTAAAATCTAAAAACGTGATCCTTAAAGGATTTAGAATAACTAATCCAACTAAGGATAAGGATAAGGATTAACTAATCTAAACCAATTGAGGATAAGGACCAATTAATCCAATCCAACTAAGGATAAGGAATAACTAATCTAAACAAAGTAAGGATAAGGAATAATTAATCCAAACCAACTAAGGATAAGTAATAATTAATCCAAACCAACTAAGGATAAAAATAAAAGGTGGTCGAATTTATTGGTGGCCCAACCCATTAACAAAATTGCAACTCAAAACTAACACAAATGGGCTAACTTATTAAACCATCGACATATGCCTCCAACAATGTAAGAAGCCTACGTGTGCCTTCAAGCTCCACACAACACTTGTTGAAAGCAAGATCATGAAGCTCTTATGTAACTTGCTCTTGAACATATAAGGACATGGCTGCCCCATATCTCTTTGTATGACTTCTTGTAATTGGTCCACTAGGAAGCACCAACAGATCTCCTTTGTTGTTCTCCATGCTTCCTTGAGCTCTATGGTTGAATGGTAGCGAATCCGCATCATTCCCCCTTTCCTCGAAAAGATTCGTCCTTGAATCTTAGTTAGAAGTTGAGGTACCCATGCTCCCTTGAGCTCCATGGTTGAGTGAGAGCGAATCTGTATCAATGTATATATATATATATATATATATATATATATATATATATATATATATATAGATTAAAAATTTTTATAAAATCAAGGTGTAAAATTAATAAATCATAATCATTTATTATGTTACAATCATTTGTTATTTTATTAATAGTTGATAATTGATGTTATTGATTATCTAGTAGTATAAAATTCTCATCAAGTTGTTCAAGTTTATATTATTAATTAAAAATATAACCAAAATAGAATATAATTTATTTTAATTGTTAGTCAATCAAATTAACAAATTTCCAATTTAGAATTTGATTAAACTTCCTAATAGAATTTAGATTTAAATAGAAAATTAACATAATCAATGAAAATTAAATTACCTTTATTTTTCTACCAATAAAATTAAAGTTCTTAATGATAATGATATTTTTGTATATCCATAAACTGAACAGGGGCATCATCCATTTGTACTTTACATGTACTAGTATTTTTTAATGTGCATTGCACATTATTTATACTCTTTGATGCTCGTTGTATTTACTCATTATATTTACTATTTTAGAACATATAAAATAAATTCATTAAAATATAACATTTAATTATATAATGAAATTCTAAATAAGAATTAATGATAAAAATTAATTTCTTCTTAAAAAAGCATAAAATTTAGTTAAGAGATTAAGAGTAAATAAGCAAAGAGTTTTTATTAATTGAACTCTGTTAACAAATTGTAGTAAATCATACACAACTCAATCTATTAATAGCCCATGGGAAGGAAGAATGGAAAAACTCTCATCCCCGCCACAGCAAGAAACTAGCAACAAAGAAAGTAAAACGCAAAAGCCTTAGCCTGGATACTCAACCGGAAGGTTGGGGTGATGGACAATCTTTCAAGGATCGATTGTTATAGGGACCTGAGGATATCGGGATGGATGAGGATGATATAGACTTTGAGAGTCTCGAGATTACGCCAGAAGATGTGTCCATTGATGGAACTAGTTTGTTACCATCGATGTCTTTGTCTTCTGACTTGCAGGTGTTGGGGAAAAATTACGCAAAATCCCCTTTATGAGGGAGCAAAAGAAAATAATAACTCACAATTTGATAACGGAGTTCGGCCAATCTTGCCTACATCTCCGGACTGCCATAGATCTTTTATAGGAGAAAAATAAATAGTATTTACATACACTCACAACCCTCTATCAAGAATATCTGAAAAATTAAGCTTAATTTTTCTTCTTGAATAATCTCACTATTTTTCTCTCTCACAATTGCTATCTCATAATTGCTCTCACTCTCTCTATTCTTCTTGTTGGTGTATCTGTGAGCTGCTAACTTCTCCTATTTATAGGAGAGGAGGATGTGTAAAATTCTACATCCACTGCCTAACTTTCCAAAGCCTTGTGCTTCTTGTCCTTTGCAACCCACCAATATTCTGGGTCCACTGCCTAACTTTCCAAAGCCGTGTGCTTCTTTTCCTTTGCAACCCACCAATATTCTGCGTCCACTGCCTAACTTTGACAATCTCCCACTTGAATACTGATTTCAATCTGTCTTCACACATCAATCCTGCGGCAATCTTCTCTGGTCTGTTATTCTAGCAGGCCAACTGAAGTCGAGCACAACTTCAGTTTTTCAGTGGTCACCACCTTTGTTAACATGTCAGCTGGATTCTTGTTTCCTTGAATCTTCTCTAACTTTAGCACATCATTCTCAAGCAGAGACCTGATGAAATGATATCGAAGACCAATGTGTTTTGTTCTAGAATGGAATGCTGAATTCTTTACCAAATGTATTGCACTCTGACTATCACTGTACAAAACATTATTTTCCTGCATGAATCCCAACTTTGTTAACAAACCTTGAAGCCATATCATCTCTTTGTTGGCTTCTATCACTATGACATATTAGAGCTACAATCTTTTGTACCTGTGACATCCAACAAACAGCTGTAGTACCAACAGTGAAAATATAACCTGTGGTGCTTCTTCGGTGATCAATGTCGCCTCCATAGTCTGCATCTACATAACCTTATACTTTTAGTTCTCCTTTACCAAAGTACAAACACTTCTCAGTAGTGCCTCGTAGATACCTCAAAATCCACTTTACTGCTTCCCAATGAGCTTTCCCTGGATTTGACATATACCTGCTAACAACTCCCACTGCATGGCCAATATCTGGTCTGGTATAGACCATCGCATAAATCAAACTTCCTATGGCTGAAGCATATGGAATTTTGGCCATGTCTTTTCTCTCGCCTTCCGTCTGAGGGGACTGGTCTTTGGATAGGCCAAAATGGCTAGCCAAGGGTGTGTTGACCGGCTTAGCTTGGTTCATGTTGAATCTTTGCAATACACGATTTATGTACTCCGCTTGAGATAACTGCAACACCTGTTTTTGCTTATCTCTCATGATTTGCATTCCAAGAATCTTTTTCGCTGGGCCCAAGTCCTTCATGTCAAATTCTTTTGACAATTGCTTCTTCAAGTTTTTGATTTCGTTTATATCTGGTCCTGCTACTAATATATCATTGACATAAAGTAACAGAATGATATAACTAGTCTTAAACCTTTTGAAGTAGCAACAGTGGTCGGCATTGCACCTTTGGAAACCTTCTCTGTGCATGAAACCGTTAAATTTTCTGTACCACTGTCTTGGGCTTGCTTTAGGCCATACAAGCTCTTCTTGAGTTTGCACACCATATTCTCTTTTCCTTTTTCTGAGAATCCTTCCAGTTGGTACATGTATATCTCCTTATCCAAGTCTCCGTGAAGAAACGCTCTCTTTACGTCCAACTGCTCAAGGTAGAGCCCTTCACTAGCAACAATACTCAACACAGATCTGATAGTATTGAGTTTTACAACTAGTGCAAATATTTCTGTGTAATCAACTCCTTCCTTTTGCTGGAACCCTTTGACTACCAATCGAGCTTTGTATCTCTTGGAACCATCATGTTCCTCTTTCACTCGATACACCCATTGGTTGTGAAGTGCCTTCTTTCCCACGAGTAACTCAGCTAGTTCCCATGTTTGATTGGAGATTAAAGACTTCATTTCGTCTTTCATGTCAAGCTCCCGCTTGCTGGCATCTACCTAAAATAATTAAACAAGGTGGCGACTCACACATTCACGTGCATTTCTGCCCTTAGTCATATGCATTTATATGCCTAATTTTTGGAGGAGGGGTTCACAGTTATCAACTCACTTTTTCATTTCATTTTATAATAATAGTGGTTTTTTTTTTAAATTTGGCCACAAAATTAAAGTTCTGATATAAAAGTCAAAATAATGGCCACAAAATATAAAGTTAACCTTTATTTGTCTGTTTAATGAATATATATCCACTTTTATCATCGTAAAATTTGGCTACAACCATTGACGTTAAGAACAAATATATATTATGCTCAGCTAAATTTTGAAAGCGGTCACGTTTTATATTTAAAGGGAAAATTAGAGTTTGCTTAGAAACCATTCTCTTACTAATCATGTACTTGTAAAAATACAATAATTTCTTTTTTCAAATCCTTATTATGATTGTACTATTTTATATACCACTTTTTGTCCTTTTATTAATAATAATTATCAACTGTTGTAAATCATTTTGTAGCTTTATTATTATTAGTTGTGCACTTTTTCAGGAGTTATTATTTTCTGTGTTAGGTAAGGGTTGTTCTGTAAGCCACTTTGTGGCTTCTTATTATTAGTTATGCACCTCTATAAACCATTTTGTAGCCTTGTTATTACTAGTTGTGCACTTTTTCAAATTCTTATAATGATTGTACTCTTTTGTTGCCCACTTTGTCCCTTTATTATTATTAGTTGTGCATTTTTCAAAATGTGATGTTGTGCAAATTCTATTTCATTTTGGCCGCAATATATTCCATTTGAACACTACTTTCTAAATTTCATTTAAACTTGGAAAAACCATAATTTTCTTTCAATTTTTAAATTTGAATTGAAAAACTATTCAAGTTTAAACAAGTTAGAGCAAAAATTTAAATCTTCCATCTTTTATTTACGCTGAAAATTTTGAAATTTTATAGCCTTCGAGGAATAAGTTAAAAAATTTAGCATTTAATTTGGATTCAAATTTTTTTTTCATTTTTGGGCACATATTATGTAAAGCGTTCCCATTATAATGAAGTGTGATGGAGTTAATAAAAAAGGTTTGAAGTAACATCAAAAGGATGCAAGTAGACAATAAATGCACTTCTTAAAATTGTTTTTCGTGTTATCTATTATTCTTATAATTAATAAAGAAATGAAAGGCATTTTAGGAAAAACTTCATTTAACTAAATTTTTTTAATCGAAAAGCTTTTTCTAATTTAGAGAACAAATAGAGTATTAATTAGGGCAAAACTTAAGAATTCTATTATTATTTTCCCTAAAATTAGAACGAATAAGAAATGGAGCACATAAACAGAAAAAACAAGAGAAAAAAAATATGGTGAGGAGTTTGTAGCCAGCAAGGGCATATTAACAATATTCTCTACATACGGACTTTGCTTTCCATTGCACAAAAAAAAAAAGAGCAATAAAAAGAACCCGTCTTGGGTTCCACCTTTACACTAAATACCATGTCTCATTTTCCTGCTTCTCAATCCATTTCTGAAACTCAATGTTTTAAAAGAAGGCAATTGTGTGAATAGAAGGAAAAAATTGGGCATATGAATTAAGCGGAGAAAATGACAAAGATGGGAGCCACGTGTCTAAGCTGACATGAAACTACTTTAATGAAATTTAACTGTCATGACATAATCATCATTCTTTTTTTTTTTTTTTAAGCACATTTCCAATCTTCACACCACTTAACATTAGCCATATTTCAAAGAGCGGTATCTCAAAGCCCACATAGTCTTAGGCAGAGAAAATCGCACCATCCACTTGGCACAACCAATCGAACGAACCCATAACATTAGCCATAGGTTGTAGACGACGTCCCTGCAGACCTGAAATCATACCACTTGGATGTTGACGAGAGCATATCGAACTAGCAGTTGGAATCTCTTCAACTTGAGCACATTTCCAATCTTCACACCACTTAACTGCTTCAACATGTATTTGAGCAGGAGATAGACTAAGGTGCTGTCATAGCTAATTATTACGAGCAGCCCATATTTTCCATGCAACAATTGCGCATTCTGATGCTTTTCCAACTCCTTTTAAGGGCAAAACCTGCAGTAAAAATTCAGAAAAAATAATGTTAGACTACAGGCCATCCAACCCCACATTCCTCCATACCTTCTTCGCCTTAGGACAATGAATAAGCACATGGTCCCTACTCTCATCACCACTACACCATAAGCATCTAGCCTCAACCTCAACCTCAACCCCCCTACGTCTAAGATTATCATGAGTAGGCAATAAGTTCCTACTTGCTCTCCAACAAAAATCCTTCACCTTTGGGGGTACATTCAACTTCCATAATTTTTGCCAAATTTCACCATTTTGTTTAGATGGCTCTCTCCCCAAAACTCCCAAACTCACATAGTAACCTGACTTGACCATATACACTCCCTTCTTATCAAAGTGCCACATAAACACATCCTTTCGATCAAAACAACTAATCGGGATACCCACAATTGCTCTAATATCTCTCATTGAAAATAAATCTAAGAGCTTTGCATTATCCCACTTCTTTCGGCTCCCATCAAAAAGGTCACAAACTCTAACATCCAGATCAATGAACTCTACCCCATCATCGGCAGGGAAAGAATTATCTTTCGGAATCCATGGGTCACTAGCTGCCCTAATCTTCTTCCCATCACCAACCCTCCATCTCACACCCTTCTTAAGAATAGCAGTAGAGAAAACCACACTCTTCCAAATCAAGTTGGGTAACGACCCTCAGCGGCATTAAAATCCCCCTCCGGGAAATATTTGGCTTTGAAAACTCTATAACAAAGAGTGTCGGTATTGGACAAAAATCTCCATGCTTGTTTCCCCAATAATGCCATATTAAAACTTCTAAAATCACGGAAACCCATTCCTCCTTCTTTTTTACTCCCACACATCCTTTCCTACGCTAGCTAATTAATACCCTTCCTCTCCTCTTGCTTACCTCCCCACCAACATCTATTCATTATCTTATGAAGTTCAACTAGCAAAGTCACAGGTAACAAAAGCACACTCATACAATATGATGGAATAGCCTGGCACACTGACTTAATTAACATCTCCCTACTAGCTCGAGACAAAAATTTGTTATTCCATCCATTAATGCGTTTCCACATCCTTTCTTTTAAAAAATTGAAAATCCGCCTCTTACTTTTACCAATAAGAGAAGGTAACCCCAAATAAGAATCATGCCCCAAGGGTAAATGCATATCAAGTAGATTACAACCATGAATGCTCCCACGTACTTCCGCCTCTCTAAGAAGCAACGAGAGACCTTCCACACACACCAAATACAAGTACGGGGAAAGAGGGTCACCTTGTCTCAATCCACGCCGAGGATTAACGGGACCAATAGCTTCCCCATTTAAGCTAATAAAATAGGACACCCTCGTGAAGCACATAAACAACCAGTTAACCCACTTATCTACAAAACCAAATCTAAACAACAAAGCCTTCAGAAAAACCCAATGCACCCTATCATAAGCCTTACTAATATCAATTTTCAAAGCACAAGAACCATTACGTCTCCCTTTATTTTTCCTCAAATTATGAACAAGCTCAAATGTAATCATCACATTATCAGTAATAAGTCGCCTAGGATCAAATGCAGATTGGTTCTCAGAAATAATAGCAGGCAAAATTTTTTTGAATTTGTTCGCTATAGCTTTAGACACAATTTTGTATAATACATTGCATAACGCGATGGGCCGATAATCTTTGATAAGTTCAGGGTTCTCAATTTTTGGAATAAGAACAATTAAAGTTTCAGTAAGCTTAGTTGGAAAAGAACCTTCATGTAACCACCTCCGACAGTCATCAGAAATATCATCACCGATCAAGTGCCAAAATATTTGGTAAAATGACGGGTTTAGACCATCCGATCCAGGAGCCTTATCCGGGTGCATCTGGAATAAGGCCTCTCTAAACTCCTCATTAGTGAAATCTGCGCATAACCAATCATTATCTGCCACACCAACCTTATTAGGAACCAGTCTCAACACTTTATTACAATTTGAAACACCCCCATCAAAAATACTGTTGAAATAATCAATAATATGCAATTTCAGGTGCTGCTCATCCTTAATCCGTATCCCATCAGACACTTTAAGCTTCTGAATCAAATTCCTTCTTCGCCCGGTTTCGATATGAGTGTGAAAAAACTTGGTGTTGTGGTCACCATGCTTAAACAAAAATAATTTAGCTTGTTGTTTACACTGAATATTTTCCTGTGTCAGCAACATATTCCATTCCTCCTTCAAAGCACGAATAGAGGTTGAATTATCTTGAATGCTGTAATTCTCCAACATTATTTTGATAATTTTTCTACACTGCCAGTTGTCTCTATTTCGCCTTTTACCCTAATATGATAACTCCTCTACCAATTTATTTTGCTTCTCAATCACGTTACTTGAATTATTAAGAGTCCAAGAATCATGAACCACCTCGGCTAGATCTTCTTCTAAAAACCAAGTATTATCAAATCGGAATCTTTTACTCACCCTCTTATCATCCTTTGGCGCAGTATTAATTATCAATGGACAGTGATCCGAGACTGGAGCAGAAACCACATTACAAACTACTGAACTAAAATTCTGTGCCCACTCCCACGTTGAAACAACTCTGTCAAGCCTCACCCTGATTCTATCGTCTTCATCATAACCATTATCCTAGGTAAAAATCGGACCCACAGTAGGAATCTGACTTAAGCTGCACTCTTCCAAGGCTTCCCTAAAACCATCAATCAAATAACTCGATTGTGGCATCCCTCCCTTTTTTTCTTCCAAAGAAACAATGTAATTGAAATTCCCAGAATAAAGCCAAGGTCTATTATCTCTTCTAGCTAAAGCCTCAACAAGTTCCAAGAGCTTTTGTGACGACATCGTTCTGGAAAACCATAGAAACCAGAATATCGCCATTGGACCCTACCTTCTACAACAAGACAGTCAATGAAATTATTAGAATAACCCTTTATTATAAACATACCAGAATTCTTCCATAACAACGATAACCCTCCCCCTAATCCAATTCAGTCAACCGAAATGCAACCATCAAATTGGATCCATCTTCTAATGTCCTCCATTTTACTACCATTCACTCTAATCTACATTAAGAAAATTGCATCTGGTATGTAATTCAAAACCATCTCATTTAGCGCATTTACTGCTCGGGGATTACCGATACCCCGGCAGTTCCAACTAAGAAGTATCATTACACTCGGCTATCCCGCTTACCGGGATGAGCCGCTTCAAAATTTCCTGACGTAGTATGAAACGCAGGTGTGTTGTTGGCAGCATCCTTTTGGTTCAAGGAAAACCCACCTCTAACAGTTTGTGTTGTTTTTCTAAGTCTTTTTTTACCATCCTCTATAGTAAGTATAACTTCATCCTCCTCTAGCCCATCAGCACTTCCCGGGCCCTCATCCATTTCCATATGACTCCTATCTAACTCAGCATCTTTGTCTTTATTACTTGGACTAGCTCCAAACAGGGAAGATTTGAAATCTTGTACAACCAAATTTTCTCCTAAATTCCCGCCTAATCCCCACGAATTAGCCCCAAACAAAGGAACAATCATGCTTTCAACCTCACGTAACCACATGCTCGGTGCTCTAGTATTCCGGCGGGCCTGTGCTCGGAGACTAGCATCCCAACTGAAGTTAATATTTTCCAACTTCAAGTACAGCCTTTGTTCACAAAAAGCGTCCACATGGCCAAGCTTACCACAAAGATAACAAAAAATGGTAAGCTTTTCATATTGGAAACTTATCGTAAACACAGTGTCATCTGCATCAACAAGCTTTTTCCGTCTATGTAAAGGTTGACGAAGATCCAAGGTAACTCTAATTCGCATAGGGTTTGAGGACAAAGGAGAAATACTCTTTGCACCATATTCAACAAAACTACCAATAAAGTTGCCTAAAAACTTTGCCAAATCTTCTGAAAAATGTCCAGGAGGGAGATCTTTAACTTGCACCCAAAAATCAACCTTCAACAAAGGAATATGAAGAGGGTCTTTATCTTGTTATATCTCCTTCCAAACCAATAAAAATCTATTAAACAGCCAAGGACCTCCATATCTAACCCGATCAAAGTCAACCTGATTGAAGAAACGAAACAAAAATCTTTTTGCTTCTAATTGTTCAATAGAGACACCCCAAAGTGGGTGCCACAGATCTGCCAGGAGAGATCTCATCAACTGTATATTTATGGGGTTATAGGTAAGAAAGTCCCAACCATACAATATTCAAAAGGCGATCGAGGAGTGGCCCTAGCCACATCAGTAGGGAGAATAGTGGGGATATCTTCGTCATCATCTAAAGACAGATGTGCGATTTGTTGTTCCATAATATCCAACCAATAATCAGAGACTAGTGAACATTGAGAGCAAAGAAAGGAAGAAGATAAAGATAAGAGAAGAAAAGAGGAAGATAGTGATAAGAAGTGAAAAAGGACAGAGGAAACCATAAGGACCACGAAGGGAAAAAAGTTGCGTTAATCAAACTTCGACATAATCATCATTCTAATAAAACACGTTAACACTAAGCACTTGATTATTTTTTAAAACATTTAGATACTAGATTTTCCGTTCGAGCACCAGGATAAAACACACTAAATTTATAATTCTCTCTTAAAATGATAGTTAACGGTTATAAGCATTACCTTAAATTTATTTACAATTCATTTGGTTAATTACTGGAAGTGATGTTTTAAGTGAATGATTGAGGGCTTTACAGTATTTTCGTGCTATAAAATTTATATATCAAGCTTTGCATGGAATATATAGCTAATTTTTAGATATTTATGCCTTGAAACCTCTATTTATTGAAAAAGAAAATACATATAATGTTAGATATATATTGTGCTTTTTGCAAGCTGTCTTGTTGCAGGTTGCACAGGGCAGCAAGCTTGCGTGAATGATTTCAGGGACCAAAAGATTTTTGGTGGACTCAACTTTTTGATGAGAAAGTAATTCTACATGTGAGGTACCTTGTAGAATTTTCCTATATTTTCCTAAATCATGGGGATTCTTCTTCGAAGGGGATTCTCTTGGGCTACTACTGTTGAATGAATAATTTTTATAAATTAAAATATTAAATGAATATAATTTTATAAAAAATCACATTTCAGTAATAATTATACCTCTTGTAAAAAAAATGCCAAATGCAAAATCATAATTAAACCTCCACAAAGTTATTTTATTTTGGTAGGTGTTCATGAATCGGTTTGTTTTGATTTAAATATAATAATGAAACCAAACTTAATGCCCAATTTGGAAAAAAATTAAAATCAAACCAAATCATCAAAAATTTCAAATCAAACCAAACCTTAACGGCTTTGTTAATTTTATATGATTTGAAATAAGAAAAATTAAATTTTCTCGTTCATCTAATTAATAAAAAAATACTAAATATGAAAATGAATTAATAAAAAAATATGCCATAAAATACACATAATTTTAAACAGTTATTAAAAATTTTTAAATTTTAATTTTTTGTATGCTTATTCATAGTATAGTATAAAAAATATTATATATTTACTCACATATAAATGTACATATATATTAATCTGATTTTATAGGAATCTTTAACATTTGAACCTCTTATAAAATAATTATATAATTTATCTAATTAATAAAAAATTACTATTTATTTATTATCCAATATAAACTAATCCCATAATTTACTATCTATTTTAATTAATGCAAAGAAAATTTTCACTCAAAAAAGCTAAATTGAATTTAAAAGTTTAAACACATACAAACGCATATAATAATTTGGTTTGGACGGTTTCGACTTAAAACCATAAAGCAAACTAAAAGTTTAATTTTTAAATTTTACAAAATCAATCAAACCATTAATTTTTCAAAACCACAGTTTTGAATCGATTTGGATCACCTAGATGATTTGATGAACACCTTAATAATATATAGTTATTATTAAAATGTAAAAATATGAGTTTTCAATTGAAATTTTATAAAGTTCACGAGGTAACAAAGAAAATGGACTCATGTGAATTGACATAAAACTATGATATTAGAAATATTATGATTGCAACTAAAATATAAACACGAGTTATATATATATATAAAGAGAGAGAGAGAGAAGATGTAATGTGATGATGATGACACGATATGATAAGAATCTCATCTATACCTAGTCAGAACCGGATGTAAAAATCTAAGTTAGCTACCAGGAAATAAAATGGTATAAATTCCAGAGGTCCCTATCGTTGTGGCATGAATATAAGCAGTCAAGAGCTTGCCACAATTCCCACTAAGGATATTCAGATTGCTCACTTCTCCACTATATGTTTTATTTCTGTGCAAAATATTTTAGTATCAAAATAATACTTTTTTATTAGAAAAATGTTGATTAAAGTGATAAACGATTCTTATTTTTGCAAAGATGAGAATACAAATTCGATTCTCAGAAAATTATTTTTATTTCTTGAAACTGAAAATTTATAGTTGATTAATTATCAAATTAGATTCAAGTGTGTAAACCCATAGATTTCATTGAGTTGTACGTAACATTATAAATTTGCTTGTTATTATATATGAGAAAAGAAGACTTCAAATATGAATTTTCAATAAAATTTCCGAAGCACATATTTTCATATATTTAGTTATTCTGAATAGATTTAATTAACTAGGAAAGAATGGTGCGGTTAACCTTATCGAACTGTATGTTGGTTCCAACCTTAAAATTAGATCGTTACATTAAATATTAAAATTACAAAAATTAAACTATTTAAAAATTATTCTTCTACCTTATCTAACTGTATGTTGATTCCAACCTTAAATCGTTACATTAAACATTAAAATTACAAAATTAAACTATTTAAAAATTATTCTTCTCTGTCAAAAACACAGATTCGCTCTTTTATTAAATTTTTCTCTCTTTCGGGGTTTCATTAAACAAAATTCGGTATTTTTCCAATGTTCTTGGAATTCTAATACAGAAGAACCATTGGGTGCAGGGATTAATTTTATCTTTCTATTGCGGGTAAAATATCGTATATATAGACATCAAATCACACAATTTAATAACTATAAACTTGCATGTATTTTCTTTATGACATTAATCTAATTCTGGACCTCCTTCTAAAGATATATGTTGTATTCATTTGTTTAGCTGGTAAAAGAATTTCCTCAAAGCTTAGAGAGTTTTAGGTTAAATTAAATTCTTGCCCTAGTGCACATTTTTTTTTTAAACGTCGAAAAAGAAACTAAGTGTTGCTTCCTGATTTAAGACTCCCCATACGCGGCACCGACCCCCTGAGCACTAGCTGGAATCCTACCCCCTTGCAGTATATGGCGTTGTTATTTTCAGTCCATGATAACAAGAGACCGGCCTGAGAAAGCCTACTTAAAATTGGGCAAACTTCTCAGTAGCAGAGATCATGTGTAACTGAATACGCTAATGAAAAATCGAACTCCGATCAAGCAGATAAATAACAAGTGCTTTACAACAATGTACATTACTTATAGATCATTAATATTTCACAATGAATGGCTTATTATATACAATTTTATGTATTTTAGCTATTCTTTTTCGCCAAACAAAAATGTTATTTGATGGAAAGTTAGAATACAGAGAAACCAAACTAAAAAGGAGCAGAAACTACATCTCTCAGCTCAGCTGGGAGCTTTATTAATTGAGGTCGAATAGAATTGATTTCCCCATCCAAATGCATTGTTGAACCTCCTTTTGGTGCAACACTATCCACCGGCTCTGAACCCTGCTTATTACCATATCAAAATATAAATTATTTTCTAATTAATATATTTTTAATTTTTTCAATATCATAATGTTGAATAATATTATGATAATATTATATTACTGACACGTTACTTTCATTTTGATTGTTAATGTTAAGTTGCAATTTTGCATAATTATTGTTGAATTGATAGTATAATTTCTGCATAGCAATTAACTACCACGTTTTTATTTACAACCAAATAGAAAACTGTTTCTATATTTCTAACACTTTTAATTCAAGTATAATCATTACATTTATATATTTAATTTAATTTTATATTATCAATATTTAAATATTTAATATGAAGATACATACGTGCTGAAATAACTAAAATAAATCGCAATTAAGTTATTAAATTAGAATTTTATTAAAAATGACTAAAACAATAAAATTATAGAAATTCCTAAAATTTAAGGTAAAATTAATGAGGAGATAATCTCATATTAAGTGCCAGTCTGCATTCATAATTTAAAGTTGTATTTTTAACTACCCATTTCAAAATTTATAATTTTTTTCCATTTTCTGAATTTTAGCCTTTTGAAGAGTTAATAAAATCTCCCACTAATTTCCAATAAAAAAAAAAAAAAAAACCTCCCGCTAGTTTGACCAACACATAACCTCGTAATAGAGCTTTTACCTGATAATGTAGAACACCAGATATTTTGTCTTCAGTAAGTCTATTAACAAACACCTTGCATCCAATCTTCTTCTATGTGAATTGAGTTGTAGCAGAAAACATTAAATAGAATATTAACATATAATTAATGTTTATATATATATCTTTTTGTTAGTCAATCTAATTGTATTTCGTTTTTACATTCAGTTATTATAAAATAATAAAAAAATTACAAATATCCACCCACAAATGAGTTTGAGCTTTCAAGTTTCAACATGTACCTCTGTGAATACGCTCAAAGCTTCTTCTACATTACGTGTTTTCACCACATATAAAGCTGCCTCCTGCACGCCAGTAAATTACAAAATCACCACTCTTTTTACCTACCTGCTTCATCAAATTCAATTCTCAATCAAGAATAATAGTCGGTTTCATCTCCCCATACTCTTTCAAATTACAAAATAATAAATAAAATTCGAAGAACTATATATATATATATATAGAGAGAGAGAGAGAGAGAGAGAGAGAGAGAGAGAGGGAGGTTTCACTTACCCTTGCGTAATGAATTTGATCAAAAGTGAGAGTCCTTGGCTCACTTTCTATTGATGACTGTCTATTAATCCTAACACCTAATCCACCATCCTCCATTCTTTAGATCGACAGAGAAAGAGAGAGAGCTCCTTTTTTCCTTTTCTTTCTTTCTTTTTTTTTTTTTTTTTAATTTAAGATGGAAAATTTTGAAATGGTTTTAACGAACAGAATAAAATATTGGGGTGAAATGGGATCACATTACGTGAAAATCCAACAACAGCCCCTACACTATATATATGCGTGAGGCTCCAGGTGAGCTACTGCACCACGTAAAAGGAAGTAACGTGGCAACCTAGAAACAACCGCCAAATATCCACGCACGTGTCGAACTAGGGGTAGTTGAGTTGACACTTGTACGGTGATATCTTCATGGTTCTCAGTCGAAGGATACCTGTGTGTCCCGTCCGTTATTCGGAGTTTTGCCAAAACAGGAAAATTAGGAGGATCAGTTCTGACAGTTACGTGTTGACATATCCTCCAATAACCAATTAGAAAGTGCCACGATTTCAGCAGTTAATGGGAAGAGGACACGTGTGTGATTTTGATGGGCACTATGAATCTAGTGGATCGGTGCCGTTAATGTGTGTATGAAGGTTGGAACACGTGAGGCCTAGGATACATAATCTTATGTTGGTGCTGGGCTGATGTATGTGATGACTAATGACTAACTGACGCAGTTTGCATTGCCCACGTGGCATCTCAAGTCCGTGAACTTCTTTGTTAGTTTGGCAATTCAAAAAACCGGCTATATGAACCGTTACATATACTTTCTCCATCTCACGAGGGTGTTCATTTTGCCATTTTGAGTTTGTTGGACCAATATTAGCTTTTTTTTTTTTTTTTTTTAAGTTCATTGTACCATTTTGGGTATGTTTGATAACACTAATTTTTTTAGTAGTGGTTAACTATTTATATAGCTATTTAAGTTAAAAGTGTTTGACAAGAATAACTATTTAATTAGTTGTTTAATTTGAAATGATAAAAAATGACGTTAGCCGTTTAATTAACTAAATTTGAGGGGGAAAAAAATAATGTATGTGATTATCAAAAAAATTTAGACTATGTTGGACAACAACTTTTTAAGTATATTGTATTTGACCGGTCAAAAGACGCAAAGTTATTTTTTATAGTGTTTGGTAATCTAGCGTTGGAATCAATTTTAAGAGATTAAGGTAACGTTTTCCTTTTATAAAAAGTTAACTCACGTAAAGTTTAGTTTTAGCGTTTTATGAAAAGATACTCAAATAACTAATAGTTAAATGCAACTAGAACAGTTAATAGCTATCAAAATAGTTAATTTTTTAAACAAACACTTAATTAATTTCTGTGAAACGCTAAATGCTAAAGTGTTTAATTCAAGTATTTAATGCTTCATAAAAAAATCATTCAATCTAAGCTATTATAAATATTATTATACTCAACAATACAATTAATATAAATATAATTTTGACTTGGTGAAAACGCTAAAAGCTAGCTCAAAAGGATACTAAAAAATGAATATCTATTCTTTTTGAGATGTTTGTTTTTGTATCCATTATGAGCCATGGGATGATAATACACAAATTTTGGCTACATAAAGTAGATAATGGATAAAGAGTTTGAACGTCCCAAATTGAGCAAAAGTATATCAAAAGGCTAAATACATAAATTTACTATTGAAATTTATTACCTAGAATCATTAATTATTATTTAGTGTTTTTTCTCTTTTCTTTTTGTTTTCTCTTAATTACCCTTTTTAACATTCTTTTCACTTTAAAAATATGGTCAAATGCATAAATTTATCCCTGTATTTTATTAAAAAATTTCATAGCGCCTTAAATCTTGGGAGAGACTTATTATCCCCTATAAAGTTACAAAGTTTGATAACATTATTTCCTTCTCCGTACTAGTAATAATAAATTTTTTGTGTTTTTAGCATTTATATATGCAAAATATTAACCTGAAATGCGGTTAATATAATATTTGGAATAATAACTTTCACATTTTAACTATTGAATAAGTGTTTCATCGATATAATTTTATAAGTTTGAGTGCAATAAAATAATTTTTGCAAGTTGAAGTATTTAATCAATATAATTTCATAACTGAAATGTTTAATAAGTCAATATAAAAATTGAAGGTACCACAAGATTTTTTATATAAAATATATGGATGAATTTATGCATTTTGCCAAAACAAAAAGATCACTGCATTTTATATGTATTTCAAATTTTTCTAAAATCGATCCTCTATCTTTTATCTAACTAGTTATAACTAATCAGATAAGAGGATTTACGGGAGAACAACCAGCTGCCAACTGAGTGGTCAATGATACTCATTGAATGGCATGCACTATGCATGAACCTAACCCAATTTTTAGGCTGATTTCATTTCTTAATCATTCAGACCAACTCATATTTAGGCTGTTAGCTGTTTTAGTAGCGTTTAATTATTCGAGTAATATTTAACTGTTTTAATAGCTTTTCCTAAAATGCTAAACTAAATATTATAGGATTAACCTTTTATAAAATATTAACTTAATCTTTAAAAGATAATTTAAATACTACGTTACGAAAATTATAAAAAATAGCATTTGATATTTTGATTAGTTAAAACACTAAATGCTATTTAAAAAATTGTTGATAAATAGAGCCTTAATCATTGAGGTTTCTAAAAGAATTTTCATGCACAATTCCATATACTAAACCACAAATGCCACCATTGTCAGGCTAATAAGGAGGTGCAAAATTAGGTATGCACATAGTGATGGAAGTTGAATGGATACTTTGCAAAATTTTTCACTGCCACATGCAAACCTGTTTATAAGTTTCGATAGTCATGTTCATCCCAAATCCATTTAAAATTTATTTTGTAATACTTATACTTATACCCATTTAAAATTTTAACACTCGTATCTATTCCACACCTATTTAATTAATAACTGAATCCGCTTGAAATTAATTGGGAAGGGTAAGATACCATGAAAATCCACCATGTTTATATAGTACTTATAATTGGTATTGGTCGAGCTTAGGACGACGGAAATGAAAATAAACACTAGGACTTGAAAATAATAAATACTGGTAAAGACAATTCTAAAATTCCAGTCATTTACTATTTTTAAGCAATTAACCTTTTTGTGCTTTTTTTTTTTTTTTTTTTTTTTTTTTGAGGAATAGCTTTTTGTGGTTTTTAATTTATAAAAATTTTAGTAAATTATTAACCCAATAAGCACTTAAATTTCCACATTAATTTATTATATTAAATATTTTTAAATTATATAATGAATTTTGATGGGTAGACCCAACCCAAATCCACAGTAGTCAATTAATTCGATACTCATATTTATTCCAAATCTATTTAATTAATACATAAACCTGCAATAAATGGATTTTTGTGGGTGGAGAAGCAACCAAAAGCCACCCCTTCTATCCCTATGCACATCCACTAAACAAACTAGAAGTGACTTTTGTTACCGGATCAATTGCCAATTGCTCTTAATTCTTTTTCCAAACTACAATTCCTTTAAACTTCTACTACAAGTCAAAAACTCACCTCACTGCAGTGTAAAACATCTCATTATTGTTGTCTTTTTTTTATTATTTTTTTTAATTACTACATTGCCCATCAAAACCCCTATTTTTTACATCATCAACGATTTAATTATTATTATCGCACCGTTTTCAACATTAGCATATCACAGTGTCTTCTTTGAGGATGCACAATATTAACAGATTAGATCTCATTAAAAAAAGTTTGGTTTTTTTAATGGTAAGCTTTGACTAATGTTATCTGATTTAGAAACTCTTTTAACGTAAATTATATTATTCCTTTCAAAAAAAAAAAAAAAACATAAATTATATTATTGAAATGTAGCAAATCCAACACAAAATGGATCTATATCATGTGAAGATACTAAGTATTCATTATATACAACCTTTTGATAGATATTCTCGATATAAATATAGGAGATATGCTACTTTTAATCAAGACTTTATGTTAAATATATATATATATATATATATATATATATATATATATAGTTGTAACTAGTCTTTTTTATTACGCACACGTTAACTATACTCGTTATGTACTCATTTTTTATACTCTTTTAATTTTTTTTATATCTATATAATATTAAAGAATAATTTTTTTATTAAAATAAATACAAATGATTAATTTGTATTACACTTTGCCGTACAAACTACTTGTAATACTACCTCTTATTTACTTAATTCTATTTTTATATAATGAAATAGTCCCAAACTGAATAGCAATATTACTTACCCAGTGTATTACAGAAAGAAATATATGCACATACACAAATTCTTGAAACCCTACAAATAGACCCAAAACAAAAATATATAGTTCTAGTTTTTTTTTTTTAATTTCTTAATCACTATTTTCTTTTAAGTCAAACAGATTTAGGATATAAAAGAAAAAAAAATGTCAAAAACATTAAAAATACTTAAAAAGGCCATTCATTTATTACATAGAGATATAAATCTCTTACTAAATTAAATTGATAATAGTTACAAGTTATTCAGTAACGAAAAAGAAAATAAAAAATTATCATTAAAAATAAAACTCTTTTCAGAATTCAAGTAATGAAAAAGTTTTAATATATATAATATATAAATATATCAGTAAAATATTATATATTTTTTTAAAATTAATTTTAAATTTTTTGCCAATCCCACACACACATATTAATTTGTTTAAAATAAATTTTGATATATTTAATTATGTGTATTCTATTTGAATTTTTTCTTAAAAAAAAATACTCAATCAAATCATACAAATCAAACCATAGAAAAAATATTAATAAAAACAATATACTTTTTTTTCTTTTTTTATCTCTCTTCTAAATAAAATATTATGTATATTCTATTTGAAAATTTATTTTTTAAAAAATATATCCAATCAAATCATACAAATAAAAAGAAAATAAAAATACTAATTAAAAAAAATATCCCATCAACTAATAAAATATAATTTTCTAATAGGCTATCATTAAGATTATTTTAACATATTCCAAATTTCACCAAAGATATTATCAATAATCTCATTATTCCCCTCATATTCCCACATTTATATATAGTATAGATTTCATTAATTAAATAATTTTTTAGACACTTTACGCTGAGAAAGACGTCTCAAATTACTTGAATCATATGCTCAAAATATAAAAACAAAAATTTTGAAGATTAATAGACGTCCTTTTCTAAATTAAAATTATATTATATAAACACACAAGTCAATGTCAATCAGATGTGATCTAGTTAGTTTTCTCGTTTCTTGGAAATCATGTAAAAAGCTGTTTCAAATTCAAGTTCCCTCCCTCATGCCTCTCAAAATCCCTTATAATATTTTCAACAATTTCTTTTGTAATGCATGAACAAAACTAATTTTTCAAAAACAAATATTTAGAGCAACATATCGCAGCATTGCAAAAAAAAAAAAAAAAAAAAAAAAAAAAAACTTACGAGGTGTATGCATCTTATGACTTCAAAACCAACTTGAACTTAGACTCGAGTCCAAATAAACAGATGCAACTCTAAGCAAGACCAAATTCTTATACAACATGTAAAAATCTATCAACCTCCATTAATCAAACAGCAAATCATCAAATGGATACTCTTGCAAGGAGAGTAACTACAAGTAACATTTAGACTTTCCCTACGATTGCAAAATGAAATAAAAAGCGTTACTGGTGACTTACCACTGACTCATGGGTGTAATGCTCAGTTAAAAGTACATGAAAATAACCCTTTTGTAAGGTCAAGTAGTTGAGGGTGGAGTTCTGTTTCTCTGAACTTTGATGATTTCAACAGTAGTATGAATGGCTTGTGAAGCAACCGTCATTTGTCTCCAGTTCCTTTTTTCTTTGTCATCTCTCTTTGCTTAGTCAGCTCTATTTTTCCTCTAGCTTCTTTCTTTGGTACACGCAATATTTATGCTCTCAGCTCACATAAAATCAGTACTTAATACCCCAATACATCAATATGGAGTATAATCCTTCTGTTCAAAGAAAAAGTCCCAGCTGAGGAACCTGCATTTGAAGGAAATTGAAGCAATTTAACAATAATCTAAATGCCTAACTCAATTAATCTTATTAAAATCCACAAATAAATTACTCATCCAGAATTACAAGCCGATGCTCCTATGCAAAGCAAAATGACTGATACTTGACTAATTATTGTTTATCAGTGTCTCATCGTGTTAGTGCCATTTTGCTTCTACATATCTGGTGGCACGCTTTTCTCCTACTAATTAATGAAGAAGGTGATGCATTATAAAGTGGTGGCTGCTAGCAATTTTATAAAATAAATAAATAAGGCAGTAGTGTACGAAGTAGGAAAGAAGGCACAAAACAGCAGCACATCAACCATTAATAGAACTTGTTAGCTGCAGCTTGGAAACTGTGGAAGCAGTTTTATTCCTAGTTTGATATGTTTCAAGGATCAGAAGTGTATGAAACAGAGATATCTGAACGTAAAGGAATCATTTGGATTGTTACTCCCCTCCCTCTCTAGTTTCTCATGAATTCTGTCTTCCCTCTCTGTTTCACTCTAATTATCACATTCCCTTATCTCACTATCTCACCTCTCAAACAAGATGTAAGCAGAATGCTAATTCTAATTGCATTATTATGACATCGTTTTTCTTCTGAGGTTTTACATCACTGCCAAGCAGCTTTAGTTAGCTCTAAGTTTCTAATGAAATTTGGGCTGAATCACATGTCCAGTTGAGCCTGAAAACTAAACATTACAGCCAATCTTCTGTTTTCTAGTAGCAGCCACTGCTGGATTAGTTAACAAATTCTTGTAGTATATGTACTTAAAACAAAGAAAAAAAAAAAAAAGGAGATTTTAATCTTGCCCAATCGACGAGTTAGTGGAAACTAACCTGTAAATTGACAAATCGACAAAAGATGAGTTGAAATGAGAACAATGACAATGAACTTCAAACAAGAACGAATTTATATAAAATCATATTGAATTTTCACAAAGTAGAAAATCCTAACCTTGGTAAAGATAATTGTAGAAGACTTGGCGTGGTGTTGGATGTAGCATTGACAATCTGTGCTAGAGAGACAAAGGTAAAATAATGTCTCAAGTGATTACAGATAAAATTAACCTACAACATCAAATACAAGGATCAAAGAAACAAAAGTTGCAAATACAGAGAGAAAGTCTTTAAGCCGAGCAAACCCATGTGATGATCATAAGTAGTTTCCTACAGGTTACATGCCCATGTGTCTCCCAGGTCAAACTATCCTTACCTGCAAAAACATGTATATCAGCCATCATTCACCTGAAATCCCAGATAACTCTGATAGTTCAAGAGAATTATAGGCTCCTGCCTACATGTTGTTTCCCATTAATTGATTCAATGTAGTTCACTCAGTGTTTTTTCCAGCTTGAATAAAAAATTTAAGGATTAAGGAATGAAATTAAAAATGAGTGCTACCAGGAAAGCCTGGGACTGGAACGCCAAAAGGTGCCATGCCCTTCATCACTGTCAAATGCAAAGAGCTTGAGCAGATAATAGCCATTAAGCAACCCATTCATGTCCCAAGCGCCATGAACTTGAGCAATAAATGCACTAACGGCCAAACTCTCCCCAGTGATATCTATTGTAGACCATAACCATCTCTTGCCTTCCTCCACTATCCCATCTGGCAAAGTAATCATATGAACCAGAAAAGTCAAAATCAAGCTAGAAGTTTGAAACGCAACTAGATGTCTCAGTTTTTTTCTGGTTTACTTGATAGGAATATGGTCGAGGAATTGAAGGCAGAAGACCTACTGGGACTTAATGTATTCAAAGAGCTTGACATATTTGTCAATTAATATGTTGACAAGCTTAGTCTTTTGGCTAAGGAGGAGAAGAAGCAGCACTGAGAAGATTTTGAGATGAGGATAATAGAAGAGTAACAGAGGAACCCTAAGAGCACAGCAGAGCATATAGCATATGAAAGTACAAATAGAGAGCAAAATGAATTTCTAGCCCAGGTTGTTGGAAAGATGAGGCCTGTCAACAAGGACAAAAGATTGAAAAAAGAATTGAATAAGCAAATGAATCAGGGTCAATGTTCCAAGAATAGCAAACTACGAATTAGATCTTTTGGAATAGGAATTGCAACTGTTTAGTTTAGCAGAAGTCACAAATAATCTGTGATAAACACAAGCACACATTTTAAATAACACTCTCACAAAAGTTAAAACTGTTGCAGGAGTTCAACATTCCTGAGCATGTAGGTTAGTAACTATCTGTACTCAGCTTAGTGAGCCTACTCTGAAAGTGAATGAGGCCAGCACTATGACCCTTTTTTATATTTTGTTTTGAACTAAGTAAATATAATACCATAATACCAAAATTATATTGAGCATAAAATATTGGAAACAAGTGAATGGTTTCATTTAAACATGAAGAGAAGTGAAAAAGTCAACCATTTCACAGTAATAATAGCATAATTCAGTTCAATATAGCTGATATTTAACCTTACAAAAAATGTATATAATGAAAAACAAGAGGAAAAAAATATGAAATTACAAGTCACTAGAGAACATAAAATAAAAATAACATACAATTCAAAACAAAGCAATCATAGAAAAAAATTTACTGGATATACCTCTACAATGCCTGATGTCTGATGGCATGCTAAGCCCCAAATATTGGAAGATCCATTGTCCGTTTTCTTATAAAAGGAATTCCTAACTATTATAACTCAACCCATTGAAGCAGCCACACTAGGGAGATCATCAGAACTAGACGGGTCAAGGAACTGATTATGCTCCAAATAAACTTCCACTGATGAATGAGATGCATCAGCAAATTTTACATTATGGGAAAGTCCATCAAACGACAACACATGCATCGCCCTGTCAGGCACCATCTCCAAATTAGACAATCTAATTAATTGGTTAAAGAATGAAAAGGATATATGAAAGTTGAGTAAAAACTTGGTCAACCTCAGGAATGTTTTGCGTTCCAGCTGAACCCCTGCCTCAATAACTTCTTGTAGCAACAATTTGACCATTTTAGTGTCTCTTTTTTCACAAAAACCATGGAGCATTACTTTATATATACGTGCATTAGGAGATAAACCAACCTCCTTCATCTGATTGTACAAAGCAGAAGCTTCTGCAGTTCTTCCACTATTGAGAAGCCCTCTGATGGCAACTGTGTAGGATACAGAATCTAGTGTATACTTCTCTATAATAGCTCTTCTAAACAATTTTACGGCTGTATGATATTTACCAACTTTCATAAGCCCATCCATCATTACCGTGTGGACATGAGCATCAAGGCCGTTATTATTCATGACTATCCCAAGGTATACATTGACTGCGTCATCCAATCTTCTTATTCCACATAGACCTCTAAGTAATCCAACAAAGCTATAGTTATCAGGTATAAAGCCCTTATCTATCATATCATTATACAAATCCACAGCAAGATTAGGAAACCCAGCTTTACAGAAGTAATTTAAAAGTGAGTTGCAAACCACCATATCTACTTCTATGACCATTTCACTAACCAGCTTAGGTAAAAGATTAAACCGCCTGGAAAAGCATATGTTTGACAACAAAGAACTGAAAGTATAAGAATCAGGTACCAGATTCCATTTTGACAAACCCCGAAATAGATATAGAGCATCATCATACCTCCCAATCTTAGAAAAACTATCTATCAGAACATTACAAAGAAGCAAGTCAGGTGCATAACCTTTAGATTCAATGGTATTTAAAACACCAAATGCACTAGGAATCATTCTGGATTCCATAAATCCCTTGAATAGAGTCGTATAAGTTACAATATTAGGAGAACAGCCACAAATAACCATCTTCTCCAACAAATAAGACCCAATATCAGGTTGATGCAATCTACACAAACCATCAATAAGTATACTCCAGGCACGCACAGACAAAGAAATTCCCAGAGTTATCATTACACCCAACACTTGATATGCCTCCACCACCCTACCCACTTTGCAAAAACAATTTAAAACCATTTCAAATGTCTCAACGTTAGGATAATACCCTTCCCTCAACATACTCCGCAGGACATGTTTAATATTAACCAAATGATTCAACTTGCATAAATTAGTCAATGTAATATTGAAACTCAAGAAATTAGGAAACTCTGTCTCTTTCAAAGCCTTAATTCCTGCATCCACATGCCCACTCTTGAACAAAACATCCATTATTACATTACGAGCAAATGTATTCGGTTTAAATCCAAAACTACCCATTTTCTCAAAAGTTTCAAAAACCATAGAAAACATTCCTCCACGCCAATAAATCCTCAACAGAAGCAAGAAAGTTTGGGCCTTTATAATTAAACCAACGCTCTCTAATTCTCTAAGAATTGTTTCAACAGTCTTGTAACGGTTAGTTAAACGAGAAACCACACTAACCATGAAATCAAATGTTTGGCTAGTATGGAAGTAATTATGTTGCTTAGCACACCAGATAAAAAAGCTCAAAGCAATCAAATCAGAGCGGCAATTCAGTAAGGTAGAGTGCACAATCTGAGGTGACAGAGCGACTTTATGATTTTCTCGAGGAAAAAAATGGTTAGAACATACCGTTGATGATGAAGAAACGTGGTGGATTGAGCGAGCTTTGAGGATTAGGGTCTTTTGTGTTGTGTGAAAAAATATCAATTTGTATCTCCATGACATTGTTTTTGCTTGAACTAAACTGACAGAAGGGAAATTCAATAAGGCGAATTGAGATTGATAGTTCAAGCATGATTGGAAGGAGGTGAAGGTTCCAGGAAGTGAAGTTGCTTGCATTCCCATCCTTTGGATTATAGAGAAGCTAACGGCGGCGACAGTTGGGCTGTAGCCGTGTTGCCAGAAACCAGAAATAAGAAAATAGCATTTACAGAGGAAGTTACTGTGTGTAACTGGAAAGCAGAGGAAAAGGAGAGAGAGTAAGTGAAAGTGGAGAAGCTATGGAGGTTCGATGTCTTATACTTGGTGGCACTGTAAACAGGAGGCGGCGCCAATGGTGGACAGATAGAAGAAGTAGCGCTGAGAGACGGTGGGATCGGCGTTGAAAAAACTGGAGTTAAATACGGTTGGGACTTGGGAGAACGGCAACTGGACGGACGACACGTTGTCGTTTGATACTAGGAAAAGCAAACTTAGTTTTTAACTCTTGAACAAAAAAAAAAAAAAAAATATATATATATATATATATATATATATATACAAAATAAGGAAAATATATAAATTGGTTCCTGTACAATAAAATTGACACATGAGGACCTTTATTTTTAAGGACCTTTATCAGATTCCTAAGTTATAATTTTATTAATACTTTTAGTCATTTTGTCCCAAATAGAGGGACCAAAATATTAAGGGAAATCATAAGGGAATAATTATAAGTTATAGACCTTAATGTAAGTTTAACTATAATTTAGGAACCAATTTCTTACTCAATTTTTAGTTAAAAAAAAAACTATTTTAGATGAAATAACAAGCATGATAATGAAATCATAAGTTAAGGATCCCGTAGTGAGTTTTTTAAAATAAATATCTCCATATATTAATTTGACTACAACTCACAAACCAATTTTTTATTGTTTTTCTATAAAAAAATCTTAACATTGTGTCTTATTTACATTTCACATCCAATTCACTCTAATTGTAATTTTTTATCACAACTATACCCTAATTCAAAATTAGTCAAAGTCAGTGAATACAATATACTAACTGTTCATAACTTGAGTCAAGTTACTTATCCCTAGGAATATATTAGTTAAACCATATAAAATACCCTAAACTTTATAGATCGGAGCAATTACAGCTTAAAACGACCTTAATCCCTAAACGCTGCAATTTGAACTTACTGTCATAATTGCACCTTGAATTCATATTATGACAAACTTAATGCATCCTAAATTCAAGTTACCAAATTTTCTAGTATAATTGCACCATAAATTCAAATTTTATCTCATTTTGATGGCACAAAAACCCTTAGGTTAATAGCAAAAAAGAGTAATCCAGAGGAGATGAAGCTCGAAATAAAGAAAAATACTTCATAATAGCTTTATAGATGAGGTTCATGGTGGGAGAGGAGAGAGGAAGTGGAGGCATCACGGAGAGAGATGGAGACAAGGATTAACAATTAATGAATGGTTGGTTAAAGTGAAACTTAATGTTTCACTTACTCAACACATCGGGTTAAACTAACCCAATGTACAAATGTGGGACTCTAGCAATTTTTATTTTTTACTCAATAAATTTGCCATAATTTAAAGTTTAGGTATCTATGGGATTAAGGTTGTCTTAGAGTGCATCTTTTTTCTCCACTAATTTAGAGTTTACATATCAAAATGAGATAATATTTAGCCAAATGCATAAATATATCAATGTATTTTATGGAAAAATCTTGTGGCACCTCAAACGTTGTGAGTGATCTATTATGCCGTTGAAGTTACGAATTTTGCTAGCATTGTATCCCTCTTTATATGGGTAATAACATTTTTTTGGTGTTTTTGACATTTATATGCAAGATATTCACTTAATATGTAGTTAGTATAATTTTTAAAATATTAATTTTCAATTTTAGAAGTTTCAGTATTCATAGAATTATTTTTACAAATTAAAATGTTCAATAGGTTAAAGTAAAAGTTGAAGGTGCCATAAACTTTTTATATAAAGTACATGAGTGAATGTATCCATCGGGTTGATAATATTTGAATTTATGGTGCAATTATGACAGAAAGATTGACATCATTTGAATTTAGAGTACAATTGTGACAGGGTATTTGTGACACTTTAAATTCAGGGTGCAATTATGATAGAAATTTAAATTGGAATATCTTATAATTAAAGTTGTTTTAGAGTGCAATTATTACAATTCGCAAGTTTCCGATATTTTATAATAATTTGGCCAATTTATTCCTTGGATTAAGTTTATTAAAGTATGAATTGTGGGGTCCACATTTAGTATATTTTATTCATTATTTTTTACCAATTTTAAATTAGGGTTTACTTGTGACAAAAAGTTCCAATTGGTGTGTTTGAGGGGTTGGAATGTAATTGTTACAAAACCCAAATTTTATGTCTTTTTAATAGTTTATTCATATTTTTCATATAGTACAGGAATAATATTATTTTTTTCTGTCTGTATTTGGCTTTTTTTTTTTTCAATTTTAATATCTGAATAGAAAATTGTGACAATTAAGTGTCTAAACTTGTATTTTATTTTTCAATTTGGTGTCTTCAGACGACGATTATAATGTCTAATGAAACTAAATGGGATCCATATATGCTTATGTGTCTGCTTACGTGACCTAATATTTAATTCACGTAGGCTGTCCAACGTAGCGAAAATCATGAAATTACCTATTTAACCCTCATTTATCACCGCCCTAACGTGGATTATCCCTCCTTTCTTTCTTCTTCATTTCATTCATTCCTAACGTCCTATCCTTTCAACAACCTCTGGCTCTGTTTCTCAGTATTACAACTGAATGGACCTTAGCTTCTCTGCTGAATCCCAAGCCTTAACCCTATTTTCTACTTCTCAGATTTCTTCCCTCTCTTTCAATAAATCGTCCATTCGAAGAGAATTCCTTGGTTGCTCTCACAATCTCAAGCCTCCTGATGGTTCTCTTCAAGTAGGCAAATGCAAGAAAGTGAAGATTTGGAGAAGCCAAACTCAAAGTTTGTTAATCAACGCATCTTTTCATTTAGAATCTGTTCTTAGTGCAATTACCGTGTCTACTATCTTTGCTAGCTCTTTTGCCTACCTCAATTGGTAAATAACTAGCAATAACGGCTACAGAAAGGATTCAAAAGAGCTAAAATGAAAATTTTGGGGTTTCATTTCTTTTTTTTTTAACCAATTTGAACTGTGTGTTAGTCCGATTGATTTAGTTTTAGTCTAATTTCCATGCTAAAGTCTTTAATGTCTTGTTACTATTATAGGCCTCGGGTTCTCAATTAGGCAAAAATAAATTTTATCAATTTGTCATGTTGCAAAGTTTATCGTAGATTAAATGTGAGGCCACCTAATTGGATATATAGAAATATATGAATCTCATTTAGTCCAATTAGATATTTTAGTTATTGATATCATCATTATACATAAAATAAAATAAAAAATACAAATCTAAAAACTCAATTATCACAATTTTATAATATAAATATATTGTCAAGGCCTTTGTTTTTAAGTCACAGCTGTACTAGGCTTCCGCAAGCTTAAGACTTTCAAAATTTGTATTACGCTTGACATGCAGCCAACCGTACTAAATCATATATACATATGGACCTTAGGCCTGACAACATACATCAATTAAATACAACATTAAGAGAGCACATCAAGCCCATAGCAATGCAATTTTGCTGCTTTTGCATATCGCTCTTGGTGTTCCTCTAGATTTTATTTTTCAAACTGCTGCCAATTGTTTTCTTTGATCAACGGCGGTTTTTTTTTTTTCTCCTTTCTATTGTTTTTATTTATTTTATTTAATTTTTTTTAATAATTTTTTAATTTTATGTTCATTTAGAATAATACTTGAATTTAATCTTTTAGATTTATAATAGTTAATAAAGCTCGAGTATTTTTACTAATCTCTTAGTAGGGTTGTGTGCTTTAATTTATTAATATCTATTCCTCGTTATTGAGGAGTTCTCATGTGAATTTTTCATTTCTTCTTTGTTGGCAATTCGAAATACAAGATAGATTATTGGTTTCTTATAGGTAGAAACTTCATATCTTCAAGTCCGGATAAGTTTTTTTTATCAATAGAATCTATTAGTACAGATTGTTCCTCTATTAAAGTTTGATACATCAAAATCTTTTGTGGTTATCAGTTATAACAAAATTCTGAAAAACAAAATTCAGTGATAATATTGCAGAAAATTTCTTTTGTCGTTCTATTTAATAATGAATCAATTTTTACCAGAAAAGACTAATCTATTTCGCTAATATCATCTCCAAATAGAAAATTTCAATTTTCTATATTTTTTATTTTTTATCCTATGAAAATATTATAATACTTTAACTTATATTTATTATTAACGAATCGTAAAGTTTTAAAAAAAAAAAATTATTAAGGAAGCCTTAGCAGAGGAAAGAGGTGTTAAACTCCTCCCACAGCCATCTCATCCTGAACCTAAAAAAAAAGAGCAGATAATACATACCTAATAGACAGTCCTAGTGGTCTTCATGTTGACACGATATATCTAAATATCATATAATCATACAATGGATAAATTATATTTTACAATTTATTTATATATCGTCACATTTTCTATTTAATTATATCTTAAATTTATATCAATTATTTCAACAATTTCGACTAAAAATTCGTCAAACCGAATTTGAAATGTCGACCATCAAAAATTGGATATTTACTATAAAAGTTAGGGTTAGTTTGATTCGGTTTGAAGCAATAATCAAACCGAATTTAAAGTGGCAATTTGAAAAATTAAACTCAAAACCAAATTTTTAGCGACGGTTTGCTTTAGTTTCGTTTCGTTTAGTGGTTTATGTGGTTTGAGAGGATAGAAATTAAAGTTACACATTAATCTAATTAATAAAAATAAATAAAAGGGATTCACAGTGTAATGAATAGGAAAAGTGAGTTAATAAAACTATGACATAAATACACATGAGCAGCTATTTAAGGTTTTTAAATGTTTGACTACGTATAAAAAACATTATATATCCAATAGGACGTTGACCTACTAATTTATAAATATAGAATTTAAATATCTATTTTTTTAATTTATTACTAAAAAAAATATAAGAAAACCGTAATTTTACTTACATTTTTTTTTTTTTACATTATATATGTTGATATATTTTCTATGAATCTTTAACATTTGAATTTTTATAAAATAATTATATAATTTACCTAATTAATGTGAAATTATGGTTTAATTACTATTCAATATAAAATAATCTCATAATTTACTATCCAATATAAATTAATCAAAATTTTCATTCAAAACTTGAATTGAATTATTTATTATTTAAAAGTTCAAATATATATATATATATATATATATATAAATACAATAGAGATGTCAATAATTATTTTACTTACAAAATAAGCCTCATCTTAGAAGAATTTTCATTTTGGGGCCAAATAGATCCCGGAAATTAATTTTTCATATTAATTAAATTCAAAAATTCTTAAAAATAAAGATTAGGAGTATTACATACATGATTAGGCATAGATAGGGCAGGAGGAAAATGGCATAAAATTCTTAAGTTATGTTCCCAATGCATGCATGCATGCTTCGGGGCCACGACAATAAAAGTTGTGGACATCTACACAATAAAGCAGTCAATGAAGTTGAATAAGCACTCCCATTAGAATAATTCTTATACTTCCCTTCAAACTGTACGAATTAAAATATTGCATCCATACCAATCACCCTTCATTTTATTGGAAATTGATTTACCAGTCTTTGCAAAATTCCTAATTCTATATAATGACATTCTTAAAATGAAGAATGTGCTTGCAGCTTTTTCATTAGAGCATGGATTTAGCACTTCTTCTTGTATTGATTGACTTTATTAAATGAAGAGAGCATGACATAATTGATTTTAAGTGAAGAAGGTGTAGCTAATGCAATATTAGGGACAAATTAGGAAAAAAATTTATTTTCTTAATTTCTGTGCAAAACTACATTGTCCAGATAAATGAATTAGAGGGAGTAATATGTTCATACTATTTGAAAAATTAATGTAAAGTGTCTAACGTTTGCAGTTATATAACTATGAGGTTCTTCCATCAAAAGACTACATTTCACAGTTAAATATCTTGTAATATTTGACTGTTTAGTCCTTTATATTTAATATAAAGTTAATTATTACTTATAATATTCCATCTGCTCTTTTTATTTAGAGAAAACAGAAAAAATTCCTGGTGGATTAAGGGCCTATTTGGTTTAGCAGTTTCAAACAGCTGATAGCTGATAGCGGATGAATAATAAGTATTTGGTAAAACTATAATCAGTTGTTGCTGTTAATATGTAAAATGACCATTTTACATAAATAAGGGTATATTTTTAAATAAATTAAGATTTATTTATAAAATATTTCTAATGAATTAAAAAATAAGAAAATAAAAAATTAATTAAACTAAGTATCTTGATTAATAAAATCTATGAGCATTTTATTAAAACTATGTATCTTAATATAATAACGTTAGAAGAAAGAAAAAAAGACGTTAGAAGATTAAAAAAAAAAAAAAAAATAGGTTGGAAGAAAATAAGAGAGATAAGATACGTTGCATTATTAGTGATAGGTATTTTAGTCTATCCTAATAGTAGTTTGCAACAAACTTCGGTGGTCCAGCTAATGGAATCAACAGCGGATTGGGAGTTCTATCAGCTGTCAAGTGCTGATTAGAATCATATTCAAACACTTTCAATCTAGCTGTTGGGCCTAAATTAGCTATCCACTGCGTCAAACAGCTAAAACAAAGGCACTCTAAGAAAGCTAGTTAAATGAAGTTTTTTCTCCAAAAAAACCCTTTATTTCTTCATTAATTATGGGAACAATAGCTAATACAAAATGCAGTCTCATTGCATTTATTGCCTACTTGCATCATTTGGGCGACATTTCAAACTTTATTTTATTAACTCTATCACACTTTATTAGAAGATGTTTTACTTAATATGTGTCTAAAAAACGAAACAAAACTTTAGAGCCAAATTAAAAGTTAAATTTTTAAACTTATTCCTTGAAGGCTATAAATTTCTAAAATTTTCAGCAAAATTAAAGTAGGAAAGACTTAAATTTTGGCTCTAACTTGTTTAAACTTGAATAATTTTTCAATTTAAATTCAAAATTAAAAGTGCACAATTAATTATAATAAGGCCACAAAGTGTGTTATAAAAAAGTATAATCATTACAAGGATTTGAAAAAGTGCACAACTAATAATAACATACTACAAAATGACTTGCAGGAGTGCACAACTAATAATAATAATGTCACAAAGTAGCTTACAGAAGTGTACAACTAATAATAATGATGTCACAAAGTAGCTTACAGAAGTTTACAACCATTACCTAATACAGAAAACAATAATTACTGAAAAAATGCAGAACTAACAATAACAAGGCCACATAATGACTTACGACATGCACATTTTAAAAAAAAAAAAAAATGCGGCCTAAGCATAATATATATTTGTGTTTGAAGTTAACGGTTGTGGCCAAATTTAAAATAATAAAATTTGACATAAATTTATGTGGCCATTATTTTGACTTTTAATATCAAAACTTTAAATTTGTGGTCAAATTTATAAAAATGATCACTCTTACTATAAAACGAAATGAAAAAGTGAGTTGATAAATTGTGTCTTGAACACATGTATATTAAATGCTAAGAATATTTATGTCTATCACTTTCTTTGATTATTGAACTTCAATTTTAAAATAAACACATACACTCAAAGAGCTAACTTGTCTTTTTAACTTGATTTGCATTGCAAAATGACTATTTAAAGTAAAATTCTCTATATAAAAAATAAACTAAAAATTTTTTTTTTTTAAATATAAAAAAGCAGAGGGATTATAATATTATTATTTAGTCTCTCACTTAACTATGAAAATGACATTTTTTTAACAAAATAGTTTAATGGATCTCAAGGTTAGAGATGGTCCAGTTGTTAGTAGTCCACATGCAGAGGCTACGGAGAAGGCCCAAATCTTAGATTCTAAATGCTAACTTACCCTTTTTAATACTATGAATGACTAAACGATTATAGATGAATTATATAAATTTGAAAAAAAAAAAGTAATGATTATTTTATTATTATATTTAAATAAAGTTATTTTTCTTTCGAACCATTTTAGATATCGAATAAAATTATATCATTTAAGTTTAATTCACTTTAATTCAATTTGAAAAATTCACCAATCATTTTTACAGTTTAATTTCAAAAAATTTTTAAACTATTTTGAACCAAACATATACACTCCTATGCCAAGTACTACAACCTAAAAATGCTTAAAAAGAGCCTGAACTATTTTTTTTTTTTTTTAATTTTTATCGATCCTTATAATTTTATCGATCGATATCCTAAATTAATTATTTTGTATCCACTAGTTACTATCGAAAAACATTAATACAGGCATTAACTATAAGAAATGAGTCCCATGTGCGTTTAATAAGCATTGACTAACATTCCAATTAAAATAATAAATTAAAAGAGAAAACAAAGTGCATCATTCTAACCCAGGGCTTAAAAGGTTTTTCCTTGTGATGCCAACTTCCATTTACATCCTCCTTCGGGAATAAACTACTGCATAAATACATAAATTCACCCATAAATTTTGTTGCTTTAATCTTGTGGTACTCTTAATTTTTATTTTGACTCATTAAACATTTTAATTTTTAAATTTATTTTATTGAGCACCCCAACTTGTAAAATTAGATCAATTAAATACTCATTAAAAAGTTGAAATTTATGAATATTATTATTATAAAAGTCATGCTAACTATACATCAAGTCGATATTTTGCAGATAAAAATCCAAAAAGTCCTAAAATTATTGATATTGGTGTCAAAAGGTGTGTAATATTATCAAAATTTACAAATTCAAATGTATGATAAATCATTTGCAAAATTCAAGGCGTTACAAGGTTAAAATTGTAAAATTCAAAAGTGAATTTATATAATCAGCCATAAACAAGCAAAAAAAAATTTACCCATTGTATATGCATAATGGAAATGTTAACTTATCCAGCTACTACTTTAAACTATTTCCAGCGCATAGAGTCTGTTCGGCAACACTAGTTGTTCTAATAGCTATTAATTGTTTTAATAGTTGTTAGTTGTTTAAATAGTGGATGAAAGCGAAAGTGTTTTGATAAAAACAGTTGTTTGATTGACAATAAATTTAAAATGACAAAAAATAACATTGAAATATTCACCTAGAATTTTCAATTAAATTTATTATAAAAAAAAATAATTTCACTATCTCTAAATTTTCAAAATTTAAGGGAGTCAAAATTTTTTATAAATAAAATTCAAACTTTTTAATATTTTAGGGGATCAACATTTTTAATTTTTAATATTTGTTTGAGTTTAAATACAAACATATAAATAATGTTTTTTTTCTTTTACTATCAAACATAAAGATAATATAAACACGTAATGTCGTGCCAGAAGAATTTTATATTAATTAAGGATAAGGATAAGGTTGTGAAAAAAGTTTAGTAAAGAGTGAAACGCTAAATGTTAGGTAAGATAATGTTTTAGAAAACACTTTCTAAACTCCCGAAAGTTACTATGAATATCAAGTTACGAATATAGTAATTTAGAAAAATAGTGTTTTGACTAATTCAATACACTAAACGCTACTGCCGAACACACCTATCATCTATGTAGTCTTTCCCTTAACTCTCCCAAATCAATATTTTTATTCATATAACATGCAAAAAAAAAAAAAAAATCCTAATTTACCAATTTAAACCTTGGTAATCTCATCTATAGATCTTTCCGAACGCAAGTAATGAATAAACAAAATTTTAAAGTAACCCTAAAATTTCCTAATTCTCCAAGACAATGAAAGAAATTCTATAAGAAAATTTGAGGGTAACTAACCTCTCTATCTTTCCGTTCTTCTTTTTGTTGCTACTCAAATTTGCTTCTTTCCTCCTTAGTGATCATGTATTATTTTCAACAGCTGCCCTCATTTTTTTCATTTCTGTGACTAAATCTGAATGGAGAATTCACTCTTTCTTTCTAATTTAAGTTTCTATTCAGAGAAAGAGAAGAGTAGCGATAAGGAGTTTTATGGAAATAGATGCAAAAGATTTTATGAAAAATGTAAAAATCCATGGAAAAGAAATATGAGAGAAAAGAGACAAATAGGGAGTTCTAATTCCAACTTGAATAAGTGAAGTTTAAAGAGAGAAACTATATAGAGTAAAAAATAACAAAACAAAAGATCTTCGATCAAAGATAGCTAGTCAATCTTTATCGAGGAATAAATCTTTTAGAGATAAGAAACTAATTAGGCTTTGTATTTTTTTTTTTTTCAATTATGACTCTTTAAGCGTCTAAATAAGACTCCAACTTTAATAAAGCACGTTCCACAATATCTTCATGCAGATTCATGTAGGCAACACAGGTTTAATCTGAATATCAGCCCAAGTTGAACCTTGTACAGTAGCACACGAGTGTTGGGTAGCACGTTCGCCCGAGCTTCTTGCTGAATATAATGGCCAAATTTTTGCTTTTAATCCTCTTTTGTACTTTTAGCTACTTTCTTCGAAAATCTTACAAAATTTTAAGATCAAGTGAAATATGATTTAAGGAAGTTTTATTGAAAAATATAAATAATTCTAGCTAAAGCAAAACAAAATAAATAAAATTTAAAAGAAATCCTATAGAAAACTTAATAAAAATAACTATAAAAATAAAACCTATTAAAATTCCTCAAATTTAAACCATTGTTTGTCCTCAAGCAACAAAATTAAAAGCAAAATACAAACTAATAAAGCCAACTCAATATGATTGGGAATAATTATTCACAATTTCAAAAATATTAAAAATCTCTTACCATGGAAAGAAACTTAGAGTTTCTTAAATAATTATTTTCTTGCAAAAACTCAATTCTCAACAAAACACATTCTTTAATTTACATATAAATTAATAAGATCTTCAACACCGACTATTGTTCAATCTATGACAAATATAATATAAATTTTCACAAAAATTATTAACCTTTAAATAAGATGATGTTAAATACAATTTCAATATTCTCATAGACAAAAGTAGTCGTTCCTTCTCCACAACTTAAATGCAACACAATTAAAAAGACGAAAAAGTCTTTAATTAAAGTTGCATGACGTTTTAGAGATATAGTTTAGCCAACAAAGAAAAATGACAAAAGGATAAACAAAAAGCACAAAAAATGCATAATATTAAGATTATAATTTCATCAAAACATATATTCTTATCGTAAAGAGATAATAGCTTGAATTTTTTTACCAGCTCAATATTAGAGATCTTATGTCAAAGTTTTTTTATAATAATACTCTGCTACCCTCTTTAAGTGCTTAATTATACAGAATTGACAACTCAAACATATAATAGTTCATTTGTAAAATTCAGGGAAGATTGGTCAAAACAATCTGTTTACCCTCTTTAAGTGCTAAACAGATTTTTTTCCTGTTCGTTACTTGGTGTTTGTGACTAACAAAATAATCGAAGCTTGGTTTGTGGCGTTTGTATGTGCGTCGCTGGTCACTCACATGCCTTCAAGTTGGTTTGTGATATAATGGACTTATATATATATATATAACTGTAAATAGATTTTCATTTATTTAATTAATTAGTTGTAAATACAAAAATAAGTTAAAAATATAAAATTCATCTATGCAACAAGCTCTTAAGTCTTAACCACATCTTGTACGAGCTGCAGCAAGGTTAAAGATGTAAACTTCACAAATGAAGAGGTGACCCAATTTTGATTAAACCATTTCATTAGACTTTTAATCTTTAAAAAGTACTGAATCACCCTCGTGCATTGGATTAGTCTCAAACAATATTTAAGAAAAGGTACAATAAAAGCTTCAATAAAATTTTAACATAGGTGCAACATCCTTAGTGATTTGCATAAAAAAAAAAAAAAAAAAAAAAGAATGTAATCAAATACATCTCTAATATAAATATCTATACTATATATAAATTTGAGAATATGAGAAAAATAATGAGATTTTCGATATCGCCCTTAATGAAATTTAGAATATCCTAAAATAGTCTTAGTCGTAGTCAATTCAAAAATTACATTTCATACCAACGACTGTTTGGATGAGTGGTTGGACACTCTTTTCCCTTAAGTGAGATCAAGGGCTTCATCTTCATGTATGGAGCAAATGCTCACTGGGAGCATTTTACCTCTTCTTGGGCTAATCTGATGCGAGTAGGATGTAGTTTTTAGCCCAATGCGCTCGGAATACATGTGGTTAAAAAAATTACATTTTATTATTTGATTGTATATAATTTCTAAAAATTATTTTTTAAATAAATATATATAAATTATAAAAAGGAAAAAAAAGGGTATACTCTTCATTTTTTGTATGGTTGTAAGGAAAATTGAGGGTTTATTTGGCGAGAAAAAAAAGTTTTTATGTAATCTTTTTTATTAATTAATTAACTTATTTATTTATTTATTTTAAATTTGCAACTTAGAAAAATAGAGAATCAAAATTAGATTGTAGCATTATTTGCTTTGTAAATTTCATTTATTTACTTGGCTATAATCTTTTTTTTTTTTTATCAACACCAAATTTCATTAAATTACGCATTTCCATTTAAAGAAGGAAATGATTTTTGAAATTTAAATTGGTAATTTTTTAAATATAATTTGTTTCTTGTTATATAAGTTCCGAAAAAAGTTCTATTCTTAATAATATTTTTTTATTTTTTTTTATTTTCTTTTCATTACTAAATGGATGACCTCTTGATGATTAAACATTTTTAATATTTTTAATATTTTTTTATTATATTATAAATTTATTTGACTTGCAAGAAAATAGTGTATATAAAATTGAAAAATACTAGAATTATATATTTTTATTTAGAATTATATATTTTTATTTTGGGTCACTTTTTAGAGTTTCAAGAATTTGTGCATGTGCATATATTTTTTCCTCTAATACACTTGGGTAAATAATATTGTCACTATAGCCAAAATAATTATTATTATCAATTCAGATCATCTGTTCATTTCTTTTCATTACCCAGCAGTAAAAAATATTTTATTATTATTATTCATTACAGTTATATATAGATATTGATTTTGGGTTGAGAGTAGAAGGTTGGAAATTGAGTGATGACTTAATTTTTTTGTGGGCACTTATTAAGATTTTAAGAATTTGCATTTATAAATTAGGAACTGAAGGATTAGGTTTGGGGATTGAGTTGAATTTTATTTTAAGACCATTTCATTATAAAAAAAATAGAATTAAATACATAAGAAATAACATTATAAGTAGCTTATACGACAATATCCAATATAAATTAAGCAATTGTATTTATTTTTTTCTAAACAAAAATTTATACTTTAATATTATATAGGTAAAAAATTAAAATAATATAAATATATACCGAGCATAATTAACGTGCAAGGCACGTCATAAAAAGACTGGACATTTGGATTAGAGAGAAATTATAGAATGATACTCATAAAAAGAATAAAGTATTGAAAGTGTTAGTCATACCAATGGATTTCTAAGGAAAATAATATTATTTGATTTTAAGATACATATTATATTCTATTATCTATTCATTTTTATATTTTATTTTAGAAAATAGTTATTACCTTCTCTAACATTTAAATTCTGAATTCAAGAAAATAAATAGTTTGAACATACCAAATCTTGTCAATTGTATATTATAGTAAGAAAAATATTGTAAGAACTATGAATTTGATTATTAACTTCACATTTTTTAACTGTTTGGCCAAATCTAACCTTAAATAGTAATTCTAGAAACCCTAGCTATAGCTTAACTTAAACTATTCTATAAAATTTAAAACTAAATGAGGAAAATGATAACTTAACAAGAAGTTTATAGATATACAAAAATTAAAATACAAGTAAGCAAGACAATTAATCATTAAATCAAATGAATTTCCTATCGAAAATTTAGGAAAAGTAATAATAAATATGATATTTAAAATTATATTTTAAAAAATAACAATATCATCTATTTATGATCTAACTATCTATAGTAAAAATTAGAAATATCCTTAAATTAGAAAAGAGAAAAATTATATTTTTTTGAAAATTGAAATATGGGGGAATAATGAGATTTCTACTATTGCCTTAATGCAAATTGAAATATCCTTAAATTAGAAACTTGCATTTTATTGCTTGATTGGACATAATTTGTAAAAATTATTTTTTTAAATAAATATATATAGATAATTAAAAATTTTCATATTAATTTAAAATGTTTTATTTAGGAGAGAGAAAAAAAGAGAAAAAAAATACATTCTTTTTTATGTTTGTATAATTTAATTGGATATATTTAAAAATAAATAAATTTTCAAATAGAATATAGATAATATTTTATTTAGGAGAGAGAAAAAAAGAAAAATTATATATTTTTTTTGTATCATTGTAGAAAAATTCACATTTGGAGAGGATTCAAAAAATAAATTTTCAAATAAAATATACATAATATTTTATTTAGGAGAGAGAAAAGAGAAAAATTATATATTTTTTTTTTTGTGTGATTGTAGGGAAAATTAGTTTATTTGGAGAAAATAAAACATTTCTTTTATATAATCTTTTTTTATTAATGAACATATTGAAATTTCAAATTTTTTTAAAAAATTTATTTTTGTATAAATATATATGATAATGAGAAATTTGAGAATTTTTATATTTTACTTTTAAATACATGATTTTATTTTGATTAAAATTTAAAATATTTTATTTAGAAGAGAGATAAAAAAGAAAGTTTTTTTTTTTTTTGGTTGCAGAAAAAATCGATTGTGTATTTAAGGAACATGGAACGTTTTTTTTATTTACAACTTACTGACTAATATTGGATCCTAATATAATTTGCTTTGTAATTTTTTATTGACTTGGATTTTAATTTTTTTTTTATCTATAAACAATAATTTTTTAGTCTTTTCAGTTGAAAATGGATTAATTTTAGAAATTTAAATTGATAATTTTTAAATATAATTTATTTGTTACTATATTTTAAGTTTTAAAAAAATTAATTCTCTTGTTCATTACTAAATTAATATTTAACTACTATCGCTTTAATTTAATAAGAAATTTATATTTTTCAAATAAATAAATGACCGATTAATGATTAAAGATTTTTAATTTTTTTTAATATTTTCTCTCTTATATTTTAAATCTATTTGACTTGAAAGAAAATAATACGTATAAAACTGAAAAAAAAAACTGAATATTTCTATTTGGATCACTTTTTAGAGTTCCATAAATTTGTAAATATACACTAAATAAGTAATTCTGCCATTATATCCAAAGTAATTTCATTATCAATTCAAAATAATTAGAATTTAAAAATTTTGCATTTATAAATTAAAGACAGAATTATTAGATTTAAGAATGAAGTTAGAAGTTAATTTTTAGACCATTTTCATCATAAAAAAACTTATTTTAATCTAAACAAAAACTTGTGCTTTAATATTATATAGATAAAAAAAATAAAAAAAACGTAAAAAATATATATATAACAAGTATAGTCACCGTGGAACACAAATCATGAAAAAGGCTAGTTACATTACAAATGCATTTGACTACTTAGATACCCCATCATGGCATATAACGAAGGCTTATTATGGTTTCTCAAGTTAATAGTAAAACAGTTCTTTCAAACACAGTACAAAACAAGTTTTCGCATAAAGAGTCAGAAAAAGTAACATTGTTAAAATACCAGAATAGACAATACCAGCAAGCAAAAACATAAAAGTTTGGGTGATTACTCATAAACATGAAAAAGTTTAGAACATTACCCAAAATTAGTTTGGAGATGGGGCTCAATTGAGTCGAATTGATTATCCCCAAGAAAAAGAAAAATGTAAACCTAAACAATCCCTCAGATTCATGTTCAATTAGGTTGTACAGAGTAGACTCCTCCAACTTGTCTGACAAAGCGTCGTCAGTGCACCCGCCAGTCCAAAGAGTCACCTCAGCCTTGACACGGATGGAGGAGCCACCATTAGGAGCCAACAGAACAATACCCTTCAATCTCTTCACTCCAATAATAATAGGAGCCGAGTGTTCTGCAGCAGAAACTGGACAAGCAGGTACAGATTCCAATGAGTATTGGAATATTGAAGAGGAATTTCTTTGTTGTACTCCTGATACCAAGCATTGCAAAAAAATGACCAGAAAGCAATGAGCATTTAAAATTTCTCAGATAAAAATTATCATAGGACAATAGAGACTGCAGCGAGAACCTGCAGCATCCTTTGTTCACTTCACCACAAATTAAAAGTCACCTGTAACAGCTTCTACACAGCAAGAGACTCAAAAATCAGGCCAAAACAATTTTTTTGAAAACATTCAGCCAAAATACTCTATTAACTGTGGTTAAACAAAAACAAAAGGTAACTGACCAGACTGTATCTCAGTAGACCACATATATTCAACTCTCAAGGTTGAACAAAAAACAAATTAAAACATCAATGCCTGTTCCAATCATCAGAATGTCATCAGGCATTATGTAATCTACCTCTTCCGACGGGTTCAGCAGCACATGCACTTCCTATTTCAGATGTCTCACAAGGATTTGCATTCCCATTTGAATCAGCTCTGTTATTCTTATAACCCATATTAGCATTCTCCGCAAAGCAATTTTCCTGGATAATTTGCAAACTAAAATAAATACAAGCAATCCATGGAAAAGAAACAGGACACATAAACTGCATACTAAAAGCAAAATAAACCAATTGTTTGATTTTAACTTTACCTTGCCAAACACATTCACTCGATCTTCAAACCCATGCAAGCTAGGTTGTATAGGAGACTGACTGAATCCAGGGACAAGCTCTACAGTACTTGAGGGAATGGCATCGCGATATAAATCTTCAGGATTAAAGCAACAATTTTTACCAGCGTATAAGCCACTATTTTGGAGTTGTTCATATCCACCAACTTCAGCAGAGCAATTTAAAGGCGTTTCAAGATCCATTAGCTCCAAAAATTTCATATTATCACCTTCGAGCCTTTGGTCCATGGAATACTTAGCACTATAATGACTGGAGATATTATCTTCGTGTTCACCAAGTCCAGTGAGGTTGCCTAGATCTCCCAAGTCACGGTAAATATCAATCCCATCCAACTGAGGATTAGCCGGAACATTTACATCATATTTAATATTAACAGCCTGCTACAAATCAATAATACGAATCAATTCCAGTACAGTATAAAACAAAAGGATTAGTAGAACCATCAAAAAAAAAAAAAAAAAAAAAAGGATGACAAGGAAAAAATATAAAAACTTCACAACTAACATTCTGCATCTGTAAAAATAAATAACCCTCTGTGGGTGACAGTACTATCCAGTGTTAGCAAACATGTTAGTTAGGGAAAAAAAATCTTATACAGCTAAAACAATGTTTGTAAAAAAAAGCTTATACAGTTAAAAACACAAAAAGCATCAGAAAACAATGTCAAAAAGCATAGTCAAGATTATATAGTTAAAAGCATATATTGCCTACCATATTATCAGGCATCAGCATCAAATGCTTTGCCAGCTTAAAATGTTACAAACATAGATATATATATATATATATATATATATATATATATATATATATAGAGAGAGAGAGAGAGAGAGAGAGAGAGAAAGAGAGAGAGAGAGCAATAATATAGTTAAAAGCACAATGTTTGTAAAAAAAAGCTTATACAATTAAAAACACAAAAAGCATCAGAAAACAACATCAAAAAGCATAGTCAAGATAATATAGTGAAAAGCATATATTGCCTACCATTTTATCAGGCATCAGCATCCCATCATCTATATTCATTCATGAAATTACAAATAAAGCAGAAGTAACATCCCGAACAATTCTGTTATATTAACTAATCTTGTTGTATTTTTCTCCTCTATTCATCACCACATACAACTCAGCCCCTAACATCCCGAACAATTCTGTTTTATTGTCTAACCTTATCATATTTTTCTCCTCTATTCATCATAGGTACATACAAACAACTCAGCCCCCTCCTTCCAAAACTTAAATTACATGAAATAAAAATATTCATATTTAAAATGTAAACTCATGATCAATGACCAGAGACAGATAAACTAAACCAGATAACTAAGCGATGTCCGAAGAACTGCAAGAATTAGAAACGAAAAGACATGGTAGAACCATCATTACAAGAGAACTACATCAAGGCTTTTCATTCAGTTAAAAAGAGAAGAGAATGTCACACACCTCATTCATGTCATTTTCACCAAGATTCGATGGGTTTTCCGCATAGAAGTTAGCCAGCATTGCAAGAATATCATCACCCTCATTCTCATTCACATATTGGGGAGGATCTGCAGCAGCAACATAATCATCTACAACCACCCCAGTAGCGTTTGAAGCAGATGGCAGAGCCTCATATGGACATATTCCAATAGATCCCGTGCATGTAACCTCAGGCACATGTGAGCTTGTAGCCAGGGAACTGTTTTGATTAATCGGTACCAGGACAGGCATGCCAGAAGAAGAAACAATCCCTACACCGTTGAACTCCTCTTCCTCATCATCATCATCATCCCAATCTTCCTCCTTAAAAGGTGCTCCATATTGAGCACCATTTCTTGGGCCAGGACCATCCTTCTTGAATATCGAACAAAGCACATATGCATCCTGAGCAACTCCTTTAGCATCCAACTCCTTTTCTTTAAGTCTATATTCATACATAACCCAATCTGTTCGTTCCCCTTTAGGTGCTTTCCCTCTGTGAAAAACTAAAGTTTTTATCATCCCCACAACTTCATTATTATATTGAACAGTTCTATCCTTGCCTGTGGTTTTCCAATAACCCAAATCAGTGGCACGATTCATCCTAGTCCCACTTGCATATTTCTTTTCTCTGGGGCAGAAGAAGTACCATTTCAGATCCCCAGTTCTCAAATTGGATCTGTCAGGAAGATCCCATGGAGCATATTTGTAAATATCAATCTCAGCTATGGCATCAAAATGAAGATTCTTTCCCAACACTTTTCTCTTCAGATAATACTTAACAAGTTCAACATCAGTCGGATGAAACCGAAACCCAGGAGGCAGGGTTTTTTTTCCCATCAGGAAAACCAGTAGAAAGTTTCCAAGCCAACAATAAGCTTAAGTTATTAAATCCAAATACAGTACGCTAGCAGCAATCACAAACGGCAAATGATGATAGCTTAGGTTATGCAGAATATAACCCAAATTCAAATCCTACACAGCTTTTTATTTTTTTCTTTTGCATAAAAGATAAACCGAGATATCTAATGGGAAAAGAGTAAGCTTTTGAGTAAATAGGAAAAAGAAAACTTATTGTCAAGTCCAATGTCGAAAAAATATCTTCCGCCAACACCACAGTCTCCCCCGGTTCATAAACTCAAAGTCACACCAAAGAATCGGCAATTTTTTCTTGCAGAGATCAAAAGACATTTGGTGTGCAATATAAACCCTGTTTTAAACATTATTAGGCTCACAAATTCTGCTAAAATAGAAATAAAATATGAAAAAGCAACAAACCTAGATAGATTCCAATCCAAACAGAACACACCCAGATAAAAATTGCACAAAGAACAATAGAAAAACCCAAATCTCAACAACCGCTATTATAAAATCAAATCATCAAACGGAGACAAAAAAATGTCGCAGAAACAAATGCTCAAACAACGTCGAGCATCAAGAACCCTAAATCGATAAAACGAGGCAAATATCAAAACAAACGATACCCTGATATCAACGAAAATTCAAGAACCCTAAATCGATTAAAATCAAGAACCCAAATTCTTTCCCCAAAATAACATGAAACAAATTAAAGGAAGTAATACACAAAAAGTCCAAACAGAAAAAACCCGAACAAAAGAGTACAAAAGAGCAAGGAAGTACCCGGAGAGAGGGCGACGTCGCGGAAGACGCGAGAGAGACGAAAAGAGAGAAAAATAGAGAGCCACCAGCGAAAGAAGGAAAGAAAAACAGTGGAAGAAAGAACGAAATAAGAAAACCGCCTCGGCGTGTTCCTTTTATAGAGAGAAGTAATTTTACTTATTTATTTTTCATATATTTACATTTACAATTTTATTTTATTTAGCAAGACGGAGAGTAATTAAAACAGGAAGCTTCTTTAGGAATCTTCGCTTTTGATTGGTTCGATTGCTTCATTAGTTCTGACTTCTCCACATTGTATCTATTTACTGTCTTCTTATATATACACAATGAATATTTTATTTATATATGTTTTATGCTTTTTTTTCTTCTTTTTAGTGTTAGGGGAGGAGATTCAAATTTATATTTAGTTTCAGATCACGAATACACTTACCAATATACTTTATTTTGGTGTGCAAATTTTATGTTCTAACATCTAATTAAAAAGAAAATGATATTTATATTTCTACCTTTAAAATTATATTTTTCTTAAATTCTTAAAAATAGCTCTTTCCATTTATATTCTTTTTAAAGTAATTACTTTTTTTTATGCACATTGACTATACTCATTATATGTTCATTTTTATACTCTTATATTGTATACATTAATTTCATAATTTTGTTGACATACCCAACTTATCATTCTTCTACTTGACATTGTGTTCCTAAATATCCTTAGGACTATGTCTTTTCTTCCCATCTTACCACTATCGATTTATTACATGATTCCTTAACAAAGTACTATTATATAACTATTGATATTCATTGACTATTGTCAATCCTTTCCGTGATCTTGACTTTTTATTTGCCTTCTAGCTCTTCGATATTTCCCACGTTTGATGTACCTTCGAAATAAAAATGAAAATAATATTATTGAGCTATAACATTATTAAAATAGCTATAACATTTTTTTTCAAATATATATTAAAATAGCTCCTTCATTCCAAATTTATTGTCATTTTAACATGTAACCCAAGCAAACATTCGTCATTTTAAACATATAATGTTATATCATAAAGATTAAGATAAATTCTGGATATTCTGGATTAATATAAATTTCTTATTTCATTATTCTACCTAAATGATTGGAAAAAAGATAGATACATTATTACAGAAATCAGAATTTAGAAATGACAGTTATGCTTTGATAAACTTATTTCGATTCTGTTCATTAGACATTCTAAACAAATAGATTGAGGACCGTTCATTTTTAATTTTGTTCTTTGTTTTTGTGTTTGTTTCTTGATAGTTGCAAATTGAAAGGAAGGTGAAAGAGAACTTGAAGGGTTAAGGGCAATTTTGTACTTTGATCTTTACACTTCGCTGCTTAACACGTGACGTGTCAAGCTATTTGATGTTCTACTCAGCATTATTTTTAACAATTAGTGGGTCCCAAACACTTTATTCATGTTTCTGACAATCCACGTATAATGGAGACACTTGATTGAAAAAAATTTATTGATTCCGACACTTGATTGCAAACGTTTTCCGTTGAAATACTAAAATAAAAATTTTTCGAAAGTTCAAACATTAAATTTATGATTAAGCCTATTATGTTTTAATATATATTTAAATTTATTATTATAAATATATTATATCTTTCATCTTTGAAAAATTTTACATAATGATAAAAATTGATATTTTTGTTATAAATAATCAATAATAAAATTTTTAAATTTTTTTTAAAAAAAATTCTATATTTATTTTATAATATTTTATTTTAATTATGAAAGTCATGAATAATGTTTGTGAAGTTTTTAAATTAAAATATGACTTTTTATTGTTAGAAAGTGAATGGCATTTACTATTTTCTGTTTTCTAGTTTTCATATTCTAAGACTTTACAATTGACAGTTTTCTATAGAAACCTTTTATAAATACATTTAAAATCAGACCAATACATTTTTGTTTTGAATATCTAAAATTAATTTATAAATATTTATGCAAATTATCATATAATCAAAAGTTACAATTTAACACATTTAAAGAGATATTATGAAAATAATCTTACATGGTTTGATTATCTATATGTATAAGAACAAAATTAAATCATTTAAAATCTCAGTTTTAACTTTGATATAAAGTTATTTTTCATAATAAAATCTAATTATATGACTCAAATAATACAATAAAATAAATTAATATGGTTCCATTTATATAATTTTTTGGACACATGGATTTATCAAATATTATAAAAGGAGCTAAATTTTAAGTTAAAATATTTGAATTGTATAATTTTAGTTTTCTTAATTGAAAATATTATATTAAAAGATAATGAGATATCATGTAAATAATACAATTTTTTTTTTTTTGAAAGAATGTATATAATACAATTATAATTGCATAAATACATGCCAAAAATTTTAATGATAAGATAAATAAAAATTTATAATTATTCATTAAATTTTAAATAATTTATTTTGGGTAAATGAATTTGATAGATTAGATAATTACTTATTTTGAAAAAAAAAAAAATTAGAGTTGTATTGAACATAATATTTAAATTCGCACAATTAAACAATTACTTTTATATCAATCTATAATCTATAATATATGTATTTAAATTCGCACAATTAAATTAGAGGGGAACATTGAGTTCCTAAAATGCTCCTATTAAATTTATGAATTAAGAAAAATATTATTACTAATCATATTCTAATTATGATATCAATTTATTATTTTTATTATATTAATATTATAAATTTAATTCCATTCTAATTAAAAATTTGTCATATCATACCATTATATATATATTCAGTTTTAATTACTTTTGGCTATCAAGAATTTGTTGCTTTTAACTATAAAAAATTGTTACGTCAATCTTTTGCTAATTTGAAATTATTGAATTTGCAATCATGTTTTCTTGCTGCTGTAAGTATAACCTTAACTTTCTCTATTTACAAATTAATAGAATGGTTTTTATTTATAGTTCTTATAAATTATATTTATATATTATATATAATATATATGGTAAGAATATAAAATTTAAGGATTTTAATTTTATTGGTTGAAAAATAAAGCCAATTTAATTATTAAGGATATACATTTCCTATTTAAATATAAATTATATTGGATAAAATAATAAATTATATTTTATATTATATAAAATATATATGGTAAGAATATAAAACTTAAGAATTTTGATTTTATTGGTTGAAAAAATAATGATAATTTACTTTTGAAGAAATAAATCCATTAGTTCAAAAAAAAAAAAAGGAAATAAATATCATTGATTTTTTAAATATAATTTGTATCAATTAATTGAAATTTATATTCTCTTCACAGTTAATATATGCAAATGTTAGTTAATATTAAATAATATTTAAAGTAATACAAAATGAAATAAACTAATCAAATATATATGATTCCTAATAATAATAAATTAATTAAATAAACTATATATATATATATATATATATATATAATTTATTAATATTAAATCAAATATATATTAGAAATCATAATCGAAACATTCAATCAAATTTTAATTAAGCATGAAAATCCTATTGTAGAAGTTTTGATTGACTCCGATATTAAATCAATTATATTTATAATTTTATTGCAAAAGGACTTAACTATTTTATATTAAAAATCTAAAAATAATTAAATTTATAAATTATAAATTGAAATTTTTTTCTTTTCCTCATATTTCCTTTTGTGTGCTTATTGTTAGCTACTTTTTGTCTTATCATTCTCTTGAATGGTATTAATTATTTTATCCTTAATTTACTAAGTAAATTTCTTGATCAATTTTCAATTAGTATAATTTGTTTATTTTTTTTAAAAAGTTATTTAAATCATGATTGTAATTTTTTTAACATTTAACACTTCTTCTTTTTTTTTTTTTTTAAAGTTGTTGCATAGTTTTAGTTTAAAAATTTATTATACTTTGATTTTAATATTACATCTATTATTATGATAATAAAGGATAAATATTTAAATTATAACTCAATTGAAAATTTAATTTATCAAATAACTATATTTTCTTTGACTACTATCAATTTATGACTCTCTATTATCAAGAGTTTCTTTCTTATTACTATATTGAAAACTTATCACTTTATTATTATTAATGACTAAGATACTAATTTTAATTTTTGATTTTTTTTTATTTTGGTATACTATCACAAAAAAAAATTTAACTTTGATTACCAATAATTTATATATGTTTTTTTTTTTTTTTTGAAAGAGTAAAACTCATAGCCTTGCATTCATTATCATAAATCTCAGACAAACAATGAGGAATATAATTCCAGATACGTAGATGCGCAAAGCGAATAGAAGCTCGAGTTAGGGTATGAGCCTTTAAGTTCGCTTGCCTACGAATCCATCTACACGAAACTAAAAGGAGTTCTAAAAATAAGTTCTTACAATCATAAATAATACTCCCAACATCCGATCTGAATAAAATAGAGGAGCTCAAAGCAAAAAATAAAACCTGGGAGTCTATGAAAATAGTACCTCCACGCTCAGCATAATTTTGCTTGAGAAATAATAAAAAGCTACCAAGAGCTAGAGCCTCTGCAATAAAAGGGTCCGTACCACCTGTAAGGTGGCCTGAAACTGCTCGAATAAAAATGCCTTCCTCTGTCTCCATCGCCGCTCCAAAGCCTTGCATGCCTTCTTGCTCAAAAATAGAACCATCCACAAAAGCTTACCATGATTGGTCTCCACTGTTGCTAAGACGTCCAAGTGGGAATATTGCAAGCCGCTGCCGACTTGTATTTGAGGATGCACTAGCCATGCTCTTTTGCGCCAACTTTATACGTTCCCAACTAATCATGTATTCTTTTGCCTTCAAGAATGTAGTGTAGCTCGTGTCTCTTATATTGTTCCAAAGAGCATTATTTCTTGCCATCCAAATATATCTAGCATACACCAAAAACTTTTGGGATTTTAGTTTATCACCATTAGTAAGTACCTGAAAAAAGAAGTTAGTAAAAGAAATATTTATATCACCTACTTCATACCCCCCTTGCTTCCAAACTCCCTTAGCCTTACTACATGACACTATTGCATGATTAATATCCTCTTCCTCCCCACACCAAGGACACCCAATATCAATCTCCACCTCTCTCCTTCTCAATCTCTCCTTTGTAGGCAACACATTCCTTAGAGCCCTCCACATAAAATCTTTGTCTTTAGGGGAAGCATCTAAACCCCACATCTTACCCCACCATCCACCTTCTACCTCATGCATCCACCATCCACATTTATATATGTATTTATTTTTATATAATGCAAGATCTTAGATCAAATGGTTATTTATTTTCAATTTTGTAACTGTTTAATTTTATCAAAAAAATCTATTGTAAAAAATTATTAAAATTTTTTATCAAATACTATATATTTATAATAGTGGTTCACACCTATTTTTATATATATAATAATTATAATTAAAAATATTGAATTTGTATATTGTCTTTGTAAAAATTAATAAAAAATATATAAAAAAATTATAAATAATCATTCTAATGGGTACGTTGAACGAGTAAAAATATATATCGCACGTTCTTGATTAGATATCGAACGAGTAAAAATATATATCGAACGAGTAAAAATTAGATATTAAATTAAAAATAAATGTGCTATTTTTGATTTATATATTTCTTTTAACTACTTTTGATACATTGAAAAAAACAAAGAGAAAAATTTCCACTTTTGATAACCTATTTTTACAGGTATATCAAGTCATTTGATTTAGTTTAGATCAAGTGGTTTATATTTACTCATTCTAAATCTAATGGTGGGGAAAAATTATACACCAATATAGAAGTTTTAGAATCTGTACTCTAATTTTACTCTCGCAAAAATAAATAACTTGAACGGATTGATAAAAACAGCAAGAAAGAAATTGTCTTTGTTAAAATTAAACCTTGAATTATGAAAATTAAATTTTAAACACTGATATATAATATAAATTTTGACATTTAGAAGTTCAATATATATATATATATATATATATATATATATATATATATATTTTTTTTTTTTTTTTTTGAGGGGAATAACAAATGCATTAAAAGCTACCAGAAGGAGGTAAGTCAGCTACAACCAAAGAATGTATGGTTTGAGGTACATGAACCATCCAAACCAGATTGGAATCCTGCAAATCAAGAGCAAGTTTCGGTAAACTATGAGCAACAGAGTTGCTCTCCCTAAAAACATGAAAAATAGACTTCTGAAAGTTGTTGGAAAAGCTCCTGTAGCACCCAAAAGACGAGTACCCGAGTCAGAGATAGGGAGAGGCTTGCCACCTTGTAAACACGTAGTGACCACCTGTGAATCAAGCTCCAAGGTAAACATTCATAAAATTTTGTTGCATTGCACGCCGGATGGCCAGAATTGCAGCTTCAACTTCTGCTTCTTCAACAGATAAGGAAGAGTGAAGAAATTGCTGGGCTATCCCAAGGACCTGTCCTGCAAAATCACGGATGACCATACCCAGCACAATATGTCGAGAATCACCAACATCCACAGCTGCAGCATCAGGGTTAGTTTTGACAGCTCCTTGTAGCGGAGGACTCCATCAAGTAATCTGTCTTGGCGCAGAAGGAGGACCTGACTTTAAAGACGCAGCATTCAAGAATTCTAGCCCAAGGTTAACTGTAAAATTACAAGAAACTATTGCAGAGACCTTTAGCTGTTGGAAAATCTAAAGGTTACTCTGCCGCCAAATGGCCCAAAGAATCATTCAAAGGATCTCCATCTGTTCCTTCGGTCGACCATGAATTTGCTCAGAAAACCGCTCCTGAAAAGACTAAACAGTTTCCTCAAACGTAACACGAAGTGGACAAACAGCCCAAATAACCTTCGCTACTGGGCACAGGAGAAGAGAGTGCAAGATTGACTCTGATGCTTCGCCGCAAGACTGACAAATGGGATCACAATCGACTCCTCTTCGAATTAGATTTTCCTTCGAAGGCAGATAAGAATGCACAGCTTTAAAAATAAAATGTTTCACCTTAGAAGGAATACAATACTTCGAAACCCGTCCAAAAATCTTAAATACATCATTACTAGAGGAACCACCTGCAGATTGAGCACGTAGACAATCAAATGCGAAATGATAAGCCAATTTTACCGTAAAACTACCATTGACAGTGGGAGGCCAAGAAAGAGTGTCAGTAACTCTACGGCTAGATAACGGAATTTGTAGGATAAGATCAGCCTCGAAAGGTAAAATATTGTCACGAATGAAAGCTTCATTCCAGCTACTCGAGATTAACCGGAGGAGACTAAGGATGAAAACCATGTTGACCAATCAACCAATTATCCTGCCAGATTCTAACATGGGACCCATTGACAATAAGCCAGCGAGATCCTTTTTCCACAATCCATCGAGCTGCCGATACCCAGAAGATACCCAGCTGCCGCACCTAAAAAAGAAGAATTAGGAAAATATCGAGCTTTGCACAGAGCAGACAACAAGGAACCATCATCCTGAGCAAGCCTCCAGCATTGACAAGCCAACATTGCCAGATTAAAAACATGTAAATCACGGCGCTCGACACAACGATTTCCAAGAAGCCCAATGAATACGGCGCTCTTCTTTCTGTTGACCCACCAAAAATTGCCATCATACTCTCACTTTGATCACAGATATTCTTCTTAGGCAGAAGAAAGCAACTCATAAGGTAAGTGGGAATAGATTGCACAATTGATTTCAGAAGGACCTCCTTACCTGCAATAGAGAGAAATTGTTCTTTCCAGCCTTTTAGTTTTTTTGCAACATGATCAACAATGTTACTAAACAATTCACTGGTCTTTCTCCCAATCACTGCCGGAATTCCAAGATATTTGGTATGAAAAATCGAATCCCTTTCTCCCCCCAGGCTCCAACATACTTTCCACCATTTCCCTAAACTCACCTCGAACATTCGCACTAAAAGATATTTCATATTTTTCCAAGTTTACTTTTTGACCCGAAACAACGTCATACTCTAGAAGAATTTGCTTAACAGTGTTGATTTCTTCTATATTCACTCTCTCAAAGAACAAACTATCATCTGCATAAAAAAGATGACACAAAAAAATATTTTACAGTGTTGATTTCTTCAAGAACTTCAATAATTTAATAGTTTAAAAATATTTAATAATAATTATTTAAATATCACTTAATTAAATTAAAATTTTAACTTCAAATTTCAAAAAAATACGAGAAGAATAAAACTTTGCATTTAATTTTTAATTTTATCAAATACTAGTATTTATTAAATAACAAAAAATATAATGAAAATAAAAATAAAAGTAAAAAATAAAAAAAGTAATACATTAATATTTTAAATAAATAAAAAATTATTTATAATAAATTATAAATATAAAATAAAACAATTTAATTTTTTATTTCAATCACACAAAAACAAATTAAAAAAATGCTTCATTTTTTATTAGTAATAAAAAAAAATCTTAGTTGATTGCTTTGTATATTAAATAGTCTCATCGCGCGGGTTCTAACACCAGTTGTTTTTATTAAAATTAAATCTTGAATTATGAAAATTAAATTTTAAATAGCGATATATAATATAAATTTGACATTTAGAAGTCCAATGATTTAATAGTTTTAAAAATATTTAATAATAACCTACGAGTTGTGGCTCAGTTGGCAAAGCATGATGGGCATATGGGAAGAGCTCTCGGGTTCGGACCTAATAAACGCACTTGCAGGTAGGGCCGAAGAGCCTTAACTGTGATTAATCCCCGAGATAGATTAGGTGGCAATAAGATCCGGATACTGGTGGTTTACACAGAAAATATTTAATAATAATTATTTACATATCACTTAAAATTCTTAATTAAATTAAAATTTTGACTTCAAGTTTACAATAAATACAAGAAGAATAAAATTTTGCATTTAATTTTTAATTTTTAATTTTATCAAATACTACTATTTATTATATAACAAAAAAATATAATGAAAATAAAAATAATAAAAAAAATAAAAAAGTATCTCTTTTTTTGAATAAGAAAAAGTATATTCTTCAACAATAAATTAAGATCAAGTATTAAAATCAAAACATTTAAAAAATAGTTATAAAAAAGAAAATTTTAAAATTTTAGAATGACTTATTATCTACATATATTAAAATTTGAAGAAATAAAATCTATATCTGTATATCAATATAATCCTGAAAAAAAAAATCTTTTCAAACTTAGACGTGATACTCTCATATCTTCAAACAAAAAAAATCTCTTCAAAACTGACGTGGAACTCCATAATATAAATTGAAAATTAAATTTTAAACACTGATATATAATATAAATTTTGACATTTAAAAGTTTAATAATTTAATAGTTTTAAAAATATTTATAATAATTATTTAAATATGACTCAAAATTCTTAATTAAATTAAAACTTTATCTTCAAATTTGCAATAAATACAAGAAGAACAAAATTTTGCATTTAATTTTTAATTTTATGAAATATTACTATTTATTTAAATAAAAAAATAAAATGAAAATAAAAAATATAGAAAAAATAAAAAAGTATCTTCTTCAAAAATAAATTATGATTAAATATTAAAATCAAAAATTTTAAAAATAATTATAAAGAAGAAAAATGTAAAATTTCAAAGTGACTTATTCTCTGCATATATTTATTTAAAAATATATAAATTTGAAGAAATAAAATCCTGAAAAAACTTTTCAAAGCTAACGTGGCACTCCCATATTTGAATATTTATTTTTCTCTTTTTTTTTATAAATTTTCTAAATTTTTTGTAATATTTGAGCATTTCTATTTTTATATCCATATATACCTATATCTAAATCTAAATCTTTGAATAATTAAATCTTTTAAAATTTAGAATTATTGAATTTAAAACTTTAAAAACTTTTGAACTTTTGAGTTTAAATCTTTAAAAACTTCCAATGATTATTTTCATAATGGTTTTCTTTTTATCTTTTTGTTGTTCTTTCGATTAGTTTGTTTTCAATTTTATGTTTTGATTATTTTTTTTATTTTCATGTGTACATTATTATTGTTTTTCAGATTTTGATTAGCAAAAGGATGGCAATAACAACTGCAATCCATATGATCAATTGGTCTCTTCTTTTTCTTTTTCAGAATTTTTTAATAGTATAAAATGATATGTGTATAGAAAGAAATATAGAGGCAAAAATAGGAGCGGAAAAAGAAAAAAGATAAATAAACAAGATTGATAGTAATTAAATCTCATTATTTTGATAACTTATTTGTCATTGTACTAATGAAGATACTTTTTAAAAAAAAAATTTCATTTTATTAACTAAATGTCACGACCCATTTCTATGGACCGGACCGGCACTAGGACCTGGGTGGGCTTAAGGCCCCCGAAGCCCATAGTAAGCCTATATTATGCAAATCTCATTTACTATTCATAATTGTGGATACAGGCCCAATAATTTATTTCAATTATGTACCACTAGTACAGTTCATCTACAACCCACTAGAATACAATTGCGGAACTCTACCTGTACATTTACATCATCATTTATTTATCGTTTACAGTCTTCTATACTTATGTCTCAACTCCATAGGATTTTTCTTTCTTCTATTACCTGGAAAAAAATAGGTAGGCAGGGGTGAGCGCCAAACTCAATGAGTAGGGTTAGATAACCCTCTCACCCCACACAATCATACAGATGCTAAAATATTTTTATTTGTTTATCGATTAAATTTATGATCATGCAGTGTCACACAAATGGCAATACAACAGCAACCACAATTAGTATCACCTTCATATAATCACATCACGTGGAAATTAGTCAGTGGTACCACCTAAAACCCCAACGAGCCGTCCTCACACATGGCTCGCCCTCTCATACATGTGCACCAGGGAGCCGACCCCCATACGGCCAACTGGTCTACTCCTCACTGACCAGTCCTCTCATTGTTTTTCCATTCTCTCTCTTTTTTTTTAAAAAAAAAAAAAAAAAAAATGCCAACAGGAGGCAACCCGGTGGTCTCCATCCAATCTAGATCATCAAGTGCTCACAACAGGAGGCCACCCTGCGGGCTACAATCAAATCTAGATCATCAGGTGCGCAACAACAAGAAGCCATCCTGTGGTTTTCCATATAATCCATATCATCAGGTGCACACGGGGGCGCCGATCTCCCATTTACCCGGCTGACGGTCAAACTCCATATCATATCATATTCAGGATCCATATCACATAGACCGTCCTCACAAATCCATGGTGGTCCACTTCATCCCAATTCCACACAAACAAGGCACAGCAATATCACATCACAGGTAATCAAGCATTATTTAATATCAACAAATAGTGCATCACAATATAGCAGTAATGCATGATAACATTTAGTCGTGAATGCATGAATGCAGGCGGATGAGGCGAATTATCTAACACTACTCACAGTTTTTTGTTGTCCTTCAAAGGACTGCCTTTCTTATTGTGCGCTCCTGGCCTTTGTCTTCACAGTCCGAAACTTTATAAGTATCTATATAATAAGAAAATTCTACATAAGAATTCTAATTTGGAAAATGCAGTTTACATACATATACATACATTTGTAATCAATTAGTAACTAGAGTCCCATTTTATTTCATCGAAACTTTTTAAGTGTTCTCTAATCGAAATTCCCGAATAATCTGTTTTTGGGCTTGGGCCCAACTCAAAAATTTGGGCTCGATTTGAGACTGTGTTACATTTACAGCCCACACAGTCAAAATTTCTTATTTTTGATTTAAATTAAATTTGAAAATTTCGAAAATAAAAATTCGGTGTATTACAATCTCCCCCCCTTAAGACAATTCGTCCTCGAATTGAGTCTAGTGGAAAAAGAATGAGAATGGACAGAGAGATAGAATTTCAAAGTCATAGGAATTACTTCATTTTCAAATGACAGCTCCAGAACACATATATTGATCGAGGAAAGATGAGTAGAGGTATTCTGGTTGTTCTTCTATTACCAATTATCTTATTTAAAGCAACGTTTTGTTCCATGTTCGCATTACTTGCCTAAGGCTTACAAGAAGCTTCGTCTAAGAGACGTAAGTTTAAGGAAAATTATCTTGTAACCCTTGCTTTTTATAATATCGCAGGACGATTCGAGTCTTATTTACACAAGTCCTATCTTTCTTATAATATATTTGTTGTATACTAGCGTAATTATTTAAATAGCTCCTTTACTAAGGACATCTCTGCACTATTAGTTATCTTACTCTACAGGGATCTCCACACTTTCTATTTAATCGCCGTCCTTACATCTAACACTTATTCCTTAAATTATCTTAACATATATCATTAAAAGTTGACTTTCATAATAACCGCTCATTTCACTTAGGTTGTTTATTAATTCATCTTAATGATAGTAAAGCATACTTATTCAGCATTCCTTCCACTTAGTTTCTTTATACTACGAATCATGATTTTTCACGATTTATCCGATCACTATCGTTTCACCCTAATATTTATTATCTCAATAACAGTTCTTAAGTCCCGACATAACACTGTCTTACAATTCCGACATTACACCATTTAAGTAGACATCACTAACTCAATTTCTTTCACCCAACTCTGCGTCAACTAAATAATTTATTTGTTCCATATAAAAGTTCAGTTTATACCTTAATTATGAAATAATCGCAAGGTCCTACTCCACATTTATAATACTTAAGCTAATTGTTTAATTTTCCATCCAAGTTTTTAAAATATAGTATCAATTTATCTATCTCACCCTTTTCTTATTTAAGTTTAGCAAGGTATTTATCACTTCCTTAAATTTGTTCATTTAACCTTATCAACTCTAGTTTCTCATGTTAGCACAATGCCACCTGGTGTTCTTATCTCAACCTCAACTAATATCAACTAATATCTGTACATTTCACTAATTTAATCACTATTCTCGGACTTTCCTCTTGAAGTTTAATTGTTTAATAAATTTATGGGTTGTTTACATCTACTACTGTTATCATTTTCAGATAGCCCCCTAATCAATTTAAGCATTGTCTCACAGAAGGATCAACTTCGAATATTCTTTTTCTTTGCTGCCAGCCATCTTGTCAGGATTTAAATTTATTAATTTTAATATTTATCAACTTTGTCACATATTTACATTGTATTGTATTAACATATCTTTTACTCCAAAACGTTCTCTAAAGTAGAATAGCTTTCTTATGATTTCGTAAATTACCTGGCAATGTAAGTTTCCACATCAAGTCTCTTTAATTCTGTTGTCACAATTTACTACAGTTAAAAAGGCACAGTACTCAAAATTTCTATTTTTTTTTTTTTAATATATCTATTTCTAAGTTTCACTGCTTTATATCTCTTATTCCCAAGTTAATTCTACAGTTCATTTCTGTTACTGATGTCAAATCTCTTTTTCTTAAGAAAGTTTCTATTCAATGGTTTCATTTATAATAATAGTTTGCAACACTAATTATCTCATATCAGACATTTTATCAACTGTCTACTAAAGATTTTTGAGCAAATTAAAAGTCTTGATTTACTAATAGTTATAATATACATTATTTCGCTGATATAAATCATTATATTAATCGTATATTCAAAAATTCAACTAATGAGTTATCAACTACAGCCTAGGTTGACCATCCTTGGGTAACTGACTATATCTAAAAAAAATTTCAAAATAATTTTTTTTTTCCACGTGTAACAATATCAGCATGTCACACACACATAACTTTAAAATTCTTATAATAAATATTTGCATTTACCTTAATGTCATTTAAATACCAATATCAATCGCGGTATAAAAATATTTTTATCAAGTTTGAAAATCAATACCCGCTGTATTTTTTTTGAAAACCTTTTGTTATTTCACAAAAATGAATTGTCTATCTCCACGAGGACAATCCTCAAATCATCAAGTTCCAGTCTTCTGTTACATATTTCATCCCTAAATGATCTTCTTAACCAAGAATATTCTAATATCCATCATTATTATTCCTTTGGCTATTTCTAGTCTGTCAAGTATATTAGTTCACACCTTAATTCAAATTTTTTTTTTCAAAGGTTATTTTTATTTTATTATTATTATTATTATTATTATTATTATTATTATTATTATTATTATTATTTTTATTTATTATTTATCTTTATCTTTATTTTTACTATTATTATTATTTTGTATACATATTTCTTACATTTGAGCTTTATTTCTTTCCCAATTTATTTTTATTATTTTTAATATTTCTTTTATCCTTCATATCTCTTTAGTGTACCCAACCTCATTTAAGTCTTATCCGTAAAAGAGTTTTAAGGATGGGTACATGAATCTATGGCGTTCCTAAGGTCATTGCTTCTTAGCTTTCTTTATTCTAATTTAATTTTTTTTTTTTTTTTTTTTTTTCAATCTCTACTTCATTATTATGAGTTATCTTTGACCTTTATCCTCTTCCAAATTTTGTTACATTTTGCTTTTATTTTACTTAGCACCTCAATCTAATTTTGTACTTAATGCTTGAAAGCAGATTTTATATACGTTTCTTATAAATAACTTAGATTCACAATTACTACTAGTTCTTTTTACATAACTCTCTACCCAGATATATCAAATTCCCTTAATTATTAAGTTTTCCTATAGCATCCACATTCCTTTCCCCATTCATTCCCCCATTTGTGATTTAAAGTTATTCATCATCTTCTACATTCATTTTATTATAATTAATTCATCAACTTAGTCTAGCCCACTAAGTATCCTACATGTACTAGAATCTTAATTATATCATATCTAATACACTTACTACACTTTTTACCTTATAAATTTTTTTTTTTTTTTTTTTAATTATAACAACTATCCCTTACATACACACTAGTTCCATAAGTCTGTTAACGATTCAATTGAATTGCTCAACTTATCATTTTCTTTTCGTAAATTTCTCATATAGATTTATAATAATTCCATGGCTTGTAATTACTTCTATTATCTATTAGTCAATCTTTTCCATATTAATCAAATTTTAAATTCAAACCTTTGCCCAATTATTTACTACTTTTAATTCTATATTAAAACACCCAAAATCTTACCTTTCATGCTAATTGTTCAAGGAAGTTTTATCTGCTTCTTTATTCTGTTTAGTTATTTTGCCTCACCTCAATATGACCTATCAGAAATTATGTGTCTTCACATTTACTCTTATGGTTAAATTACCTTTGTCTTTTATATTGCTTTAATAACTCTATTTAAATTCTATATGTCGAGAATTACCCAATCAACTACCTTTCAACTACCTTTTGTTGTACTTAAACACAATTTATCGTTTCTACGTTTGACTTTATTTAATTATTCCAATAAATTTCTATTCTCCTTAATATTCTACTTGAGAAATTTACAAATTTCCTCTTTTTACATCCTTAAGTTTTGCCTTGGTTAATTGAGGATTTCTTGTCTAGTATGATTGTTTATCCTAAATCCTCCCTTTCTAATTTAGATTACAATTTCCACTATGTAATCCCTAACCGCAACATTCTTAGAATTTAATCTATATCTTAATTGAAATTTTCATTCAAATTCATATTCTATACCATTTATTATTAATTTATCACTATTATTTTCTGTAGGCCTAATTTAGTCCTCGGGATAGATAATAAATCAAAATTGCAATCGTTGTAGAGAATCGACAGAACAATAAAACTAAACAATTAATTGCAACTTCACAACAAAAACAATTTCCAATAAATACTAAAACATTTTTTTTATATATATAATTATTCAAATAAACTGACTTTCTTATTGTCTTTAAAACTCTGAATTCTTTTCTAAACAGTTTCAAGTAATTCACGAAGCAGTGTCTCTTGTTGGATCAAGGTGTACTGGGTGATCAGGCCATTACACCAATTTCCAACTGATTTTCTGCTTCAAAATTTATGGAGAGGATTTAGCAAAACTCAAAATTTATTTTATCAACGTCAGTTACCCAGACCTGTTTATAATTTACTATTATTTATCAACCTTTAATTCTCATCCTAAGTTTCATATAGATTTCCTCCCATCCTCGTGCGCGATGCGTCCACCGGCACTAAAATGGAATTCAATCCAGACTACATCTCCTTTGTTGGTTACGGCCGATCCCAACATAGGAGTCCTATGTTTCAATTTCCTAAGTTCCGCAATTGATTCTTAAGGCCCAACTTATGCTCTGATACCAACTTTGTCACGACCCATTTCTATGGACCGGACCGGCACTAGGACCTGGGTGGGCTTAAGGCCCCCGAAGCCCATAGTAAGCCTATATTATGCAAATCTCATTTACTATTCATAATTGTGGATACAGGCCCAATAATTTATTTCAATTATGTACCACTAGTACAGTTCATCTACAACCCACTAGAATACAATTGCGGAACTCTACCTGTACATTTACATCATCATTTATTTATCGTTTACAGTCTTCTATACTTATGTCTCAACTCCATAGGATTTTTCTTTCTTCTATTACCTGGAAAAAAATAGGTAGGCAGGGGTGAGCGCCAAACTCAATGAGTAGGGTTAGATAACCCTCTCACCCCACACAATCATACAGATGCTAAAATATTTTTATTTGTTTATCGATTAAATTTATGATCATGCAGTGTCACACAAATGGCAATACAACAGCAACCACAATTAGTATCACCTTCATATAATCACATCACGTGGAAATTAGTCAGTGGTACCACCTAAAACCCCAACGAGCCGTCCTCACACATGGCTCGCCCTCTCATACATGTGCACCAGGGAGCCGACCCCCATACGGCCAACTGGTCTACTCCTCACTGACCAGTCCTCTCATTGTTTTTCCATTCTCTCTCTTTTTTTTAAAAAAAAAAAAAAAAAAAAAATGCCAACAGGAGGCAACCCGGTGGTCTCCATCCAATCTAGATCATCAAGTGCTCACAACAGGAGGCCACCCTGCGGGCTACAATCAAATCTAGATCATCAGGTGCGCAACAACAAGAAGCCATCCTGTGGTTTTCCATATAATCCATATCATCAGGTGCACACGGGGGCGCCGATCTCCCATTTACCCGGCTGACGGTCAAACTCCATATCATATCATATTCAGGATCCATATCACATAGACCGTCCTCACAAATCCATGGTGGTCCACTTCATCCCAATTCCACACAAACAAGGCACAGCAATATCACATCACAGGTAATCAAGCATTATTTAATATCAACAAATAGTGCATCACAATATAGCAGTAATGCATGATAACATTTAGTCGTGAATGCATGAATGCAGGCGGATGAGGCGAATTATCTAACACTACTCACAGTTTTTTGTTGTCCTTCAAAGGACTGCCTTTCTTATTGTGCGCTCCTGGCCTTTGTCTTCACAGTCCGAAACTTTATAAGTATCTATATAATAAGAAAATTCTACATAAGAATTCTAATTTGGAAAATGCAGTTTACATACATATACATACATTTGTAATCAATTAGTAACTAGAGTCCCATTTTATTTCATCGAAACTTTTTAAGTGTTCTCTAATCGAAATTCCCGAATAATCTGTTTTTGGGCTTGGGCCCAACTCAAAAATTTGGGCTCGATTTGAGACTGTGTTACATTTACAGCCCACACAGTCAAAATTTCTTATTTTTGATTTAAATTAAATTTGAAAATTTCGAAAATAAAAATTCGGTGTATTACACTAAATATTAGAAATAAAATTAATATTCATTTACAATAATTATTTATATCTATATTCAATTTTAAACTTTTTATTAGATCATTTTAAGATATTTTTCTAAAGTTTAAAAATTAGTACTTATTTAAAATAATTATCTATATTGATATTTGAAAATTTTTTTTATCTTTTTTAGCTTTAAATTCAACTATTTAATTTTTTTTCATTTATTTATAATAATTTTATATTTTATATCAATATATCTTTACTTTTCTATTCATGCTTATTTGCAAAAAATTCTAGAGGTAAATGAAATTTTAGTATATGTCTTTCAAATTTATAGTTTTGCAAAACAATTTAACTAATGCTTATAGTCCAGTAGTTTTGTATTGTATGTATAATGTGTTTACTATATTTTAGTTTATATGCATATATTTTATGATATTTTTACTCACTTCTTTTCATTTATCTGGAGTTGTATGATTTATTTTTTTATAAATATTTATTTTATACACAACAAAACTACTTCTAATATAATGTACAATAATAAAGTAATAAAATAATCTGCGCAATGGTCGGGCTTCCATCTAGTTTTAAATAATTTAAATAATTTAAATCCCTTAATTATTAATTACAAATCAAAGATTAAAATTATATGTGATAAGTATTTTTTTTAAATTAAGTTTTTTAGTTTATCAGACTAAGATTATTTTGGAATATTTTAAATTTTACTACAAATATTATCAAAAATTTTGTTATCTCTCCCCTTAAAAAAATCAACCTTCAAATCAAATATCTAAAAACAATTGTGAAAAAGAACAATAAAAAAATTTCAAATATCTCATTGTTCATAAATATTTATTTTAACAACATAAATTAAACAGTGAATGTTTAAAAATTTTGAATTACTTAATTATCTATATATATCAAAATTAAGATCAAATATTAATATTAAAATTAAATAATATAAATATCTTTTAAGATAAAATTTTTTATTGTTCATGTCTAAGGTTATTTTACAATATTTTAAGTTTCACCAAATATATTATTGAATACCCTACTATTTTTCTCCCTAAATAAAAAAAAAAAAAAAGAAATCTACCTCTTCTTCAAAAAGTCCTAGAATATATATATATATATATATATAATAGTAACAAAACAATGTAACAATTTTCATATCTTTCGTTATCTATGTATATTATTTCTAAAAAACCATAAATCTGAAAAAGTAAAAATTTTAAAATTTTAAAATTTTAAAATGGTTAATTATCTATATATATTAAAATTACAATCAAATAGGTGTTAGCGAATCGGATGAAGGGTATTCTTCATAAAATTATCTCGCTCTCTCAATCGGTTTTCATCCCAAGATGTCTTATTACAAATAAAGTGATGGTTGCATTTGAATTAACTCATTACATGAAAAAGAAGGTCTCGGGTAAAAAGGGTGTAATAATGATAGGTTGATATTAGCAAGCTTATGATCGGATAAACTAGAATTTTTTAAAAGTCATTATGATGAAAATGAGTTTTCCTGATCCGTGGGTCCATCTTATTATGCAGTGTGTTACCATAGTCTCTTAATCCATTTTATTTAATGGCTATGATATCGGATCGGTCAAGCCTAGTAGAGGATTTCGACAGGGTTGCCCCCTCTCTCCTTATTTATTCTACGTGTAGAAGGTTTATTTGCCCTTTTTTGGAGAGTAGAGTCGTCTGGAGATATTCACAGTCATCGATTAAATTCTCGGGCTCCTATGATTTCACATATCCTTTTTAATGATGATAGTTATTTATTTTCTAGAGCTTCTGTACAGGATACTACTATTAAGAACATTTTGCATGCTTATGAAGCTGCTTCGAGACAGACTATCAACTATTAGAGATCAGGGATTTTTTTAGCCATAATGTGCATTCTCAGTTGAAAACTAACATATGTGATACTTTGGGCATTTCTAGTCCTCTTAATCATGGCTGGTATCTAGGGGTTACCTTCACTTATTAAAAGAAACAAGAGAACAGTCTTTTTGTTCCTTTGGGACAAGTTCCGTGGGCTTATTTAGAGTTGGAAGTACTATTTCTTGTCCAAAGCTGGGAAGGAGGTGCTCATTAAATTTGTGGCTCAGTCTCTACCCACCTATTCCATGAGTGTGTTTCTACTCCCTACCTTATTGTATGATGAACTTCAACGTATGTTGAATTCTTTCTGACAGGGTTCTAAAACTGATGGCACTCGAGGTGGACTTCTTAAAGCCGGTTGTATGTGAGCAAAGATCGAGAAGGCCTTGGTTTTCTCCATCATAATAGTTTCAATCTTGCCTTTATAGCGAAGCAAGTTTGGCGTCTTATGTCAGATCCTAATACTCGCCTTCTTCAGGTACTCAAAGCTAAATACTTCCTTTATGGGGATATGCTTGGTGCTATGGTTGGAAATAATCTAAGTTTTGTATGCAGGAGCTTGGTCATGGCTAAAGACGCTGACTCTGGTGGCTTTCGTTGGCATGTTGGTAATGGTCATTTTATTAACATGTGGTCACAGCCTTGGTTGATTTGGGATAACTCCTTCTATGTGCAATGGGAGCCGGTTGCAGGTCTTAATAATTTGTTTATTGCGGATCTGTTTCATGGTGTTCCTCATCAATGGAATGAACCTCTTATGTATGGTTTATTCCCTTATGACGTTGCTAATATTATTTTGCAGATTCCTGTATGTAGGGTGATGTGGCTGATATGGTAATATGGCATTAGTCTAAGGATGGTTCTTACACTGAGAAATCTTGATATCATTTTATTACTCAATATCTGCTACGTCTAGAGCCCTTTGCTCCATTTATTGTGTGGAAGCAAATTTGGAGCCTTAAAGTCCCTCCGAAAATCAAAAACTTTGTTTGGCGCGCATGTTATGGTTTGATTCCGTTGTGTCTTGTGCTTCAACAACACGGACTACCTCTTAGTTTGCTATGTCCTATTTGTGGGGATATGGAAATTGTTATGCATGCTCTCATCCTTTGTGAGTACGCTTCTTTGGCTTGGACTTTTGCTAATTTTCCCTTACCAAGTGCAGATGTATTCTCCTTCTGTGACTGGTTTGGAAGCCTCTTATCTACTCTTGAGACAATGAGCTTAGAGGAGTTTGTTACCCTCGCTTAGTATATATGGTCCAAGTGGAATGAAGCGGTGTGGCAGAGATGGTCTTTATCACCTTATCAGATTATTACTATGGCTCGTTGGATTTTATGGGATTGGTAAGACTTCTCGCAGGACTGTCACTACCCCTTTTACAACTGTGGCACCTTTGAGTTCTTGGCAAAGGCCATTATTGTGTCAGCTCAAGTGTAACTTTGATGTAGCCATATTTGCCCAATAAGGTAGAATAGGTTTTGGTGATATGTTGTTGGATAATCATGGAGATTTTGTGGCCAGTTTGTCGTGTTTTTGTTTTGCAGTTTATGAGCCTTCTATGGCTAAAGCTATTGGCTTTAGAGAGGTTTTATCTTGGTTGAAATTGCTACATTATGGCTCGTTCGTGATTGAGACAGATTTGATGCAAGTTTTTCATGCTATGCAACATTCTACTAGCTTGCTTACTAAGTTTGATTTAGTCATTTTCTGATTGTAAGATGTTGTTGTTGGGTTTCAATATTAATAATACGCAGCGGAATAAAATAAAATTATTGCAACAGGGATTCGTTTAAACGATTAAAGTAGTAAAAATTGTTTAGAAGACTACTTATTTTGCTGATTCTTCGAAACTTCAATCTACGCGGTTAGGTTGTCACAAACCGTAAGTTGTTCGATTGTCCAGTCTCTAGTAGTATCCACATGAACAGATAATAAAAAAAAACTGTATAACTATTTTAGAGGGTTGAGAGAATAGAGAGTATGATGGTGTTAACTATCTTGTGCTTTATAATTAGTTTGGTGGCTATCAATCCAACAACTAGTTTTAGATGGTCTCTTAAACCTTATATATGAAAGTTCTAGGTCATAAATAAATAAATTTTATTTATTTATTTTAAGCCTTTTGAATAAATAAATTTTATTTATTTATTTAAACCTTTTAAATAAATAAATTATAATTAAAATATATACGTGCTTATTTATTTATATAATAATTTAAATAAATAAATTATAATACATATATTACTAGAATTTTCAATTTAATTAATTTAATTTATTTATTTAGCTATTTAAATAAATACATAATTAAAATATTAGGTTATTTACAATCTAAAATTTATCTTAAAAAATTTTAGACATAAATTAACTAAGTCAATACTTAATAATTTAGGTAAAATTATAATTAAATATAAATTATAATTTTGCCCTTAATATCAAAATACTAATTTGTAATCAAGTTATACTTAATTCGATTTCTCATTTTTACTTTCTTATATCTATTCTTATATGTGTGACCTATTAGATTCTAAATATGTTGGCAACAAATATAATTAACTAATTAATTAATATTTAAAGATCAATAACATTATCTAACAACATGTCATGACTACCTAAATATTTGAAAATTCAAAGTAGTTTGACTTAACATTTCAGTCCATGATTTATCAGTACAATTAATATCCATTCATCATTAATATTTTGATTCAATAATTAAGCATAGAGTGTGTGTCTGCTTTATTAAATCATATTAGTTCTATTAATTTTAGCCACTGATCATTTGAATGAAATTCTAAATAATATTGCTAATTTCATTATACCTTATGCAAAGATTTTTTAATCAATACTAATGGAGAATAATTATAGAACATTTTTCCTAACTTACATAAGGTGATAATCATATCTTAATTATACAAGTATCTTTATACAGTTCTTATTATATACAATTCATTTTTTTTTTATCTATAAATGAATAATGTGAATGAAGATCAAAACATAATTATCCATGTACAAGATAACATAGTAATTTAAAGTCAAAAGATTACTTACACGGCCATTACTTAAGTATTCCATAGACACAACCATATGGAATTCTCATATAGGTCAATTTAGTGGATTTGTTCAAATAATAAGCACCCGTATATTAGTTCTACATATCATGTATATCTCAATTTATGAGAACAACTGCTTCTCTTCACAAAGGAAAGAACATAAGGTGGGTCATACATTGGCAATGGCCTTTTGTTCTTATTCTCGCCTCCATTATTGGGACTCTATTCCTAGTTGTGTAGAAGCTTGTTTTTTTTTGGATGATTTGTTCAATTAATAAAGCTTTTGTTTTTCTTCCAAAAAAATACTATGAATAGTTTTTAAGATAAATTTTTAATTGATCATGACCAAAGTTATTTCAGGATATTTTAAATTTTAATAAAGACACTATCAGAATTTGAATTTGAGAACCCTTTTCGACTCCTCGGGTAAAAAAAAACTTGGCTAATCATCGATTTACTGAGTCAAACCGAGATTATCCAATAAAAATGATAAATGGTTTGGTAAAGTACCTCAAAAATTTATAATTTTCGATTTACCAATTTATTCAAAATGATATTATTTTTTTAATTTTTTATTTTTAAAGCCAACCCTTGTATAATAAATCGATTAATTCGGTAAACGGTAAAATTTCATATGTGAATCGATAAATTAATAAATTTCAAATTCGATAAATATATAAATCGATCGATAAATGGTAAATACCTAATCAGTAAATCAATAAATTCAAATTCAGTAAACGATTAATCGATCCAATTGAATATCTACACTTGTTTACTCCTCACATTATTAAGAAGACCAACTAGCCTATTTTGGTTGGCATATTATAAATAGGGAAAATTATTATTTAGTCCCTCAGGTTTTACATAATTAACCAACTAATCCCAAGTTTTGCGCAAATATCTAGCTAGTCCCTCAGGTTTAACTCCGTCTAATTAAAAGGTCCTTCCGTTTGAAAAGTTGGTTTTTTTCAGTTAAAATCAGTACAAAACAAAGGCAGACATTTTGTAATGACAAAGAATGCCCTTACTGAAGCTCCTATTACTATCAACAAGGTTTGACGAAATTTCATTCTCACAAAAATGCAGAGAAAGGAAGAAAGGGAAAAAACAAACTCATCTCCATTTCATTTGCAGGTAACAAGCGACATCGTACATGTCTTCTTTAAGCGCAGCTGATGGAGCATGGGAAGGAAGGTATGTGAATATGTATTGCAAGTGTGGGAAAAAAGCAGGCATTAGGATCTTAGAGACACAAAAAAACAAAAATCGACTGTATTATTACTGTATTGAAAATGCATGCGGGTCTTTTCTTGGTTGGTGTAAAGCTATAGATTCATCAGATCGATCTCAAGGAAGCGAATTCGAAGTGAGGCAAAGAAGTGTAGCTACTGACTTGTTTGAATTTAAGGAAGAGATGTTGTACATGAAGAGGGAGATGATGGAAATGTACAGTGAGATTGTGACCATTGGAGGAAAAAGGGAGTGCTTGGAGTCAGAGATTTGCAGCTTGAAGAAGTTGATTTTCATATGCTTGATGGCTATCATGATGCTTTTCACCTTACTTGTAATGTTGATGTTCAAGGGTAACAGAGGATTGTGAATAATATTTTTTTTTTATGTATTTAGGGTAGTTTGGTTAGTTTTTTGTAGTTTATGTTGTTTTTGTAGTTGGCTATGTTAATGTGATGGGTTAGTTGTTGAATGTTAGTAGCTCAGCTGGGCACAGTCAATTTGAAGACGACTTGAATGTAATATACGTTCTGCAATGAAATGTGTACTTTTTCTTAAGTATAGCAACTGCAAAGCAAAAATATTAATTCAAACTTGGCTCCCATGCAGAAGAGTGGTTACAAATAGTGCCATTGTCATTAGTCAAAGTTTGCAATTCACAAAAGACAAAAACAACATATTTACATAATGTGCATCACAAAAACCCTACTCAAATCAAACTTGGTCCACACTTGCGTGTTTGCTGTCAAGAAAAAGACAGACACAATGCAAAAAAAAAAAGTTACACATTTGTTCCTATGCTTGCTAGAAAATCAAAAGATTCCTTGTTCTCCCTAACTTTGCAATCTGTTGTCAGCAGCAGCACCTCTTCACACAAAATGCACATAGTAGGATATCCATACTGCAAGATGTGAAGCCCAAAATACCATCTGCAACACCTCAACAACCCAAAAGAACATCCGCATCATATTAGTTCACAAAAAAAACCATCTTCAACATTTGAACCAAAAAACCAAATCTGCTATCATTCTTAACACAGAGCAAAATACATATATTCACGATATAGGATGTCCTCTCCCTCTCAAACCAGAAGCTTCTCTCCCTCTCAAACCAGAAGGACCTCTCCCTCTCAAACTAGAAGCACCTCTCCCTCTCAAAGCAGAAGCACCTCTGTCTCTTGTTGCAGCAACACCTCTCCCTCTTGTTGCAATAACACCTCTTCCCATAGCAGCAGCAACACCTCTTTCCACAATAGCATCAGATCCAGGTGAATTTTTTCCTCCTCTTTGCACAAGTTGTTTGTTCCTCTAATAAAACAAATGGTACGTAGTAAGTATTCACATAGTATAAAACATCATAGTAATTATTGAGATTGCAAAAGTGAATTTGACCTGAGATATGGCTAGTGGGGCTTACTCGCATGTTCTCTTATTATGGCCTAGTTGCTTGCATGTCACACACCTAACTGTGCAAGATCTTTTAGCTGTGCTTGGAGGAGCTTCTTCCTCTTGAAGTTTTCTCCTTCCTCTTGGTCTGTCAGGCTTCCTTTTAACGGTTGGAGGCTTTAGGAATGGAAAGTCAGTTTGTGGTGGGATGTTGTAATTTGGAATTGGATGAATGACTCCTTTGTAGGCATTTACATACTTCTCTACTGTGAAATACTCGTGACAAAAGTCTTCAAGATTGAGTCTCATGTATCCAAGTGCAATGCAAGCATGTTTACATGGAAGACCTGAAATGTCCCAATAATTGCAGGTGCATGTCCTTTTCGCAATGTCAACAGCAAAAGCCACAGGCCCCTCTCTCACCTCAAACTCATTATTGTTGCTTGGTAGTATCTTGCATTGTCTAGATTCTTTTATCAATCTGTTCAATGTACTCTTGCATTTTGGAGTTACTCTCCCTTCCCAAGCAGAAGCCACTGCAAACCTTTTATGAAGCATAACCATGCATTTCTGCCTAATAGAGTCTATTAGCTCAACAATAGGTTTGTTCCTCAAGTTTCCAAGCCAGCTGTTGAAACTCTCTGTCATGTTATTTGTCACATCAATGCTTTTAGCTGCTGGATGAAAGGCATGTCTACGCCAATGTGAAATAGGAATATCCAGTAACCATTTTGCAGCCCTTCCCTCATTCTTAGCCTCAACATTCTTCATATGCTGCTTAAATGCATAACTATGGCTAGACTTAGCTGCCATCCAAAATTCCTTCCTCAACATCACCCCTAGAAAGCACTTCTTGAAGTTCATTAACAAATGTTGACAACAATATCTGTGGATTGAACCTTCAAACTGTGTCCTCACAGCCTCAAGCAATCCCTATGTTAAAAAAGAATTCAACATCATTAGCTAAATAGTTGAAAGTGAAATATGAAATAGTTTGGAGGAAGTTACCTTTTGTCTGTCTGAAATGAATGTCCATGGCTTTGAATCACATCCCGGTCCAATGCATTTTCTAAGACAGTCAAGGAAGAAGGTCCATGTTGCAGTGCATTCATTTTGAACAATTGCAAAAGCTAGTGGGAACACCCCCTTATTCCCATCTAGTGTAACAGCACTCAGTAAACATCCTCCAAAAGGGCCCTTCAGGAAGCATCCATCCAATCCAATGAGAGGCCTACATCCCTCCAAAAATCCCACTTTCATTGCTTCAAAACATATGAAAATGGAGCTAAAGACAAGTGGCTCATCCAAATTGTTCCTTGGCATTGATTCAAATTTGATAAAAGTTCCAAGGTTTGACATTTGAACTTGTGCAATGTATTCATGCAACTTATTGTAGCTCTCAACGTGTGAACCTGCAACTTGCTCTCTAGCAGTTGTCCTTGCCCTATGAAGCTGCCAATATTCAGTCTTAATGCCCCATTTTGCCTTTAACTCAGCTTGCATTAAAGCATAGCTCATTCCTGGATCAGCAGCCAATTGAGATTCCAGTTTCTTCTTCACCCACTTTGTTGTTGCATTGGGATTCTTGTTGTTTAATGGCATCGTGCATGTATGCTCAGGTTGTAAGTTTTTTACTACAAAACTCACTAAGTCTGGAGCCACACTAGCATGGAACCTAAATGTGTAGCCCTCCCCCATACATTTTGCTGTCACTCTTCTACTATCATTCTTGATCATCCTCAGTATGAACCCTCCCCTAACAGCATAATCCCTTAAAGCTTCCATACAACTATCAACACTTAAGAATGCATGCCCAACTCTGAATTCAATATCACCTTCAACTGGTGTTTCAAATATATTGTCATATATTTTCTTCCAAGGATCTCGTGTTTTCTTTTTAGGTCTTCTCCTTCTTGGTGCATCAACCTCCATGTCACTACTTTCAGCTGACTGTTCCTTGTCAGTATCAACATCATTGGGACCATCATCAACATCATCATTGAAGTCAACTTCCTCTTCTCGATCTGTTTCCATTCCCTCAGGTGTTTCAGCTTCACTACTCTCATCTTCAGTATCAGAAAAGACATAGTCATCATCTGTTGACTGACTATCAACAACAGTTTCTGTTTCTCCCCCCTCCCACTCCAATGGTTGTTGTTGTTGTACTCTATCTCTAAAGCTGTAAGAGGCTCCAACTGCAATTGCTCTTTTCCCCTTCCTATTGTCCCTATTCACATTAGCCTCATGAACATTTGCCCTGCCTCTACATCGCCCTCTCCCCCTCCCTTTTCCCCTGCCTAACTGGTTTACATAGCCTGAATACTCAGTGTTGTCAGCCAGCACAATATCCCACATCAGTGATCCTATCAACATTTCTGCCCCCTTCCCCTTACCACTACCTGTACCCTCTGTATTTCCAATCCCAGCACCTACATTTTCTTGCTCAATAATGGTCACATCTCCAACATCCCCACTTATCTCAGTTTGTGACCCAATATTACTTTCTGCCTCCCCAACACCATTGCCTGGAACTTCCCTATTAGGCTGCAAATTTTCATTATGTAAACTCATATTATCTGCCACCTGACTGTGGAACACATTTGGCATAACAACACTCGGTTCACCTTACCTCCTAACCAAATTCAGTTCAATATAATCAGTGTCCTTGAATCTTTCAAACATTAGAGTAACATCTGCATCATTCTCTATTCTATAATTTTCAGAGCATGTAATATCCACATTCCCATCCTTTATCTTGTGAACTTTGCATACGTTTTGTAAGAGGACAATGTAACTCATTCTGTCAGGTTGTGCATCATACAAATACAGTGTATCCCCTTCATATATGACCCCAATGGTGGAACTTTCAGGCAAAGCCATCAAGTTCAAGTTTTCCTACATTGTAATTTAACACAGGTGTTACAAAAAACCCTCAATACATTATGATTAAGCATTATCATTACACACAAAACGTCTGCAAAAACCCTCAATACGTTATCATTACACACAAAACAACTCATAACGATGCTTAAGCATTTCAATATACCAAAAATCATCATCATAAACATCCTCAATAATATTGATTTTCAATTTTTTTTCAAGCAAAAAATGAAGTGGGTCTGAGTATGTGGTATTTACCTCAAAACGAAGCTTGAAGACTGTGATTCCACGCAAACGAAGCACTACATGCTACGACCACTCAATTCGTTTCGTCAATAAACATCATTTTCTAGCATGGATTCTTCAACACTTCCACTGGAGATGAAGACGTTTTTGCGTGAGAGAGTTGGGTCTCTAGGACAGTCTGACCTACAGTTTCCCTCACTTGGAAGGTCATACTGGTCTACGTCAGCTAGGGAGGGGTGTTTTAGTCTTTCAGTCTTTAATTAACGGAAAAAAACCAACTTTTCGGACGGAAGGACCTTTTAATTAGACGGAGTTAAACCTGAGGGATTAGCTAGATATTTGCGCAAAACTTGAGATTAGTTGGTTAATTATGTAAAACCTGAGGGACTAAATAATAATTTTCCCTTATAAATATTATAGACACTATATAATTAAGTATTGGGGAATTGAATTTTTTTAAAATTTTCTATTTTATTCTTACAATTGTTATTGATATTTTAACACTAAATTTAAAAGTATGAATCTATTTGCCCTTTCATATTAAATTTTTGTATTTTAAAACTACACTAAAATTTTCTTCCCTGCTCCTCCCCTGGTTCCCTTTAGAAATCCTGCTCTCTCCTGTTGTCGCTTTTTGGCTATGAAATGCATATGGAAGTTGCTTGGAGGGAAAATGCAAGTTTCGTTTCTTGCATAGGTGAAGATATGCTTGCGCGCATATTAGCATAACCCAATTTTTAAATGTACATTATTAAATAAAAAAATTTTAAATTTCTAATATTTAACAATAATTACCTCACCTTCCTCTCCCCATCTTTCTGTGACAGCATAGAAGACAACACCGCCACCACCACGCCAACAGCTCTCCTCCACCACCGCCAACGGCATCGTTATACGCAGCAGATTCACGAGATCTGCTCTCTAAGTCCCACTATTTCCCGCATAGTTAGCATTCAAACTTTCTCTTTGTAAGTAACTTCCCAATTCTCTTATTTTTTCAACTAAAACCCTCTCCCTTTGACTTCATATTATTTCGATCATTCCCTACACTATCTTCTTCTTCTTCTTCCTCTTCTGCTTTTCCTTCTTCTCCTTCCTCTTTGATAATTTACCTAGGAGCAAACAAAGGATTGCATTATGTGGTTTACCTGTACAGATAATTAGGGTTTCTGGAGAATGAGCGAATTTAATGGGTTGATTTGTCATCATTTGAATTCAATCACTGAGAAGGCTGGAGACTGGAAACTGGCTTTGGTTCCAGAATCAAGGTTTTAGGGAATTTAGGGTTTAATATTCTAGAGCAGGATTCTGCTTTCTCTGCTTAATCGATTTCGATTTTCGTGTGTTTGGATCACAAGGCAATCAGAGTTTGGTCAATCTGATTCTGAGATGCAAAGTCGTTTATGATGATAGAATGACAATGGTGCGGCTTCTGGGACTGAGTCGTGGAGAATCTGACGAGTCACCCAGGGAGATCACCTCGCGAAGTAATCTGATCAGTGAGTCCGGAGAGAGTGGGTGGCTAATCAGGTTCTTTGACTCGGCCTTTTTCTGTGAGTGGATCGCAGTGAGCTACCTATACAAGCATGATCACGCTGGGGTACGTGACTATCTATGTAATAGAATGTATACCTTGCCCTTATCAGGTATTGAGAGTTATTTGTTCCAAATTTGTTACATGTTAATCCACAAGCCAAGCCCATCTTTGGATAAGTTTGTTATTGATATGTGCTCAAAGTCTCTGCTGATAGCTTTGAAGGTGCATTGGTTTTTGTTGGCGGAACTTGAGGATTCTGATGATAATGAAGGTATTAGTAGGATTCAGGAGAAGTGTCAAATTGCAGCTACTTTGATGGGAGAGTGGCACCCACTTGTGCGACCACCTAATGAGTCTTCCAGCCCTGGGGGTAAGAACCAGGTTTTGAATAAAATCCTGTCATCAAAACAGAAGTTTTTGTCACTGACATCTTCACCGCCTGTGAGCAAGTCTTTATCATTTTCACCCTCATCAGGAAATAATTTAGTGGAGGATGGAAATCTGATGTCACCAGATGAGAACAAGCTTTTTAAGAAGTTTATTCCAGGTCCAAAGGTCAGAGATGCATTGCTGTTTAGGAAGTCAGTGGAGAAAGATGAGGAAGAAAGTGAAAAAGACGGGTTTTTCAAGAGGCTTTTGCGGGACAGCAGCAGAGGTGAGGAGGAGTCAACTTCGAATTCAGATGGCTTCTTCAAGAGGCTTTTGAGGGATAACAGTAGAGGAGAGGATGAGGAGTTGACATCTAGCTCAGATGGTTTTTTCAAGAGACTTCTGAGGGATAGTAGTAAAGCTGAGGATGAGGAGTTGACGTCAAGCTCAGAAGGGTTTTTCAAGAGGTTGTTTCGAGATAACAAGAGTGATGGTGATGATAAGTTAGTTTCTAAATCACTAGAAGATGATGAAAAAGAGGGGTTCCTTAGAAAATTCTTTAAGGAGAAGGTTGAGGACAAGAAGGATGGAAATGATAGGAATGAGCATGAAGAAAGGGTGAATTCTGAAGAAAAATGTTCCAAATCTGCAGAGGATGATGAAAAAGAGGGTTTCTTCCGGAAATTATTTAAAGATAAGTTTGAAGACAAGAAAGATGGAAATGATAAAATGGATGAGGGTAATGTGAATGGTGATGAAGAAGAACCTTCTGAATTTTCATTGTTTCGGAAATTGTTTCGGGTGCATCCTGAGGATGCCAAAACTACTGCAGTGACTGAGAATAGCAATAGCAGTGGCTTGTTTGATAGCAGCCCAGGAACTGAAAATTTTTTCCGCAAACTGTTTAGAGATCGTGATCGTTCACTTGAAGACTCAGAGTTATTTGGTTCAAAGAAGAATAAAGAGGTGTGTTGATGATCACTGTTTGGTTCATTATGCTATATATATATGTCTGGCTTATTTATTATTTTGAAGTGATGGAGGTTTTGCTTGATAACCATTTTTTGATCCATAAAGTTGTGAAATTGTGATATAAGAATTTGAGAAAATTTTTTGACATGTGTTGACCTCATATTAGCGTTTGTTTGCATAGTGAAATTGTTTTGTTATTTGTTCAATTGGGTTGTAATGAAGATAAATAGTCATTGATGTTGGACAGCGCATCTTAGTTCATGAGATATGTTTGTGGAAATGCAATGGAGAGTAGGTCTTATCCACAAAAGTAATTATTCTGATATTTATTACAATTGATGGTGAATTACTAAAAGTTGATGCTGTACCAAATACTAAGGTATTTTGTAGATTGCTTATGGTTGGTAGTCTAATTTAAGCTGATGACCTCATATTATGGGAAGGTTTAGGGGGAATGTGAGGTACAAATCTCCATGGGGGTGAATTTGAAGGTTAAGCATCCATAAATTATTTCCTTTTTCAGAAAAGCAACATTGGGTAAAATATGACAGTAAATAGCATGGTGATGATATTAGATCACTGTGGAATGGTTTTTAATATGCAAAGAATAGAAGGAAGACAGTTGAGTAACGTCTTCTTTTATGGCAATATAGTGTGGGCACTGTGATTGCTAATGGCATCTCTTTTGTGCCGACGGTCCTTGATTCTCTTTTTGTTGTTATTGGTGTGGAACCTCAAAAATTCAAGCCTACTGCCACTATGGCTAGTATGGTGCCATTATATAGAGAGAGTAAAGCAAGTTAGATTCTTTGGTTAGATGCAGTCATTTACTTGGGACTGTTGCTCTCTTACCTTCCTCTACCAAACAAGGTTAACACCTTTCTTTCTGTTTTTTCCCCCAAATTCTCGTTGGTGTCATCTAGGTTTTTATTGCATCATCCATACATAGACTAGTGTGCTTGAACTCCAAAAACTACTGGTTTAAGCTAATTGCAAAATTTTCTTTTGAATGTATTGATTTTAATTACCAGAAGAAGTTCTAGAATGCATTGTTTATTCGCTGTAGAGAAAGTAATGTGAAGATTTAGCAGGTATAGAAGTAGTAACAGAATTAGCACCAATATGATTGCAACTGTAATTGTCAAAGGCATGCCTCAAGCTCAAGGCTCAACAGGCACTAGGTCTAGTGCCTCTACTATGGTCAAGCTGGCGAACTAACTGAGATGCATGCCTTATTGCTTAGGCATGTGCTTTTTTTTTTCTTTTTTTTTTTTTTTTAAGGTTCAAGATGCAACAAAAGCATCTCTCGTATATTTTGATTATCGCCATTTACTCTTTCCATTTAATTGATGTTATTAGATATATATATTATTGATTATCGATATAAGTTGGGTATTAGAGTAGAGTTTACACATTCCCCTCTGACCAGCAAATTCTACAATACTGTAGTGCACATGAGAATAATCTAGTTGCCTCTTATATTCATAGGATCTACCAGTGAATTTAGATTGTCGGTCACATATGAATGCAAAATGTCACATATGTATGCGACAGAATTCTGCACCATTTCCATGTGCAGTGTTGCTCAAATAATTCCCCCTTCTTACCAGAATTTCTCTTCCTTTATGTGTTCCAGTTAAGGCCACATTTTTTTTTTTTCTTTCCTTTTTTCTAACCCTCTCTTTGTTTAAGATTCCAGTATCTTCTTCCTCAATTTTTTTCTTCAGCCCTTAACTTGGTACCTAATCTAGAATGGTGGATTCTAGTAATGCTAGCATTAATAATTCCATGAGAGATCCGATATAGAGCACATGCTTGTTAGATCCAAAGGAAGGGATTATGGATTGTGCATCAGTTGTCTTATACTTTGTATGTGATCTTGCTTGATAAATATTTTTGAGTAGTAAAAAGTGTATTAAAGAAACCTGTATGCAAATATGTGATTACAGAGAGTGAAAAATCAGTGTTGGTCCAATTTCCATTTAATTACATGTTATCATGAACTTGTAAATAAATATACTTCATATGATTAAGAAAACCAGGTCTTTTTTGGCGGTGAGCATTTGGACAGCCATTTTAAAATAGCACATGAGTAGAACACACAGCAGCAGTTTTCAATTCGATGGAAAATTCTTCGGAATTTTACTCATGAAGTAGTCATTTCTTTGAAAGTAAATTAAATAACACATGTTGAGCATGGTACATGTCTTGAACTTGTAAATAAGTATACTTCATATGATTAAGAAAAAAACCAGGTATTTTTTGGCAGTGAGCATTTGGACAGCCATTTTAAAATAGCACAACAGTAGAACACACAGCAGCAGTTTTCAATTCGATGGAAAATTCTTTGGAATTTTACTCATGAAGTAGTCATTTCTTTGAAAGTGAATTAAATAACACATGTTGAGCATGGTATGTATATGGGAGAAATGGTTTTTTATTTGGTGAAATTTCTCTTTCATGAAGAACAAACTAGTGGGGTAAAGAAGTTCTCTAGCATGCTACAATAGATATCTTGTATTTGCGTTTGTTGGAAATTCCTTTTAATTAGAGGCATTTAGCTGTGTGGTTTCATAATTCCCTAATCTACTTTTCCTGTGCTCTTAATATGACAGAAGCATCCAGGTTCACCAAAACAACATAATGAAAAGTCAAACATGAAGCCTCCACTTCCTAACAACACAGCATCTCACTTCCGGAAGGGGGCTTATCATGAGTCGCTAGACTTTGTGATGTCGCTTTGTGAGACTTCTTATGGCTTAGTGGATATATTTCCGGTTGAAGATCGCAAAAGTGCTCTTTGTGAGGTTATTCAATGTTTTCTTATGCTTTCTCCTTTTCTGTCCTACTATTTTGTTGCTAGCTACTGGTTTCCCACATGCATATTTATGTTAGTTAGCTCTCACAAGCTTGTGCACACACCTTATCTGTATATGAAAAATGTATACATCTATAATATCTATAATATATATATATAAAAGTGAGAATGGGGAGGGGGAGCATTAGTGTTTGCAAAAATATCCCTACTAAATCTATGGATTGACAAAAGTATATTGAAGGCTTTTAATGTCATTGGTTGAAAAAATAAAGGTAACTTAATTTGATTGGTTATATTGGTTTCCTATTTAAATCTAAATTCTATTGGCTAATAAATAAAAGGAAAAATAGAATTTTGTACCTATATTATCCCAAAATTAATAACTCTATCCCTCCCTTTTTTAAAATACATTACTTTGTCCTTATGTTTTTTACTATTATACATTATTGTCCTTTCGTCAAAAAAATACAACTTTTTCCGTTAAGTGAACTGTGAGAAGACACAAGTACCCTTAAATCCCTCTTAGATTTGCATTTTCTGCCAAACTTAAATAAATTCAAAATAAAAATAAAAGAAAGCAAAGATTGCATAAAGCAAACCAAATAGTAGAGCCAAACATGGCATCAATCACCAATCCTTCAGGTGGAGGACCAGTAAGGCTAAGAGGAGGAACTATGGGTGCCAAGAATATGGTTGGAGGTGGTGTTGGGGTACGAAATGGTGCCACTGTTAATGCAATGGACTTGCAGAGTGGCTCCTCATGTGAACCCAACCTTCTTTGGCCATGAAATGGCATGGGAATGATGGGTCTCTCCGATGGATGGGCCAAATGTTGGAATGTGGTCTGTTTACAAGCATGCGTGGTGAGGAGAAGATATGGAGAGATAACAAACATGAAGGTTTAACACAAGTAATTTTATATTAGATGTTGATAAATGTAAAGAATATATAAATTAAATACAAGTTAAATGATATACATTGATTATTTGATATTATATATATTATACACATTAATAAACGTGATATAAAATTAAATTATAGTTCAACAATATTAGATCAAATATATATTTATGAATTCTAATTGGGCAGTTTTGTCTTATCTTAATTAGAAATTTAAAATTTTGTGCACTCTTATTTAGAAATTAGAATCGTATTATGGAAGCTTTGTCATATTATAACAATATAACTAATATATATATATATATATATATATATATATATATATTGTTTACATTATAAAGTTACTTGTTTTGTCAAATAAATTTTGTTTTCTTTGACTGTCAAGAATTTGTTTGATTTCACTATAAACAATTTTTGGGTTCGATATAAAAGATTTGTTGAAAACTTTTTGCCTTAGTATGATAATCAATTTTTTATTTTATAATTTAAAATATGTTTATGTTTATATATTTATGTTGATGACTAATATTTATATCAAATATTAATTTTTTTTAAAAAAATATATCTTAATATTAAAATTTAAAAAACACAAATATTACTAAGAATTAATAGTAAAACTCAATATGGAATAATCATATTTAAATTTAAATTTATTATTAAAAATATTAAATCACAAGTATCAACAATGAGTATAAATAATGTACAAAGCACGTCCTTAAAAACTATTAACTATAAATATAGTTATCACATATCTATACATAATGTTCAATATATATTTTATCTAACACATTTTGCTTTTGAAATTTCTTGTATTCTCAGTCACTTGAGGAGATGAATTTACATTTAGCTGAAGCTCAGAGTAGTGGAGGTACTTACTATATTTATATTAGATTTTACTTCAAGTATGATACCTTTGAAAGTCAATACTTGTGCATTGATTCTGTCATGTAGCTGTTTAAGAGCATCCTTCCATTGTCTAGTAGTGGTTTCAAAGAAGGAAAATATGATGTTGATTCAGGTTTGAACTAAAAGATTTAGGGTCAGCCTCTCCAAAAATAGTTGAAATGTAGTTTTAAAAGCTTTTTTCAGCATCTAAAAATGTTCTTTTTTTTAAAAAAAAAAAAAAAAAAAAGAAAAGCAATTTTAAATTGCAATGCCAAGTAGATGTGGTTTCTGTTTGGAATAAGAACTTCCAAATTTGTATTTCAAAAAATGGTGGGGAGTTTTTTAAAGCATGTTTCATATGTTATTTATTTTCTTTTTAAGAAAACCTTTCAATATATTATGTTTTTCAAAGATTTTGAGACTGAATATGTGCAATCAATGTAACTGTATGTTTTTTATATTTACAGTGGTCATTTCAAAGCTTTCTAAAAGATAACTTTCCAGCAAAAGGTGCAGCATGCCATTTTCTAAAAAGTAATCATTCATTGTTAAGATGATATTTAGTGTCGGGGTCTGTATGATGTCTATAATTTTTTCTTTAATTATTTTATTTGAAAAATGCGTCATTTATCATTTTTCTTGATTTCCCATTGATTCCAAGTTCTTTTATGGTCTCTTTTTTCTCAAATAAAATCTTGGCAGAGGCATAATTTACATGTACTGACATTGGTTTTTAACTCAAAAAAATAAAAAAAAGAAAAAGAAAAGGGGAAAGAAAAACTCTTTATGTTTAAAATGCTCAATGTCTTTTTCTCATTTTTTTTTTTTTTTCCTGATCCAATGATGCCGATTTACAATGTCCCAAGTATTACTGATAGATTAATCAGCCCATCTGTAAGCAATTTTAGATATAAAAATTTAGTATCAAGAAGCATTCTGCTACTGATTAACAATGTGAGATACTGGATATGATTGTATGTAGTCAAAATTGCAAATATAGTTATAAGCATTCTGCTATTTTTTTTTTTTTTTCATTTGTTTCTAGTTTCCATCCACTTATTTGAATATCTGTTTACACTGTTAGGAGTTTGCTTTCCAATGGGAAAGGGGGTTTATCGTGTAGTTCATATACCTGAAGATGAAGCTGTTCTTTTGAATTCTAGGGAAAAGGCTCCATATCTGATTTGTGTTGAAGTTTTGAAATGTGAATTGCCAAGGTAATTATGGAGTTACATCTCTGGTACTACTAGCACAGATCTCATTTTGTAACACAATTTCCCCCCGCAAGTAATCCAACTAGTGTGTATATCTGTTTTGTATCTTTCTAAGTTCTTTTTCTTTTTGAAAACCTTTTCAGCAATACGAAGGATGGTTTTGGTGCACAAAAGCTTTCCAGAGGAGGAATTCCTCTAGCAAATGGAGATGCATTTTTGCCAAAGCCACCTCCATGGGCCTATCCTTTGTGGACCGCCCAGGAAGTATATAGGAATAGCAGTGATAGAATGTCAAGGTCTACAGCTCAAGCAATTGACCAGGCAATGTCCCATAGTTTGGAGGCGAAATTGAAATTTGTTAGTGTGAGCCTTTATGTGGAGAAGCAATGGCCCCGACAGTCAGTGAACAATCAGTCACGTGATATTCGCCATGGCATTAATCGCAATGGTCTGCATCAAAGAACAGCTGACTGTGGTGATTTGGAATGGGTAAGGGTAGTGCTGACGGCAGATCCTGGAGTTCGCATGGAAGACATTGGGGATCAAGGACCACTTCGTCGCAGAGAGCATCGTCGTGTCCCTAGTACAATTGCCATTGAAGAAGTGAAGGTTGGCCTCTAAATTGAGTACTGTTAGTTATAGTTTTCCAATAGTGTTTGTAAACTTTTAGCTACCTTCTGCAGGCCGCTGCAGCCAAGGGAGAAGCCCCTCCTGGACTTCCTTTAAAAGGAGCTGGTCAAGATTCCTCAGATGCACAGCCTAGGGTAAGCATTCACGAACGCAGAAAATCAAGTTTCCATGTTTTTAAAGAAGAATGCTGGAACTTGAAAACTTTTAATTTTTAATAGGTTAATGGTAGCATCCCTAAGGCCAGCGATGCTCTATCTGGTGAACTTTGGGAGTTGAAGAAAGAGAGGATTCGTAAAGCTTCAGTATATGGAAAATTACCTGGTTGGGACCTGCGCTCTGTAAGTTCTGCATATTAGACTACTTGAGGGAAAAAGAAAATAGTGATCAGAATTTCTGAATGTTAATTGATGTTTTTTTCTTGAAAAGTTTATTTTGGTAATTAGAAGATTACCATAAAGAATGTTGTATTTTCTTAATGCTATAAGCTTATTAATGATTTGGTCAATAAATATATTAGATTCTTAATGTGGCTTGTGGTTATATACCTAGCATTCTTTTAGAGATTAGAACATTGAACAGAAACAAGCAATGGAAATTATAAACATTAAAAGATTGGAGCAACAGAAACAAGGAATTTGTATTGATTGGATACTGCAATTACATGTACTAAAGAAGAAACAGAATAACAGATAAAGAAGAAAGAAAATGGTTGCTAACAAACCCCAGGCCTGAGACATGCAGATACACCGCCCAAAATAACTGAATACTGTCAAGATATCCTTTGCTCTCCATTTGCTCCCTTATATAGCCTTCTCATAAGTCATAACTAACTTCTCTGATGTGTAACCTTTGCTTGATCCCCAATTTTCGTTCTGCTAAATCGCTGCCTTCAGTAATTTTATTCCTAGAATATACTAGGAAAGGTCTTGGGCCTTGATCAGCTCTATCACATTCTTGATGTCTCAGTGTGTGTGTTTTAATCTCTGGGCAACTCTGGAGTCTGCTTTATTATAAATATTTTCTGTAATAATTTTACATTGGCATCTGATTGTGATTTTATTTCTTAGTATTAGTGAATTCATTTTCTTGCTTGTTTCTTGTGCAGGTTATTGTGAAGAGTGGTGATGATTGTCGGCAGGAGCATCTTGCAGTTCAACTCATTTCTCATTTTTATGGTAGGTGCCAGTCCATGGCATCAGTGTTATGGCTAACTATTCCATAGATGTAGTTTGAAGGAAGTCACTGCTGTTTTGTTGCATCGCTTATCCTCATAATGATAAACTCTTAGATTAGATTATTCTCATGAGTTACGCTTTGTTGTCTTCTTCTTCTTTAACTGTATAGTTTAGCTTATATTAAATTGGTTTTGATGCCAGATATATTCCAAGAAGCTGGCCTCCCTCTCTGGTTACGTCCCTATGAAGTTTTGGTCACTTCATCTTATACAGCTCTTATTGAGACAATTCCTGATACTGTACGTGTAATAGTTCTCTTTGAGTAATCTGAAAATTCAATATTTTTGTTTATCTCAGTGATAATGGTTCCCTTTTTACAGGCTTCACTTCATTCTCTCAAGAGTAGATATCCCAACATCACAAGCTTGCGTGACTTTTTTGTTGCTAAGTATGAGGAGAACTCCCCAAGTTTTAAGCTTGCACAGGTAATGGACTGCTGTTCCACTGGTGTGAAAACATCACATATTACTAGTAATTACCAAAGCATGATGATCCCCATCTCTCCACAACTGTTTTGCTCATTGGGGATGTATTGGCCAATACATTTTTTTGTGGAGTGATTAGGATATTTGCTCTTGGAAATATTTTGTTATTCTCTGGTTTTCCATACATGAATAACTTTCTTCGTCATCTTTTTATTAAACATTCTTTTGATGTTGTTCTCATCACTGGACTTTGGAAGTGAAGGGAATTATGTTTAGTAGGTGAAAAATATGGAGACAAGGGAATATGATATGGTATATTTTCTTCTGTTTGCAACTAATTTACTTTTTTAGTGTACCTAGACGAATGTCTTACCAGAATCAAAATTACACCACCTTTGACCTTGGACACTACTATCAATAAAAGCCACCTTTTATATTATAATTTTTGGTGGATATTATTGATAAGTTTTCATCTTAAGAAATCATGAACATTAAAGCATTAGTCTGAAAACAAATGGTAAAACTCTGGGTGATTGAACATATATATATATATATATATATATATATATATATAGATATATATATATATATATATATATAGAGGCAAATTTTCAAGAAATTTAGCCTAAAAAATACAGAAAAGATGGGAATAAATTATTCTAATTGTGATTAAACTCTAGGTTAGTAATTATTTTTGTCACAAAATCTTAAGTTATTATGATTTAAAAATTAAACCCTAATTTTATTTCAAAAAAATTTCCAAATTGTTGGAAAAAAAAATCTTACGAATTTTAACGGAGTCTAATATAACATTTAAAATAATGTACATGCCAAAATTAAAATTGGTGAAACTTCAACTTTTCTTGCATATAAACATCAACAACATATTGAATCTCACTTCAAATTTGTAATTATAGGATTATGACTAAAACAAATAAAGTACCTAATCATGATATATATTAAGTAATTAAATTGAGATAATTAAGTTTTTATGTTCATAATAAAATTTACTGCGAATCTCTATTAGATTGATTTATTTGAGAAGGTGTTGCCAGATTTGATGCAAAAAGCGAAACAGTTAGCTGCAGTCAACATTGATGTTTATTCTTAGTGTATATATATATATATATATATATATATTTTTTTTTTTTTTTTTTTTTTTTTTGATTGCGTATAAATTATTTTCTTATGAAGATATAAATTATTTTAAAAAAATTACAAGAAATCTGCAGCATCATGCGACCAATCCTAATACTAAAGAAATAGCAGAAGCAATTTCATATTTAATTTATTTACTTACAAAAAAGAATTGAACTTGCAAGTTTGATACAAAATCAGCCGAATACATTTTGTAGAGTAAATTATCAGTGTGAATTATATTAACGTACTAGATGCTAAATATAAAAAACAATTGAACACATATTGTAAGATACAATAAGCTTAGCTTCTTTCTTAGTTTAAAAATATTATATATTTTACTTTTACACACGAATTTCTATGTATATTTGTATTTATTTTATACACAAGCCAGTTTGAGCAGGTTTTGGTTCATGTTCAGCCAATTGATTTCGTGCTGCATTTCTTTAGGAAAGTTCATCCAGCCTGTGCTAATATAACTCTGAGTCTGAATTATTTGGATTCAGTAAATTGAGGTTGTGACTAGCTTTGCCCAATTGCTAACCCTAGCAATATCGTGTTTGAAGGACAAGTTAAAAAGCACAGCCAAAAGCTTTTTAACTACAGAAATTTGTTTTGTTGTTTTTGTTTAAGGAAGTCATAATCTCTTCTACTATATATCCACAAAATGCATTATTAGATTCTGTTTGCCTTTTTATATATGCTGTTCATGGTTGGTTTCTTTTCTTATACATGAAATGATCAAATGAATGCTCTAGAGACAATATCACTTGGTTTATCTTTATCTACCTTTTAAATATTATATTATATTGGGGGAAGTGAATGATTTTTTCTTTTTGGTTTATGTTTTCCACGTGCGGATTTTGTTCACTCTGATTCCGACTGGATTGCTTTATTAATAAGATGATAATTGATTTATTTGTTTTATTGCAGAGGAACTTCGTGGAAAGTATGGCAGGATATTCTCTAGTGTGCTATCTGCTACAGGTGTGGTGCCTTTCCTCCCTCTCTCTCTCTCTCTCTCTCTCTCTCTCTCTCTCTCTCTATCCCCCTCTACCCTTCAGTTAATAAAGCTACTGCCTGATATTTAACAGCCTCAAATAATTAGTTGTCCAAATCAAGTAGAAAATTCATGTTAAATTTCCATGTAAATTTATCTGCAAACTTTGCATCTGTATTATGTCTTTTAACAGTTACTTTTCTCTCAAGCAGCAGCATATTTAACAGTTTGTTGCTCATAATCATATATTTGATAATGTTACCTACTGCTGAAATTATCACTTAATTCATTTTTATTGAAACTCTTCCTTGGAGCTCCAGAAAACTTGTATGAGCCAATAAGTATTCATTTCGGCTTCGGCTTTACAGTTTTGGGTTTTAAAAAATGAGATATTATGGCCTTCTATTTGATATCGCCAGCCAAGTGTAAAGGCTCATGAAAATTTTACAATTAATCTAATGTTTAGGTTAAGGATAGACACAACGGAAACTTGTTATTGGATGAAGAAGGTCACATCATACATATTGATTTTGGATTCATGCTCTCCAATTCACCTGGTGGTGTTAATTTTGAAAGTGCACCCTTCAAATTAACTCGGGAGCTTCTTGAGGTAATAGTTCAATGTACAACTTATTTTTCCCTTTGCCAGCCATCATTTGACAACCTCATTTAGAGCTTGTTTGGCATTGAGGTTGAAATCGCTTTTCTGAAAAAGCAGCATTTTGAATGCTGTTGCCAAAACCAGTTTTGGAGTGTTGTTTTAGCTGTTTTGAAGCTGTCATGACTAAGATATGTGAAATTTCAACTTAAAAACAAATTTCAAAGATCTTTAACCGACATTTTCAGCAAAGTGCTTTTTTCAATAGCAACTTAAAAACAATGCCAAATTAGTATACTGAGTTGATTTAGAATTTTGGATTTCTTGGTTCCAAGGTTAATTGCATTTTTTTGTTATTGTCTTAGGTCATGGATTCTGATGCTGAGGGAGTTCCAAGCGAGTTCTTTGACTATTTTAAAGTAGATAATTTCTTTTATTTTTATTTTATTAGTTAATCCTGTTTGGCTCCACTCTTTAGAGAACTATTCTTATGTCTTTTGCATTTCACATCCAGGTTCTATGCATTCAGGGCTTCTTAACTTGCCGTAAGCATGCAGAGCGTATTATTCTTCTTGTTGAGATGTTACAGGTACCACACATAACTATAACTTATCTTTTACTGCATACATATGTGTGTGTATGCTGTATGTGTGTGTATTCTACTCCTTCCATTTGTTATGGAGCCTTCTATGTCTCTGAGGTTCAACGTCATCAATTGATAAATATAATTGATGGAAACTTTGAATGCTGTACCTGAGATTTAAATTTCAAAAGAATGAATACGTGGATGAACAAAGGCTGTTTGGCTGGCACTAACCATGGTCTTCCTTAGGAATGGTACTAGCCCTATCTTAATCAGGTTTCTGATTGTTATGGATAGGTGGAAATTAGTTGTTTAAATGGGAAGTCTTGAGTTATTTATTTATTTATTTATTTATTTTAAATTAAATGAGGGTGGTACGTTATTTCAAATACTTAAGCAAAGATTGTTATAATTAGATAAAGTCTGTTAACAGTTGACGGGCCCTGACCCATCATTGGATATCATTAAAAAAAAAAAAATTCTGTTTCCTTTGTTCTTGAGAAAAAGCCAAAAATGCATTTTTCTTTTCTTGTTTTTTTTTTTTTTCTTGCTCAAGGAAACAAATTTTAATTAGTAAGTTTATAAAATAATTAAACAAGTAGTGGAAGGAAAAAGATTCATTTCCTTCCTTTGTTTGTTAAATCAGATCTCATTCTTTTTTGTTTTGGGCTTAATAAAAATGAGTTTCCTGAGCTTTAATCCCTTTTTCAATTGTATTAGGAACTTTGGAAACTTAAAAGTTCAGGTTCCATTTGGAAACACTCTTCAAGAATTCAAATTAATTCAATTAAATTCTAAAAGAATTAAGTTCTTATATAAACATTATTCCAGTTCATTTTATTTTTTTAATCGTCTTTATTTATTTTAAAAATAATGATAATGTCAAAACTTTGGGAGATTAGAGTATAAATTATAATGATATTTGTGTAATTTGACTATGAGTCCAATCTAATTAAATTGAGTTATTGTAAAACCAAACTTAAAATGATATGATTTCTGATACTTCAAAATCATTCTTTTTCGACAGATTATTTTATTTCCAAACATAAAAATTAACAAAATAGAATTATTTTGAATTAAATTGTTGCAAAACTTAGCTTTCCAATCTGGAGTTGGTATCAGAACTTAGCTTTGTCGTAGTTATATTTCTGACAGAGAAGTTCTTCAAATTGGAATCATTTAATTGCATAACGATTGTCCTTGTGACTTTTTTTAGTATAGTTGACTGAAAGCTCTACTTTGAACAGACTATCAATACAAATTTACATTTAAGAGGCTATCAATAAATATTTTTTTACTCAAACTAGAAGTTCATGTGGCTTTATTAGCTATTTTTAATACAAGGTAGCTGAGAATCAGTATTGAGCTAACTATCTGATGGTATATTTTATTCTATTTAGATGTTCATATGATGCTTATTTTTAATAAAGTAATAAATCAGCATTAAATAATGTAAATTTATGATAAACTTGATATGAAATTATAAATATTGTAGTTCTGATACTGAGTTAATGGTTTATGATAGAATTGAAAAGATTTCAAGATTCATGAACTTATTTTTTGAATTTTGCCTTTTTTTTAATTGTCTTCATGAAGTAACATAAAATAGCAAAATTGTAATAATTAATTAGGATTATAAGATGCACAATGGTTGCAGAGGATTTGGAGGATTATTAATGGTACTTTGTATACAATTTCTTGAATCAGGATTCAGGTTTCCCTTGTTTTAAAGGTGGTCCACGGACAATACAAAACCTAAGAAAACGATTCCATCTAAGTTTGACAGAAGAGGTATGATACAAGTTCTGTATTCATATTATTCTGATAAAGATTTTTTCACTGCAATGGTTGTTATGTTATTTGTTGCTTTCTTGCAGCAATGTGTCTCGTTGGTGCTTTCTCTTATCAGCAGCAGCCTTGATGCTTGGAGGACACGACAGTATGACTACTATCAGAGAGTTTTGAATGGGATATTGTGAGGATATACTGCATTCTTTGCTCCCTTTGACAATCGCCAGTTCAGCGCGTCATTTTTTATCAGAGTTGCATGTAAGTTGCAACTAAATCACTGTCATACAAGGGAAATTGGTTCACTGCATTGTGGCACAAGATTTTGTTGCAGATTTAACAAATTCTGATATCAGATTGTTGCCTGTGTTTCCTTGGTGCGAGGAGTTTGTAATTATACCAGCTGAAATATGTGTTTAGGAAGTCTAGCAGGCTAAATTGTTTTCAGGAGAGTCTTCTTTTTCTTTTCACTGTTTCCTCGTCATTTAATATGGAATTCTGCCGGCGTTTGGTGAATTTAGTTGCTCAAAAAGGAAGCATACTTTTATCCCCTCTTAAGAAAGCATGTACAGAGTATTCCTGTGATGATGATGGACAGTCGTGAAAAGGCGTCTGAGACCACAAATGCATAAGTAGAATTTTACACGGGGTGGCGGTCGACAGCAATACAAATACCAAGTATTCCTGATTTGTACATTAGCATTTCACCATTAGAAGCAGTATTCTTCAGACAAAAGCTTGGCAGACAATCAGATGGCTAGCCTGTTTCACTTCTGGCATCAACTGTTTAATGGCGAGTCTTCCCAGGTATATTTCTCTGACACGTCCTTACCAAAAAGTCGTCCTGGCAAAATTCCTGAAAGCTGTATATGAATATAGCAAGTGAGATCATATACCATCTTCTTTCGAGGGTAAAAATTGATTGAAATTCTAGTCATACAACATAGTGTTTGATGGGCGCAGGGTTCTGGTCCAATTTGTGTATTCGATAGAGAATTTGAGTCTGTAAACTATTTTACATGAGATGTTAGTGTTAGATGTTTTTAAAAAAGAGTTAAGTCTCTTTACTTGTGTCTTAATCTTTCAACTATAGGAAAATTCCTGTAATATTTGATGATGCAACTGGACTCAAGGTATCAGTTCAGTTCCTCGTACATAGCACAAAATTATTATTATTATTATTATTTTTACTGAGATTTTCTTGTGATATTATGGTTGTTCATTGATATAGTATTAGAACAACATGTTATATTTTTGCTTCGTTACGCTTTTCAATCTTCTCTCTCTGCCACTCTTGTATTCTTTTGATCTAGAAATACTGCTTACAAGTAGCATTGTGGCTGGGTTGTTAACAATTTGAGCGAATTTAATATTGCAGTGATTGAGATTGGTTTATTAACATTTGTCTCGGGGCTCGATATATTATTTTTATCACAAATAAATTATTGAATAGTGAAAGGATGATATTATGCAAATTGAAGCTATAAAGGTAGAATTGTAAAGTGGTAGCATGATGACATCACTTTACTTTGAGGAAACTTTTTGTAGGTTTTATTTTAAGAATCTTGTGATTGAAAATGAGTTTTATTATTTTTTTGACGCAATTAACCAAAAAAAAAAAAAATAAAAAGTACAAATGTAATAAAAGAGATATCAAGACGAAAGTGCCAAAATATTATCGGGGCTTGTCAACCAGAATTGGCGTTATTATCTTGTTACGCTATTAAAAAAATAAATGGCGTTATTATCTTTTTCTGCACTATTAAATAAAGTAAAAAGTTATAATTTTATCCGTATAATTTACCTATAAATAATAACTTTTATTCTTAAAAACACGTTATGATATTCCTAATGTTTATTAGTTCTGTTACATTATTTTATCCTTCCATCTAAATTTTTTCATTTTTTAGTGAATGTCAATGCATAAGGTGTTAATCATACGAGAGAGAATATAAATTTTTCCCAAAAGATCTTTAAGAAGTATTGTTTAAGTATATTAGCAGTCACAGCTGCCTCCATCACCACTGTTCATGGTGGTTTCGCCATCCAAGCTTTATAGCCGGAACTGGTGAAGGGAAAATGGTTGCACGAGGGTGGGAAATCGACCGGTGCTTGCCCCTAACGCGCGTGAATCGCTGGAAATCAATGAAACTATCAAGGAAAACAGCTCTGATTCGCATCAACGGAGGCTCTTTCCGGATGAGAGGAGTCCGAAAACTTGATCAGCAACACGAGATGAGTCGACCGCCTACTTCCTTAGTCAGTTTGGTGGCCGGAATCGAGTAGAGAAGAGAGAGGCAGGATCGCTGGACGGAGAGGGAGAGAGAGAGAGCGAAAAATCTGTATTCTCTTTCTTTTTTTTGCTCTTTTCTTTTTCTTTCTTAATTTCTTTTCTTTCTCTTTTATTTTAATTTTCTTCCAAATTGAAGAGTGAAAATTGGGCCGAATTTGGAGTGGACAAAGCAGAGGTTTGGCTCAATGTCGAAGAAGGATCTGTGGACCATTGTAAGTTTATGATGATCGGAAAAGCAAGGGGACCGGGAGAAAGGCGATGGTTGTGGTAGATGTGACTAGCCAAAGAAGATTTCCGGCTACAGATTGGCAACGTTGGATCCATTTGTTGAGCTTCTTTCCTGCCAAAAAAAACAAAGAAAAATCCTCACTGGTTTTAGTGTATTGAGGGCCAATATTGTCTTTTTCTTTTTGTTTTTAACGGCTAAAGTGTTTGATTAGTCAAAACGTTAAAAATTACTTAAAAAGCCGTCGCCAAACACAACCTTAGAATTGTTAGCAAAATGAAATCACTATAATTATAATGATATTAAAGGACTAAAATGAAAAAAGCAATATTGTAATTAAAAAAACTATAAGGGGCTGAACGGGAAAATCATTGTGACAGGAACAGTGATTTACCCACCTTTAGTATATATAACAATTTTATGTTCAAATTTTATTTGACATGTAATTAAGCTTTATTCCGTAATGAATTTTATGAAAAGATTAAGAAAAATAGGATTTTTCTAGGGTCGTGATGTGAAGGGTTACATAATTTTCCCGCATTACAAAATAATAGATTTGGATGTGAATGTTTTATAATATATTCTAATAATTTCATTATTTTTTAATAAAATTTAATTATAAAATAATTTAATTATTTTTTAATAAAAATTGAATTATAAAAAAAAATACGATTGTCAATATTTTGTATTACTTAATAATTCATAAAAGAAAGTGATTTTTTTTAAAGGGTTGGATAAATAAGATCAATGAATAAAAAGGAAAATTTATATCCTTTATTTTTATCGAGCAATAAGCATTAAATAAAATCAGGATAATTATAAAATTAGGGGTCATTTGTTTGGGCTGAATTATGAATATTGAATATGAATTAACAGCCTATTGAACGCAGCTGAATTTTGAATAGAATTAAGATTGTTTGGCAAATAAGATAATCATTTGAGTTAGTGCATTTTTTCTTATTTGATGTAAATATGTAATAACAAAAATTGATGCATTATATTGTATATAAAATAAGGCTAAATAATTAATGGGTTGTGGCTCAGTTGGTAACTTAGGTTGGGTATGTGGGAAGAACTCTCGGATGACACCCTACTAAATGCATCCGTAAAAAGGGACGAAAAGTTTTAACTATAACTAAATCCTGAGCCGAATTAGGCGACCTCGGGTCATAAAGTTTGGATACTAATGATGCAGAATATGGATCAACTTCATTTATATTATACTGCAATTAATTTTTATTTAACAAAATAACTTCTTTTTTTGATACTAATAATTGAAGCACAAAGCTATATAAAAACAATAGAGAAAAAGGAAAAAAACATTGAAAAAATAATTTATAATTTTAATATTACATAAAGATGTTTTCATCTTTTGGTTAAATTTAAATAAACTGAGCATGATGGACGAAGCTAGAATTTATAAATTTTGAAATGCAAGTTAAGGGGACAAATTTGTAAAATCACATTATATTTTTTTCAATGTCGAAGGTTCGCAACACGTTGAGCATCTGACCGAATGCAGCAATTAAGTGTATAAATAATACCAATGCAATTAAGTGTTTTTTTGCTGACGAGGAATGCAAAAATTCTGACTATCATTTAATGGATCCCGTTCTTACACAGGTGGCAGCCGATGTGGATAGAGATAATACCACATCGGCCTCATACTTGGATCCCACATGGATTTACTATGGAAATCCCATAGTTGCCCTTCATTTAAGTCAAAACACTCTCTTAGCCTTCTTTCTGTCTCTTTCTCTCCGCTAACACCAACATTTTCACTAACCCAAATTGGCACCACCATCAAGATTATCGAATACCTCCAATTTTCAGATTTGAAAGTTCATTTTTCACATTTTTCATCTCAAAATTTTCAGTATAACACCACCATTTTCGCAGCTAAAATTTCCCAATTACATTTAAATAATTAATTATTAATAGGAAAAAAAATAATCACGTCCTTAAATTATAATTAAACTGACAAATCAGTCCCTCCATGTTCAATAAATGACTCATCCATTTCTAAATTTTCAGTCCGTCTAAATTTATGCTCTTTTAAACAAATGGTCTTTGGAGAGAACAAAAAGAAAATTATATTGGATACCCTTGATGACTTCTGTAATGAACATTTTCATGAAACAACATAAATGGGGATTAGGGTTCTAGGAAATCAAATCATACTCCATAACGGTACTCTGATTACGCTCCAATGATTTTTGGCTCTCAAATATTTCCTCAAGTGGCAAATTCTGCAGTAATTCATCCTTCTGCACCGAGATAACGATCAATTGCTCACCTCCATCTCGATGCTTCTAATAGCTTCATAATCATAGTCTTGTAGTTCACTTGTAGAAAACTTATTCCTAAAGTCTCTTCTGTGGTGATGGATTATGAGCATTTAAAAATTATTACACAAGAAAAGGCAACAGTATTCCAATCAACAGAAGCAAGAAATTAGGCATCTTTATATCATTTTGCAGAGCTATAAACTAATCTCCTTCTCGCCACTGTCCACCACTATCACTTCCTTAGTATCCATAACCATGGCTGTCACATTCAGACGAATTTCTTTGTTTTGTTTTTTTGAAAATGTAGACGAATTTCGATCATTCACTAAACACTATCAAAGATACTTTGATATTAATACTAAAAATTCAAAAACATCTAAGAATATGCAGTAAAATTAAATCACCCACTAAATATCACCAGTGAAACTTTCTATAAATTGTAAGAATTCAAAAACAACCATTTAGGAGCAGAAAAACAATCGCCCATTTGATTTCTCAAACGAAAAAAATAGAAAAAGAAAATTCAAATTTTATAGTTATTAGAATAAGAGCTTTTAATAGAAATATTTAGGGATTGTATGTGGTGGGTGAGATACGGGTTGCGGTTAAGAGAAGATAAAGGGATAGAGATAGATTAAGAGCAAGACATAATATTTTTTATTTTGTTGTCGGATTTACTGGTTTTCAAAATATTCTATGAGATATATATCATTCCTAGTATGCCTGAACACTTATGTTTTATACTCCTATATATTGGCGAAGTATTTACAAAGGGCGTGGTTTAAACCGGTAGTAAATTGGTCAAAAATTGAAAATTAACCTACAAGTTAAAGTGACCTTTATCATTCTTTTAAAAATAACTTTTTTCCTCGGCCGAATTTCCTCAACTTAATACCAATGGAAACTAGACAGTGAGAACTTCCCATCAATCCCTTACGGGCCTAAATCAGAGGTCAAATGGAATTCGAACTAGGCACAAAATCATTGTAAATTGGTGTAGACTAAAAAGACTCTGAATTTTTCTCCACTATTTTGATCATAACTAGAGCTATAGAAAGAATTTTAAAGTGATTTAAATTGGGTTAGAGATTAGACATCTATATCTTATCAACGTATCTTACGGGTCTAAATTAGAGATTGAATGAGCCTAGAACCAACCAAATATATTTGAACCAGTTGAACCTGCACATAATACATTATGACTGCCTAACCTAAGGTAGTGGACCACCTGACATTCATCTATCGATCGCCCTACCCTGGAGGTCGACTGCCAGCCACGATCAGTCAGGGCCAATCAATCGCCTTTGAAAATTGCTTTTCATGATCCCACGTCAAAAAAAGTGAATTTCATCCCCAGTTCGTTTCCCTATAAATACAGGTCTAGTTTTCAACCAAAAACAATCTCTCTTTTGCTCTTTGCAAAGTACATTCTAAAAATCTTGGTTGAAACATTTCTTTTACTTTCTACCTTTCTTCTCATCTTCTCTGCTCTTCTTGAGTGTTCTAAGTAGGTGGGACGATATTTCTCCGGCTCACTTTCCACCTAATCTTTTTCTTTAGCCTTAATTCTAGGTCTCCATACCTTTAGTCTGAAGCCTCCTTGGCTCACCAGGCCCATACTAAAAGCCCTCCACAGGTCTAGATCCTCCTAGATACGCTAGACCTCACTTGGCTTAGGCTTCAATTGTAGAAATATAAGTCAAGCCGAAGCTCTGAGCCAGTCAGCCTTCTAACTCACCCTCAGGTTAGCCAGCTAGCCAACCTTTCGGCTCACCTTTCTATCAACCATCCAGCCAGCCTTTCGGCTCACCCTTCGTTAACGTCGTTGGTCTCTCCAAATGCCTAGGTAAGTCTACTATGGCTCTAATATTTTAAATATTGCTCTCCTCATCTAAATGGCTCCAATGAGCCTTTCTTTTCTAAAATCCATTTTTAAATCCAGCGATCCATACAATTTCAATCCGATGATCCAAAGCCAATAAATCTATTTTTAAATCTAAAATCCACCGCTAAGATATTTTTCATAAAATAGCAATCAAACGCCTTGAAAGATAACAAGGTCTTTAATGAACTCGTTTTCCAAATTAAAATTAACCAACTCCCATTTTACAATGGGTAGAACTGCTTAGTCTTGATTCCTATTACAAGGGACTATTACAAGGGATAAGCAGGTAGACTCGAGTCTCTAAAATCAAATTATGGACGGATCCCCCAAAATCTTTGTTTTTCTCCTTCTATTTTTTATTCCTTGGCTTGGGATATGTGTGATTGCCTTAAAATCCCCATGAAGAGGCGAGAGGGAATACTCCATCTATTTTTGTTTTATTTTATTTGCTTTAATTTATTGATATTTATTGCTTTATTTAATTTATTGCACCATGTTTACAGCTTTCTATAAATGTCATGCTTTTATCTTGAATCTTTTTCATTTAGATTGAAATTAATTTAAGGCCAATTAATTGATCATTTAAACCGAAAAACTAGTCTTTGAATCCTCTTCAATTTCGATGATTAGTAACATTTTCATAATTGGAGTCATTTAAAAATTTTTCTTAAATTTGTCTTCAAAATGAAATTTAAATGGCGATTCTATAAAATCATTCCTTGAACATTATCTAAACGAGTGTTTCAATTCTATTTTTAACGGATCGGACTTAGCGCTCAGATTGGGGTCTCACAGCAGCATGAAATCAAATGTTTTGAAAATGAGAGCACCTGTAGATATGGATAATGATGTAGAAAGATATTGAGTTAGAAAGTGTACAAGGAGATGATGAAATTGGGGATGCAAGTGACCGGTAAAGAGATTTGATTGAAGTAGCTGTGGTAGGCGGGTAAGTGGCAGTGGAAGTAGGGATGGAAGGCGGCTGTGGTTCATTTATTACATTTAAGGAAGGGCATAAAGGAAATTTCATTAATAAATTCACATAAGAGGCACATATTTCGGATGATTTGATCTCATGCTCCATGTCAGGTGCTAACGGTGTAAATGTGGGGCCATTTGACACAGACAGCTTCCGATGGTTCAAATAAATAAAAGACACCTAATTGATTTTTTCAGACATTTCGAGCTTTCAATTGATACAATGTTCCGTTTAAACATCAAAATAAAATTTTTTGAAAAGTTTAGACATTAAAAATAATATTTTACCAATAAAACCATCAAATTGGATCTAAAATTCATTCAAATCTTAAAAATTAAAAAAGACGCTAGAAATTATGAAAAAAAATTCAAAGTTAAAATCAGTGTTTTAGAAATATGACCAATCAATTAACCGATGAAGGTAGGGATTCACTAAATCAGAAGGTTCAACCGAATTTTTATATATAATATTTTTAAATATATTTATTAAATGGAATTAAAAATATAGGTTAAGAAAAACTTTGATATCAAATAAAAAACAATCTCAAAATTAACTTTTATAAAAAATTAAAAATATTAGCAAATAATTTTTTAAAAAAATAAAGATGACTAAATTTAATACTAAATAAATTAATTAATTAATTATCATAAAATATAATATTATTTTTCACATTTGACTATAAAATTGGACAATTTAGTTGTTTTGATTAACAAATTAAGACTTTGCACTTAGAAATAAGAAGATCCAAAATTTAAAAAATGAGTGACTCAACTTTTTAAAAGCCTAGATTTTGAGAAAAACCTAGAATTTGAATTGAACCACACTAATTATTGGTTCGGTTCACCGGTTTGAATTTTAGGTCTTCAAAACAGTGAGTTTTAATGATTTAGGGGGTTTGGATTAAGTTAACCCAAGCTGGTCAGGTGAGACTCACTTTATCACTTTTATATTGTAAAACCCTAGCCAATTTTGCAACTAGGGTGACAATATATCTAAATTATTGAGTTAGGATGCCCGAGGGATGAAGGTGGATTTAGAGTGATACTGCAACAGGTCGCAAAGGTGGGGATAATTTTATAGCTTAGGCCAAGAAAAACTATATCTTTCAAATTTTCGTATACAATAACTAACCAACAACAAACCTCATTTTCAATTTTGTATTTCTCTTTTTTTGGGGCGTAATGCATAAATTTGCCTCTAAAATTTACACGATTTGTCATGTGGCACCCTTAAATTTGCAGAGAACTTATTATGACCCTAAACTTTCACATTTCAGTATTAATTATGCCCTTTGCCAGAATAAAATAAACTTGCAAGAGTTCAATCATAACTTTGCGCTTTTACATTTTATTTTGTTGATGAACATAATTATTACTAAAATCAGGCATGGCAATGGTTCAATTTGAATCAGAACCAAACCGAAATCGAACCGTACAGTAAATGAATCAAAACCTGACCGAAATCAGCAGTTCAAAATTTTGAATTAGAACCGGCGGTTCAAGGGCTGGTTAAGATTCATATGAATATTAAGATTTGAACTTGAATCGGCCTAGAACCAGCGGTTCCGATTTGATTCGAATATAAAATTTTGGCAATTCTATGCTAATATTGCTGAGGATTCCGAAGTAAAAGATCAAACAAAGAAAATCTTCCCTTAGGCAATTCTATTGGTTTCTCTAATTAATTTTGAGCATAATGAATCAATGATTCCTTTTCATATATCAAATTTGTCTATCATCACATTTTTAATATATATAATCCATTAATTTTTCATGCTAATATTGCATTTTCAAATATATAAATCAGCACATTTAAAGATTAATTAAAGAAAAGTTATGTCAATTATTTTTGCCAATACAGAATGTCATTCAGTTAAAGATTACCATGATATCCTGCTGAAGATCAACAGAAAAATTAATTTTAAACATCAAGCAAAATTAAATGAAATGAAAAGAGGAAAGGTTAGTACCTTCCTTAATGCCATTTTGTTTCTCTTTGAATGAGAAAAGCATGCAACTTTTGAGGCACCTGAATTCACGTGTCATAATACTTTTAAATCTGTTTTACCGTTAGTAATTCTGATGTCCGTTTGCTTTAGTTAAATAGCGGTTCAATTTAACAAAAATAAAAATGTCAATAAATTAAAATTAAAAGGTTTAATAGGTAAACTCAATAAATTGTATCCAAGCAAAATCCCCTTTCGCCGTTACCATAAACTGTATCCAAGACTGTGTCTTTCGCTTTGTTGCAGCGATGGAGAAACCATGATTTCAATAAGGAGCTGGAGATGCCTTTCTGATTTTCAGCTTCATCGGCTAATGGGTATTCTTGATTCCGTTTCTTATAGTACTTCTACCAGCAGTAAACATACGAGAGGTAAAAGCAATTCTGATTCATTCCATAACGCTGATGATGCTTTGTCTTCTTTTGATTTGATGCTTAGTTGTAATCCCTCATCTCCTATTATTGAATTCAATAAAATATTATCTGCACTTGTTCGAATGAAACATTTTGCTGCTGTCATTTCTCTGTCCAAACAGATGGAATTGTTTGGGATTTCGTTCAATGTTTGCTCCATTAATATTTTGATTAATTGCTTCTGCCGCCTAGACCGTGTGGATTTTGGGTACTCTCTTATGGGGAAACTCTTCAAACTTGGTTTTAAGCCTAACATTATAACGCTTACTACCTTAATCCACGGGCTTTGTAGAGAGGATAAATTTGTTGAAGCTGTGGATTTGTTTGATGATATTGTTGAAAAAGGGTATCAACCCGATGTTTATACCTATAATGTGATTGTGAATGGTCTGTGTAAAATTGGGAAAACCAATGTGGCCTTTTGGTGTTCTGAAAAGAATGGTCGAGGAAGGTTGCCTGCCTAATGTGGTGTCATACAGTGCTATTATTGACAGTCTCGGCAAGGACACATTGGTTGCTGAGGCATTAGACCTCTTCTTGAAAATAAAGAGCGAAGGTATCTTACCTAATGTTGTGACCTACAACACCTTAATCCGTGGTCTGTGCATGTCAATCAGGTGGAAGGAAGCTTTTATGCTGCTTAACCAAATGTTGAGAGCAAACATCGCACCAGATTTAATTACCTTCAATACTTTGGTTGATGGACTTTGTAAGGAAGGAAAGGTTTCAAGGGCTCATGGCATAGTCATATTGATGATGCAGAGAGGACTAGAGCCTAATGTTATCATCTACAGTTCATTAATGGACGGATATTGTGTACACAACCAAATGGATCAAGCTAGAGAAATTTTTAACCTGATGGTAAGCAAGGGCTGTACACCAACTGTTGTTACCTACAGCATCTTGATTCATTGTTATTGTAAGAGAAAAAGGATAGATGAGGCAATGCGGCTTCTTGATGAAATGCCTTGCAAAGGCTTGATGCCTAACGATTACACTTATAAAAAAAGGATAGATGAGGCAATGCGGCTTCTTGATGAAATGCCTTGCAAAGGCTTGATGCCTAACGATTACACTTATAATTCTCTTATACATGGCTTGTGTAAAGCAAAGAGCCCTTGGGCTGCGCATAAGTTTTTCAAGAACTTGTGTTCTAGTGGCCATTCTCCAGATAATGTAACCTACTCAATTCTAATAGACGGCTTTCATAAGCATATGTGTCTTGATATGGCGTTGGATCTATTTCATGAAATGCAAAAGAACTTGTTGAAGCCTCACCTTATTATTTATAATACCCTAATTGATGGTATGTTCAAGGCTGGTAAGGTTAAAGATGCAAAGGAACTGTTTTCTAGACTTTCCATAGAAGGGTTGTATCCTGATGTTTACACATACAATTTAATGGTCAATGGACTTAGTAAAGAAGGATTACTTGATGAAGCATTGAAGGTTTTCAGGAAAATGGAAGGGAATGGTTGCTCACCAAATGGTTGCACTTATAACGTGATTATCCAAGGATATCTCTGACACAAAGATGTGTCCATGGCAAAACAACTTATTGATGAAATGGTTGGCAAGGGGTTTTCTGCAGATGCCACTACTATGGAGTTGGTAGTAAACGATGACCTGCTTGTGAAAAAGCTACTGAGCTGCTCTAAAAGTTCTCAAGGTGAAAGTTGTAGTGAGATTTTAAGGTAGAAGCATTGTTATGCAGTCACAGGAGGTATTGTGCTGTTTTGAGTTTAATTCAGTATCTTGTGGTTCTATATATTTGTTCTGCAGCTGGCCTTGGCTATAATTTGGAATATTAATTGTTTTTATTCGCTTTCTTTCTCTTGAATTTGCTGTGTACCCATTGAATTTGCTTTCTTTCTTTCCCTGTCATATTTACGTGGCCTTGACGTGATAAATCTGTAAATTTTCTTCCAAATAGAGTTGTATTTCGATCTTGTGTTGTGTACAACTGATACTCAGTTCGTTAGGCTTTGTACTGAAACTAGTTGTGGTCAGTTAATGTGATTCTTTCAAGCTTTATATTTGCCTATTATATTTCAAACTAGTTTTGTTACAAAAAGAGACCTATTATATTTTTGATTGTTTTCTCTTGAATTTGCTATAAAGAGAAAAAAAAGGTAGCATTGACCACCAGTGAGAATACTCAATTACATGAATTTAAAAAAAAAAAAAAAAAATACAGAGAGAGAAGATGATAGAGGGGTGAGGAGGCTATGGGAAAGAGAGAAAAGAAAGAATCAGGCATGAATTACAAAATGAGGTTTGAATGTTGAAGGAAGTGTTACTGTGAATGTTGAAGCAGATGGTTTTGTGGTGATGAAAGAGGTGGGGACGAGGGTTGAGAGATTTGGATATTCTTAACGGCAAAATGAAAAATTCATTTTTATATCCATAATTGACTGAGTTGTATTTTCTTTTTCCACATCATATACCACGTGTCATGTTTCCGGCGATTTTTTATCGGAAATTCGCCTAAGTTACTTTCATGTTACAAACACTAATCAGTTTTGAGATACAGGGCCTTAAAATGATTATCTCTAAGCTTAGGGATCTTAGGTGAAAATAAGCCCTTGTTTCATAACCCATGATTATCGAGACGCTATAATTTTTTATATTAATTTAATATTAAAATTGTATTCATTATTATATTCAATCAGATATAAAATGTAAGATTAAATTAATATTTATAATTCAAATATAAATATATACGCTACAAAAATGTGTACAAAATTACTTTTCAAACACGAACAAATTTAAATGCATAAAATTTTTGACTTTGATTGTTACAAATCTTAAGTTATCCCCTTTGTAATTGATTTGATGTAGAAAGCAGTGTAATGAAATAAATTAAAAAAAAAAAAAGTTGATCAAGGACGTGATATAAAGAAATTGTACTGATAACATATTACCAAATAATTAACAATAGAGAAAATATGCAGATAAAGAGAATATAATTATTCATTTTAAAAATACATTTACATAAAGTTGAAGAACCTCTATTTCTAGGTCACAAGATATATATTTGAAAAATCGCAATATTAAATAAAATAATAAATGGGATAATAAATAAATTCATATATAAACTAAAGTGAGTTTATATAGAAACTAAATGGATATGTTCATAATTATAATATTGTAATAACTATTTTTTTTTATAACTTGTATTACAAGTTGCTATTGCTTGTTTAATACTCGTTATTTACACTTGCTTATTTTTTCATACTATTAAGTATTTGTTATAATTTTCCCATTGCATATATCTTTTTGATGTTAAAGCAAGATTTCATTTTGAGATTTAAATAAAAACAATAGCTAATTTATATTACATTTTACCACTTGTATTTTGTTACATATCTCACAAAGTGATATACCCAATTGAAAAGAAAACGATGTATTTGCTTCTGCTTTTAAAATAACACTTTGAATATTTGTATTACATGTTATTTGTACTTATATATACTCGTAATTTATTTTTCAAATATAATTTATTTATTATATAATTTTAAATTTAATTGCATATTTACACTTTATTTTATTTAGTTATTTAAGCATAAAACATCTTTTTTGATTTACCATAAAAAAATATAAAAATATTTCAGTTACATTAGCATTAAATAGTGCAACACAAATAACAATTTAGCAAGTAACGCATATACAACATTTAGCATTGTATACATAAATGAAGAATGCAGGTTATCTAACACTACTCAGATTTATTTTATTGATAGAGGCTTTTCTTTTTTTTTTTCCAGGCTTCTTCTTGACACATAAATGACTTCTCGGAATCTATAAAATATCTAAAGAAATAACTTTAATATGAATTCATATCCAATTATTATCTAACATACTTCTCTAAATTACTTTACATTCATTCCATTTAAATAAACCTTTTTTTTTTTTTTTTGGGTTTTTCCTTCAATTGCTTTGTAGATTGCCATTAGCTCACTTAATGAGTCTCGTTTCTACTGTTTATTATGATTATGAAATTACATTTTTATATTATTCATCATTTTTCCAATTTTTATTTGAAACACTAACTAGATTTTCCATTATTCTAAATTTAAATCCAAAAATTGATACAGGAAATTAGCTAATATACAAAAGAGAGGTTATTTAGTACCTACCTAATACAAGAAATGGCCGGATTTCATGGAGTCTCTCTGCAAATCCTCCGTAGCCAAGACCTTCAGTTTGATACAAAGTTTGCAAAATTTGGTGGAGAAATGGTGAAATTGAGTTCAAAATGAGAGAAGGGGCTGTTCTTGCGTCGACCAGCTATAGGGATGAAGAGATATTATTTTCTCTCGACTGACTTTCTTCGTCAAATAAATGGTTCCGTATAATTCAGGTCGGTTTGATCCAATTACAATTTCTTTTTCGGTTTTTTTTTTATTATTCTTATTGGGCTATTTTTTTAAAAAAAAAATATGAATTATGTTCATTTTTCAATTTTAGAAAATTATTATAATTTTGGCAATTGATTATATGATTTTTTTTAGTCAAATCTGTAATTTGCAATTGCAAATAAAAGAAAAACCAAGTTTATTTATTATTTTTTAAAAATTAAAATCATAAAGTGAATATTAAATAATAAATGATATTTTTACCATATAATTATTGTTAGAAAATTAAATTGATCACTTTCGAGTATGATGGTATGATGAATAAAATTATTTTTTCAAATATTTTATTTCACCAAATATGAATAAAATTATTTCACTTACAAGTTTCTTGTATTGATCATTTTCAAGTATAATGGTGATGAAGATATATAGATATAAAAATAGATAATCATTATAAATAAATGGACATAAAATAAAATTAAAAATATTCAAAATTTAAATATAAATTAGATAATTATTTTAAATAAATAATAAGTTTAATTTTAGACTAAAAAAAGTATCATTAAGTGATCTAACAAAAAACAAAAAAGTGTAAATTTTAAAATTGAAATATAGATATAGATAATTATTGTAAATGAATATTAATTTTAAAATATGATTATTAGATATAATTTTCTAATACTTAAATAATAAAAATAAAATTTGAAGGATAAGAATATCATTTTAAATATAAATGGTACCTAAATTTATTTTTAATTTATTAAATATATTTTTTTTAATTTATTAGATGATATCTTATGAGCTCTCTTTATTATTTTAAATATTTTTATTGAATTTAATATTTTTTTTCTTTTAAATCATTTATGTAAATAGTAATAACCTGCAACCTAGTAAGCAAAATAGTTAAAAGCAATCACAAAAATAATAATAATAATAATAATAATAAATAAATAAATAAATAAATAAATGAATAAATATTGACATTTCATTCATAAGCATAAAAACTAAATAAACAAAGAAAGAACCTACTATTAAACATACTCTATGTCATACTAATTATTGTACTTAATTGATGAAGAAGAGGCGTGATATATATCATTGAAGTTGCTAGTATTAAAATGAAAAAACAAAAATTTATAGAACATATTCAAAACTCAAAAAATTGAAAGCAAAATAATCCATAGAAACAACAAAGCAATATGAAGTATTGTGAAAAAATCATTGAAACTGTGAAGTATTTATATGAAATACCCCGAATTTTTATTTTCAAAACTTTTGAATTTTTATTAAATCAAAAATCTTGATTTTCAACTATTTGGGCTATAAACACCAAACAATCTTAACTTGAGTCCAAAATTTTGCGCATTGGGCCCAAGCCCAAGTATATTGTCGGAATTTTCGATTCGAGAACAGTTAAATCGGGTCAAACCATTGATTTGGACCAAATCGGTTCGAATCGAACCGGAATGGCCCAGAAGTTTCTAGACCCGCCTCTCTTCTTTTTCTTTTCTTCTCCTACTCTTCTTTTGCGGGCGACCTCACTGCCTCTCCTCCTCTCGTTTTTTCGACCACCAGAACCAGCGCCTCCTCGCCGCGCATCCTTGCCACGTCGTCTCCTCACTGCAGTAGCTCCAGTCCTCCTTCCTCTATCCCATTTCGTTGCTGGCATACACAGTGGTCGCAGGAGATTTGCGAGTTGGTGATCGGAGAATCGCGTCACCTCTCTAGCTCGACTCTCCGGTGATCGATCGACTCTAGTTGCATCCTTCATCGATGCCGAGCACCGAACGTAGGAGGGATGCAGTGGTCAGCGTTGGAATCGATGGAGAAGACGACAGTGACACCAGACCACTGCCAAGCTCGGTTCGACTGATTGGAGTGCCGATCTCGCGAAACGGAGGTCAAAAATGGACTCTGGACGGAAAATGGAGCCAAATGGTGTGGAGAGCGTTCGGTTCTGAGCTGCCACGACTTTCCGGCCACTGTGCATGGCGGCTGGCGGCGGCGGAGGTCCGGTGACCGGCCGGCGACACTCCAACGAGGCCCCGTGAGACAGAATTCTCTTCTCTTCGCGCCGATCATGGAATCGTGGCCTGATTCTTAATTGGTACGTTCTAAGACCAATTTCCCCATTTTCAGTATAAATTCTAAACTTAGTAATTATTACTTAATTAAATTGAATTTGAATGAATTAATTCATATATTATATATGAGCTAGGTTGAGAAGGACCCATTTATTTTGACGAAAAACAACTATTTTGAATAATTGAGGACATTTAGATAAACTAATCATAGGAATTGATATATGTAAGGGCGAGTTGAATTACTTAGTAGATGTATTCATGAAATTTTAGTTTAATTGAAGCATTTGTTCTTAGTGTCTAATTTAAAATTTGATAAAGGTATAAATATGTGATTGTCACCTTTAAGCAAGGATGAAGAAATGAAGGTTTGATAAAGAGTTCTCTAATATATAAAGGCTAGGTAACTATCAAACGAGGATGACTGAATTTAACTTATTGATACAAGTTTTGTTTATAAATTGTACATTATTTGATAATTAGTTAGAGAACAATTAATAATATCGTTGGAACATGCTTGGAGGTTATTATAATTCGTAAATTAATTGGTGCATGTGGACATGGTTGTTTTGAAAGGAGAAAGGGGAATAAAGCTGATTGATTGCCCGACGGATGGCTGTGTGCATTGATTGATAAATATATAATAATATTGTGATATTTAAGTAGGTAGATAGTCCTACTTTTAGGGGAGGTGCTGTCGAAATTTTGATAGAATCTAGACTAGTTCTAATTAATAAATAAGCTTATTTAGATAAATTCTATAATTTGATACATAATAAATAAAGTGCTTTAATTACTTTATCATTATCATTATTATTCATTTAATTATTCAAATATTTATTTATTTTCATTGTCATTGTTTATTATTATTATTATTATTATTATTTATTTATTTATTTTATCCTTGTTGTTTATTGTTAATACTGTTTATTTATTTATTTGCATTGATTTTGGATGTTTAATTGTGCATTGCATTATGATGTTTAATTGATTAATATGTCTGCATTTGATTGCAATGTTTCATTAATTGTGTTGTAATAATGTTATGCTTTGTTTGTGTGGAATTGGGATGAAGTGGGTCACCATGGGTTTGTGAGACCGTTACCGTTATATGGACCCTGATTACTGTTACCGTTATATACCGTTAACGTTATATGGATCCATTACCGTTAGCCGGGTAAATGGGAGATCGGCGCCCCCGTGTGCACCTATCGTTACCGTTACCGTTAACCACAGGATGGCCGCTTGTTGTTGCGCACCTGAAAATCTAGATTTGATCGCAGCCCGCAGGGTGGCCTCCTGTTGTGTGAGCCTGATGATCTAGACTGGATGGAGACCACCGAGTTGCCTCGTGTTGGTATATATATATATATATATATATATAAAAGAGAGAGAATGGAAAAAAAAAATGAGAGGGCTGGTCAAGTGAGGATTAGACCGGTCGACCAGTATGGGGGATCGGCTCCCTGGTGCACATGTGAGAGGATGGGCCATGTGGGAGGACGACTCATCGGGGGTTTCGGTGACTCCACTGACTAATTTCCACGTGATGTGATTACATGAAGATGTTAATGATTGTGGGTGCTGGTGACATGCCATTTGTGTGACTGACTGCGTGAGCATATAACTAGTCGGATGACTAGATTGATATATTTATTCATTTGTGTGAATGCATGGGTTGTGCAATAGGTATTACTTCTTAGAAGGCTCACATATTTTGTTTAATTTTTCAGGAAGTAAGTTTTTCTTTAATTCGGTTTAAGTTATGCTCCTTTGCCGCAGGGCTATAAGAAAATTTTCCCAATTTCATAATTATTTTACTATGTTATTATATATATAAAAAGCTATGTATACCAAATAGTTAGTGACTCTGCAGTTGTAGAATTTACTTACATTTAGTCGTGTATTATCATAGACGAAATTATTCCATGAGCGCATATTAAAAATGTGATGTATTGTTAATTGGGCCCGAACTGTGGAATGTGGTAGCTGATAAATTTGGGCCGAGATATAAATAAAATCTTGAGGTTTATTCTCCTATAAATATGGGTTGAATGTTTAAAATTATATTGAGATAGTAATTTTTAGTGTTTCAGGCTTACTATGGGCCTCGAGGGCTTTAAGCTTACCTGGGCCCTAGTGCCGGTTCGGCCCATGGAATCGGGTCATGACATTATAGATATATATAGATAGTCATATAGATCTAGATAAGAAAAAAAATTCAAAAATTTTAAAATTTTAAACTCAAAAATTGAAAAGGTTTAAAGTTTTAAAATTCAATAATTTTAGATTAATTATTATTATTATAAAAGCATCTAAAAGAATCATCCAATTAAAAATTCCAAAAAATACGGTAGAAATTCAAAAATTTATAAAAGAAATATGAATACTTGATGGAAAGAGTGCAAGTCAGATTCTTATATATATATATTTTTTTGCTTGAGAATTATATATATATATATATATATATATATATATATATATATATATATATATAAATTTGAAGAAAAAAAAAAAGATAGATAGATTATTAAATTAAACCATTATACTTAATTTAATATTAAACATTTATCCTTGAATAATTTGAAAAATTCTCCGCTTAAAAGTTCTGATAATATGATTATAGGTTTAAGCCTAACTTTGTGAACTCGGGTTTAAAATAAAACTATTCGGCGCTTGAAGCCCGTCAGATTGAAGATCTGGATTTTGATTTCATAAAAATTTAAAAATTTTGAAAATAAAAATATGGTATGTTTCACCTACTTTTTTAGAACATTATTGAAAACTAAAACTAATCCCAAAGGAATTCCTAAAAAAGAAAAAAACTAAACCAAAAGTAAAAAAGATATATATTTATAGAGATTTCATCTAAATATATTCAAGAAGAGAAAGAAAAATATTGAATTTCACATAATTTTCAAATAAACTATTAAGTCAATTAAATGTTTATTGATATTATTATATAAGTTTTTTATCTTTATTGCCATAATTATAATTATTTGTAAAGTATTAGAAAAGAGAAAAAATATCAAATATTTTTCTATAATAAAAAAAAGGAAATATTAGGGTTTTTTTGTGGACAATTATTTACAAGCTAGTTGTTTTATTACGTTAGTTTTGCTCTAAGGTTGCTTTTTTATTGTACATCTAAAGATTATTAAAGATAGGCCTAATGGCTAAAAAACAAAACCTGAACATCCTTTCATGCATTATGTTAGATATCAAGAAAATCCATTCTGGCTTCAAAAGGATGGGCCTCTTCTCATGAAAAAAAGGAAATATTATCTTGTCAATTTAATTTTGGCATATTTTAATTGCTAGAATTGATATCGCGAAGTAATTTTTTCTTAACAATTGTGGCCTTCAGCCATTTACCGTTACTACTATGCTGATGTAGCCGTTACTGGAACCCTCGCCCATGATATATCACTTGCTGACTGTAAAATTACAAAGTATAATTGTTAAAAGAATTGGGCAAAATTATTAAAAAGGCAAAAGTTCATATTTTTTTAGTCAATTTTAGGGAAAAAAAAGAGATTTTTTTTTAGTTATTCAAAATTGTCAACACTCATGTTATAATAATTAAATATTAAAGAAGATCTAAAAATTTAATAAAATTATCAACATAGTAAGAGAGGGAAAATCAAGTGCTGTATAATTAATTAATCGTAAATCCGCTTTAATTCAAAAAGTGATAGTACTATTTGTAAGAACCTCTTCAACAACATTATCGCGTTACTTAAATTTGTTCTTTTCTTTTGAAGGATCAAATACCTTTACACTAATCTTTCTTGAGAAATTTATATATGAATGTAAATTTTTATCATTCTTCATTATTGAAATTTATTATATTTTAATTGTAAAGTTCAGCACCTTTCGAATTTTGAAGTTATAATCTCCTTTTGAAATTTTTTTCTTCATTTAGTTTGTGTCAAATAATTATTATTTTTAATTAATTCTTATTAAAATGAAATAGCTTTTTTTAACCATACTATTGATTGTTTGTCGTTAATTACTATAATATATCATTTAAAATAAAAAATTTTATAATTAAAATTTGAAAAATATTTAACCATTTTTATTAGATTAAATTTGAATATTACAAGTTACAAAATTATTTATTGATAAATGAATTATATAAATATTAGAAATTAATTTTAATAAAAAAAATCTAAATTTATTGTCAAGTTGTATATACACTTACTACTAGGCTATCCTTGGTATGTATGTAATAATCTTGATTATAATTCGTAAACTAACAAACTTTGGCCTAATGACTAAAAAAAATTTTGAACTTTAGTCTTTTTTAATAATTTTGTCCAATTCTTTTAACAATTATACTTTGCAAAGTTACAATTAGCAACTAACATGTCATGGCGAGGGTCCTACCTATGGCCACATAAGCATAATAGTAACGGTTGATGGACAGAGACCACAAATATTAAGAGAAAATTATTTTGCGGTATCAATTGTAGCAATTAAAAGAATTGGCTAAAATTGTTAAAAAGGATAAAGTTCAGTTTAATTAAAATTATGTATTCAGCTAGATATTTCAGTTATCAAACTATATGCAATTCCAAAAACATGATGCGGTAAATTATTTTTTTCATTGTAATAATAATAATAATAATAATAATAATAATGATAAGAAAGAGAAGAAGCATTTACTTATGGGTGAATTGATGAGAAAGAAGTGAAACTCCAACAACATAGAATATAAGAAAGAGACCAAAGTTGATGGATTTCATCTCGTGGGCTTTAAGTGTCAAATGATTTTATTTAAAGCCTGAGTTCACAAAGTGGACTTAAGCCCATAGTTATATTGTTAAATTATCAAATGGATATCATATTAAATTAAACTATTTTATACTTATGAGTTGAGATTTGAACCGAACTTGTGCAGACGAGTTTCGGTCATGTAACTATGGTTTCTATCAGCAAATCCAAAGCTGAAATTCAACAAGTTCTATATCATGTCTTCTCTTGCAAATCTGAAACTGTATTATCCCTCCTAATTTTTTTTTTTTTTCGTTTTTATGTCCTAATCTCTTGTTGGGATCGTGTCCCACCACGACGCCTAGATGAGAGAAAGAATAGAAGATAATAGAGTGGGAGAGAGAACGAAGAGATAGGATTTCACTTTCAATTTAAAAAAAAAAAAAGAAAAAAAAAATCCTAGGATATAGTGTAATTTACCCGAGAGCATAGGTAATAATGGATAATGGGTTGCAAAGATTTGATAAAGGCTTTAGCGTGTCAAGATGAGGATGAACTGTACAACTTTCTGGAACAGGTCAAGATGACATGAAATTTTTTTTTTTTTTTTTTTTTTTTTTTTTGATGAATGACAGATAAGTTCTTGTGGAGTTAAGTAAAATAAATATATATATATTGTTGATTGAATTTAAATTAAGTAATTCTTCTTTTACATGATGTTGAAGGGAATAATGAAACAAACATATCCCTATGGTAAACTGAAGTTGGAAGAAGGGTTCTAAGAGTTCAAGTAATCCCTCCCAACTACGTTGGAGATTACGAGTTTTTATAGCACCAAGTAGTTGTAGTCTCGGGAATATTCATCACTTGAGCAAATCATTCAAATCGACTAGTAGTATTTAGGCGTGTAGAGTAAAGGCGGTTACTGAAGTTGATGTAATATGATCAGGAAGTAAGCTAGTGCCGCATGGGTATGGCAAGATTTAGAATACTTAAGTAATATAATGAGGAGTTTGAGCAAATATTGCTGCCCCAATCTATATAATATGAAATCGGGTAATATTATAAATTGTGTTTAAATATATATATATATATATAATCCTAACCTTAGAAACTTTGATTGAACTTTGATTGTCCGCTTCTAAGTGCTTGGTACGGATAGATATGAAATGCTCAAGTTATGAGTACGAAAGTTAACGGAAAATTCTTCCAACTATTAAGTCATAACGTCTTATTCCTCTTGGTTTGAATCATTTATCTAGGTTCTAAGAAAAATTAAAAGCTTTTACCTCAGATCCCATCTTTATTTTATTGTATGATTTAGTGTTTTAATAGGTGTATGTTAAATATTTTGGGATGAAAGTTAAGGGTAAAACTATATACATCATCTTAGAAAGTTGTTTGTATGAAAGGTGTGAAATTACAGGAAGCATTGTGAATTGAAAACAATTGCAGGAAACCATTCTAGAAGGATGGAATTAAGCTATGCTAGTCCCTGAAATAAATCAAAAAATTTTCTGCAAAAGAAATATATGATGGATGGTGGTCAAGTACAACGGCAATGCCTCACCTCCTCTCCTTATAAGTTGTGGTTTGCTCTTGCGTTATCTCTTTGTTTTTGAGTGTTTCTTGTGATTGTGAGATCACTTTATGTCTATTCTTACCCTCGTTACTAAATTCCAATTCGAGGATAAATTGTCTTAAAGGGGAGATTGAAATATCAAGTAATTTTATTTTTAAAACTCTCGGATTTTAATTAAATTGAAAATGCATATTTTCGATCTCGTGGGCTTTAAGTGTTGAATGATTTTATTTAAAGCCTGAGTTCACAAAATGCACTTAAGCCCATAGTTATATTGTTAAAACCTCAAGGCTAAGAGCTTGTTAAACTATACTACAATAAACAATAAACATTCAAATTTGTTATTAAAAATATTACTAATATTTAATTTATTCATTCCAACTCAAATTGTTATTTGAACAATAAAATCTTTTAGTGAAATCTTACAATTCAAGGATGGAAGTCTCTAGAATGTGTTAAAACAAAAGAGAACTTGAACAATTGAAAATCAAGAGAAAACCAATTGATTCCTTATTGAGCCAAACAAAATTAGAATTGGACCAAATCGATAGTATAAAAGTCAAGTAGGAGAGAGAAAATAAAAAATTCTCTCCTCCTCCCTCGTCAATGCCGACAGTCCCTCCTTTTTTTTCCTCACTATTTTCCGGCCACCGTCCACCGGCCACGGAATCCGGCAAACAAGCAACCTATCTTGATCCTCTCATCAAAGCGAACTTCTCTGTGGCTTTGGTTCGCGTGATAAGGGCCTGAATCAAGAGAGATCGTGATTGGAAGGTTGCGTCACCTTGCGATGGAGTTTTCCGACGGAATCTCGTCGTTTCGTGGACTTCAAGTGCTGGGGATGGTCTCAATCGACACATAGTCGCCTCCTGAACGATTTTCCTCCATTTATTCCGATGATGGAGGAGGACCGACGAAACCACCATGAGCCATGGAGATGCAGGGGCTGTCGGGGCTCCTTCCGGCCAAATGGCCACAAACTCAACAAACCGACCCTGGGGACGAGTTCCCCGTGAAATTTCGAGCGCGGGGCTGTGGTTGTTCCCAAACACGGCGAGGTTCGATTTTCCGGCCACCATGCACGGCGATTGGCGGAGGCGGTCCCTGACCGGCCGGTGAGTCAGAAGAGGCAGTAGCATCTTCTCAGTTTGCTGATTATCATGACATTTTTACTTTTCATATTGGTAAGCTCCAAAGTCTTGAAGTTGGTTTTTGACTATTGAAATTTAATAGTTTAGTTATCAAATACACCTTAAATTGAAATAGTACATAGATGATAATGGTTTGGCAGAATGTCTCGACAATAATTATAATTATAAACTAATTTGAATATTTCTAGCATTAGTTAGTCTCATAGGTTCCTTATGTTTAAATAAATTTATAAAAGTTAATTTAAACTCAAATTTAGCTTAGTTTAATGTAACCAAATTAAATGATACGGACTTCCATGATGTCTAGTTGAACTCCATAATTTACTAATTTAATGGTCTATTATTCATTGACTCGGATGTTAATATCGAATAACTCAAGAAAGGAATTACTTTCAAAAACTGTATGGTTATAAGCTTGACTTTGGATGTTATTACAACAAGTAGTATAATAATTGGAAGGTGTATGGGTTATAAGCTTGACTTTGGATGTTATTACAACAAGTAGTGTGATAATTGGAAGGTGTATGGGTTATAAGCTTGACTTTGGATGTTATTACAACGAGTAGTATGATAATTGGAAGGAGTGATTATGAAATTCTGTGAATGAGTTCCTATATATAAATATGATTATTATTATTATTATTATTATTATTATTATTATTATTTATGAGGGTATTGAAAGCTTAATTAATACTGATATTGATGTTGATGTCGATATCGAAGATTGTTGGGATGATGTATTGTTGGTAAATGGAGGATGGGAACTATATAGTTGATTCGCCCGAAGAATAGGCTGTTTGAACTGAATGAATAGAAATATTGAATAATTGATAATGTTAGAATAAGTAGATTATCCAAATTATAAAGGAGATGCTGCTGAATTTTCGGCAAAACAGCTATCAGAATCTAGAGCTAATTAAGTAAATAAATGACACTAAATATCATTGTTATGTTTATGTTGATGTTGATATCGAAGATTGTTGGGATGATGTATTGTTGGTAAATGGAGGATGGGAACTATATAGTTGATTCGCCCGAAGAATGAGCTGTGTGAACTGAATGAATAGAAATATTGAATAATTGATCATGTTAGAACAAGTAGATTATCCAAATTATAAAGGAGCTGTTGAATTTTCAGCAAAACAGCTATAAGAATCCAGAGCTAATTAAGTAAATAAATGACACTAAATATCATTATTATGTTTATTATTATTAATGCTATTGTTAGGTGTCGATATTGATCTAGAATCATAATACTAAGTTAAAATAAACTAAGAAATAAGAACAATAAACGTAAGTTAGAATTTGTGAGTAATAAGAGAATAATATATATATATATATATATATATATATATATATATATATATTAGGATTTAACCTTATTTATATCTTTTTATATATGTTCTTAGGGGCTTAAAAAGTTTCTCGACATTTGATAGAGGATCGAGAAGTTGAGAAACGATTTGCTATAAGCAAATGAACAGTGAGTAGTGTTAGATAATTCATATCATCCACTTGCATTTTACATTTATGCATACACAACTAAATGATAGACATGCATTACTTGGTAAATTGCTAATTGTGCTGCATTATTTGTTGCTATCGAATATTGCTTGATTAGTTGTGATGTGCTACATGTATGCCTTGCTTGTGTGGAATTTGAATGAGGTGGGTCACCATTGGGTTTGTGAGGGCGGTCTATGATACCATCGGCCATGTATGGGGAGATCGGTGCCTCCGTGTACATTTGATGAATTATGATATGGAAAACCACAGAGTGGCCTCCTGTCGGTGTGGAAAAGAAAAGAGAGAATAAAAAAAAATGAAAGGGCTGGTCAAGTGAGGTTGAGACTGATTGGCCATGTATGGGGGATCAGCTCCTTAGTGCACACGTGGTGAGAGGGCGGGCCATGTGTGAGGACGGCTCGTCAGGGGGTTTTGGTGACACCACTGACCAATTTTCACGTGATATGATTATGTGAAAGTGTTAATATTTGTGATTGCTGTTGTTATGTCATTTGTGTGATCGTTTGCATGATCATATAACTAGTCGGATAACTAGATTTATTTACGCATTTGTGTGATTATGTGAGGTGAAAGGGTTAACTAACCTACCACTGAATATAGGCGCTCATCCCTGCCTTAATATTTTTCCAGGTTACAAGTTTTCTAGTATCTCGTGATTTTTTGCCTCTTGACATCTGGAGGAAATGTTGAAAACAAAACCTTGATTATTTTTGTATAGTGTATTGAAGTAAAACTTTAGATTCTTAGACTGTTCCGCAATTACGATAATCGTGTATAATAAATTTTGAAATTAATGATGTATTACTTATTGAAGTTTCTATTATATAATATATTGATATGAGCCTAGAGAACTTTGGAAATTGATTTATTATTGAGTATGATGATACGGGCCAAGCGAGCCCAAGACTTATGATATGTGAATGTTGATGATATTAGGTCTAAGGCCATTTCTATTGAGCAGGAAGTTTGTTTAGTATATTCTTGGGCTTACTATGGGCTTCAGTGGTTTTAAGCTTACCCAAGTCCTAGTGCCGGTCTGGCCTAAGGCAATGGGTCGTGACAAAGATGGTATCAGAGCAAAAGTTAGGGCCTTAGTAAGGGATTGCGAAACAATAGGTCTTTCATCTTGTCTAACACAATTTTCCTTCTGCTTCTAAGCTAGCATTAAGGACTAGCAATTCAAAAATTTAAAAGAATTAAGATTCTGTAGTTGTCTGACCCTCCCCCGATGTGGGGATCGGCGGTAACCGACAAAGGAGAGGTACCTTGGATTGAATTCTATTTTGGTGCAGGTGGACGCATTGTGCACTAAAATGGTTGCAGATCCATAATTTCATAGAAACAAGGAAAATTAAGTGGTGCAACTTAAATGTAGTTATTAATGAATGATATTTTAAGATTCCCTCATAAAGCTTCGGGAACACAGGAGATATTGGAAGGAAGTGCAGTGGTTTGATCAACCAGTGCACTCTTTCCAATGAAGTCTGTGTCCTTAGCTTGATGGACATGGGGAAAAGGGATCGTTTAAGCAAAATCCTCCCATAAAATAAATAATATAAGTATTATTATTGTCATAGAAGAAAAGAACAAATATGTATATGAATAATAGGAATTTTCATAAACTACTGAATATATTTTGAGTATTATAATAAATAGTTAGAATTAAGTATTTAGAATTCCTTATGATAATGCGAATCTTCAAAAAATAATCATAAAATAAAATAAAAATTTTTGGAATCAATGTAGGTTGTTGTTTTAAAGTATCTAGACCTTACCCTATGAACGTGAATCTAAAATTCCAAATCAGTTCCTTTTTAGCTCAAGTTCCTATAGTTGAATGTGCCCCAAACTTTAGTCTAATGGACATAATACTTTTAAATCATAAATTATTTGACTATTTGACATTTTTGTGATCTTGAATGATACTTAGTTTGATTTTTATTAAATTTATATGCATTTACAAATTTTAATGATTAATATTACTGCTGTAGTGTTTGGGTCAAATTCTTTTGGATTTGACTCTTGTGGTATACCCGATGCTTTAAAGTATGAATAGGAAAACTTTAGACTTCGTAAATCGACTTTTAATTTTCGTGATATAGCATTATATCCCAATTTCATTTTATTGTTTTAAAATCCAATCTACTTGATTTAAAAATATGCAATTTAAGCATTTAAAATCACGATTGTGTTTGTTTCTATTAAAAATTGGGAAAATTATTAGTACGTCCCTATATATATATATCGAAATACAACTGTTCTGTTCATACATTTTTGGAAATGCTTTTTAAAGTTGTGTTTTGATTCTGTCAGAACTTTTAGTCCTTCCGTCAAATTTTGGCTAATTTTTCTGTTTGTCAACTGATAAAGAAGGGTCAAAAGAGAGAATTTAAAATTAATCCAAAAACACCCCTTTTATTTTCTATTGTCTTCAGCGCCGTCATCTTCTCTCCTAGATCTAACCCAACCCAGAATATCATCACGCACTAGTAATGGAAGCTAGGATGGAGGTTTGCAAATTAAAAGCTTTAGCAAGAGAATTTCAAATGAAAATACATCAAATTTAAATGTTGGCTGTTACTGAAGTGGAGAGAAGGTAGTTGTCTGCTCAACAACTAGAGCACTTGAGATTGTCGTGAGCAAGCCTCCATGCTCAGTGCGCTTGAGATTGCGATGATCTTTACACGGTCATTTAGCCAAGCCCCTACACAACTGTATGGTGTGCCTAAGTCGATTCCTATGGCTTTCTTAGATTTGGCTGTGATATTGTTGAGAAACTTGAAATGTAAAGTAGTCAATTTTCGATCTGTGATTGAATATTTCATTGATTTTTTATTTTGATTTTGAACATTTTGTTGATATTTTATTTTGATTTTGAATATTTTGTTGATTTTTTTTTATTAAAGTTGTTGAGATGAAATTTAATGGTAGATTTGATAATGAAGACAATGGAAGAGATTGTTTGGTAGAAAATAAAAATTTGAGAGAGGTATAAGGATACTTTCGTCTTTTTATTGACTTAATGGCCAAACTGGTTAAAATTTAATGGAAGGACTAAAAGTTATAACGGAATCAAAACATAGGGACTTCAAAAAGCATTTCCAAAAAACACAGAGACTGATTAGTTGTATTTTGATATATACACGGACGTAGTAGTAGTTTTCCTTAAAAAATTTTAAGTTTTGATTGACAGTTGCTTTCTTGAGTACATGTTATATTGAAATAAATTTGGAATTGATGAACAATTTTAATATATTGAAAAATCCTTAAATTTATTATTATGACCATATCCTTACCTTCTTTTAACCACTTGATTTTAATAATATTATAGTTTAAAAATACTATTTTCGTTGTATTATGAGGACACGTCAAATATAGGAACTATTGAAGAGCTAAGGGACAAACCAAAAAAGAAAAACATGGACTTTGTAGGGAAGGTTTCTTTCTTTTGTTTTTTAGAATGTCAAATTTGCTTTTGGTTTATGAAGAATTGTATAATTCTAAAGTTTCAATTATATATATATATATATATATATATATATATATATATATATATATATATATATATATATATATTCTATTTTATTTGATCTATATATTTTATTAAAAGTCCTAAACCATAATATTCTATGGTATTCAGGTCTAATTTTTATGGTCACCTATATTTAAAGTGAGATTGATTATACATATTTTCATACGAGATAATATAATTATAGAGTATTTGATAATCTTATTTTTAATATTTATGCAAATCTGAATGGCATATTATGCTAAAATAAAAATGTTTCTGTTAGATTCTTTATTTGGTTTATAAGTTTCAAAAAATTTTGAGTATTAAAAGTTTCTTTTTAAAAAGGCTAATTTACTTGATTTATTTGTTAAAAAGGCTAATTCCGTCTTCCTTAGGCCTTTGGGCCTTGACATAGTGTAGAGCCGTTTTCTTAGACAAGAGTCTACAGCGGTGAGAACCTCCAATGGCGACTTCACTGGGGATAGAGAAGTTGATTTCGATTGGTTACTTTATTTAGTTTTCGGTTGACTTTAATTTTTAGGCATTGCATCACAATACTTGCACACAAGCACCTTTTAGTCCTTAAAATCCTATGATATGAGTTGGCAATAGGCACATTTAGTGCCATTCGACCTATTGATTCCCTAGTTGACCCATATCACCTATAAGCACGTACCTTTGGGTGTAAAAAGAATTGGACAATTCCGTTTGTATCTTTGGGTTAAATCACAAAACTCAGTGTGAGGATTTGACTCGATTCTTGCTTATGGAAATCTAATTATAAGCCGTCCAAGCCTATGTAATTGCCTTAGAAATTTTTCTTAGGTCTTCCAAATTGATGTTTTGCATTTTATGACTCATTGTTTTTCAATATATTTTCTCATCAGAGGTAGTCCATGGGCCTTACACCTTTTTTGGAGTTACAAGTGAAGAACTAAAAATTGGTCTTTTCTATTTTAAAATATTGGGCCATAAATTATTTGATCCATTTGAGAGCCTTAATTATATTTTTAGCTTTGTTGAAGAAGAAAGGGTTTGATGTCAATGGAGTTATGATTTTCTCAGTTGATGCTTCTTCCTCCAATAATTACTATTATGAGAGGAAATCTCAAGCTTTTGTGCTTAATTCTACAAAAATGTGATGCCTACAATTAGGCATGGCAAGAGTTCCGGAACCGCCGGTTTCGGTTCCAAATTTTTTGGAACCGGAATCGAAATAAAAATTTTTGGTTCTGGTTCTTTGATGGTTCCAAAACCGATACTTCCGGTCGATTTTTCGGCGAATCGCATAATTTTAAATTTTAAATTTTCAAGACCGGTTTTCAAAATTTAAAATTTAAAAATTTGTGAAATAATTTCTAAAAAAAAATACACTTGAACTTAAAAAATGCTTGAATTAAATTTATTTTTTTTGAAAAGACTTTACTTAATTTATTTTTTTTTTTTAAATCTTCAACTAAATTTATTTTTTGTTTAAAAAAGTAGGAACTTAATTTTTTTTTTTTTTAAAAGGGCTTGAACTTGGTTTTTTTTTTTAAAAAAAATAAAGTTCTCTACGTATCCTCTTGGGGTATAGAGGAATTAAAGCCCATATAGTTATTACTTATCTTGTATCAATTTCACTCCTTTTATCTTATTCGCTATTTTCACCATCGGTTGATGTTCCTATTGAGTACCCATCGTAAAGATCATATAAATCTTCATTTTCTTTGAGATTTTTTTGTGCTTTTATTTCGGCCTTGCTTCAATCATCCACGCATGATTGTGCTTTTAGTGAATCGGGTGTCATACGAGATCATGTTTCATCAAGTATGTTTCCTTCTTAACTAAAAGTTTGTTCAACCGTACCAATGGAGATCGAAGCAGCTAAAACTTGTTCTGCAATTAAAGAAAGTATTGGAAATGTATTGGCGTGACGACTCCACTAATTTAAAATTGAAAATTATTATCTGCATAATCATCACCAAACTCGAAAGAAGTGGTTAGATAATTATCAAATTCAGAAAAAGAATCGGATTCCTTTGGTCTTTTTTTGTCTTTGTAGTAAAATGCGTTCAGTAACACCAACACTTACCCTTTGAGTTGGAAATTGTTGATTATTGAATTGAGAAGAATTAGAAGAACTAGAAAATTGAACAAATTCATCATATAATTCTACAATATTTTGTCTAACTTCATGCATGCTACATTTATATTAACACTATCTTCTATATGAAGATTTAATAATTCATAATAAACAGTCAAATATTCAGACAAACTTCAATTTTACATTTAGGATCAAATACACAAGCAGCAAGATAAAGGGGTGGTATATTTTTAAAATAAAATAATCATTTTTTTTTCATTGAAAAAACACAATCTTGTAATATAAAATCATTTTCAAATTCTTGGAGTGCACTAACAATATTAATACATATAAGCAAAAATAAATGAGATGTGGGATAATAACCCACTAAATTTATAGGTAGCATCATTAAAAATTTTTAAAATATCTAAAATTTTTGCACAAATATCCCAATTTTGTGGATATAAATTAATTTCTTTAATATTATTAATAAAAAAATGCATAATAATTCTTTAAACGAAAAAGACTCGTTTAATAATTCATATGTTGAATTTGAACGAATTGGGACATCCCTTGGAAAACGTCTTTTATTATTTTCCTTACAAAATTTAGCTCAACTTTACATCACTTGAGAATGTCCCTATAAATATGAAATAGCTTTTCTAATTGGAGAAATATAAAATTCAAGAATTTTTAAATCATCTCGAACAGATAAATTTAAAACATGGCAAGCACATCTTATATGAAAAAATTTTGCACCAATATTTGGTTCACAAATATTTTTAAGTTCAATAATTGATTGAGTGTCAGCAAAAGCATTATCAAATGAAATTGAAAAAATTTTTTTTGTCAACTTATATTCATCTAAAATTGAAACAATCTATAAATATTATTTGCAATATGTTTATCATCAAAAGCACGAAATGCAATAATTCTTTTTTGAATTTTCCAATCATCATCAATCTAATGACATGTAATGCCCATATAAGAATGCATTTGCCAATGATCACTCTAAATATCACAATAAATTGAAACGCAAATTTTCATTTCAGAAAATAGAATCTCTAACTCTTTTTTTTCCTTTTCTATATAAAGAAATAATAGTTCGTTTTATAGTATTTCTTGGCACTCTTTTAACAGAAAGATTTAAAGCTTTTTGACAATATTGATTAAAACCTACTTTTTCACCAAAACTAAAAGATAAATGTTCCATAGAAATCATTTTTGCTAATTCTTCTTTTCGTTTTTTTTTTTTTTCAGAATATTGAAATAAAGATATGTTAGAAGATATGTACCTAGAATTTGTGTTTGAGACCGATCAACTTCTATTTTTGTTGGATGTTTTGTCTTTAAATGCTTCCAAAATGATCCATAAATGTCCGATTGTTTAAATTTATAAGATTTTCCACAATAATTGCAAATTACATTGAACATTTGGCACCTTTGAATTTTTTCGTGAAATGAATGGCGAATATGTTGGAATTTTGTCTTGCTCTTCGAAGAAGTTGTGCACCTTGCTCTTGCTCTTCCTCTTTCTCTTGTTGTAATTGCTCATTATTAAATTCGGATTCTTGAGTTGGAATTTCCATATTTTCATTTGGATATCCCTCAAGATTATATCAGTTGGAAGTGAAATCGAAGATGTCCTTTGTAGGGATAGATGAATATTGTGTTTCTCCAATCTTTCTCTTGCCCTTAACAGAACTTGAGTTTCCTCCACTTGCCATTATATGAAAATAATATATAATTTGAAAAATTGAATAAAAAAATTATAGAGAATAATTAGAGATTGGAAATTGAATAAATTAATTCACAATAAGTTGGACAAATAATTGGAGATTTGACTTTGAAGAAATTATCTTGCAATATTTTGGGCAATAAATTGTGAATGAAAATTAGAGAGATTGTAGAGTAGAGAATAATAATATAGAGTAGAGATAATTTTGTGTGAGGAAATTGTAAATGGAATGGAATGAGGTATTTATAATAAATCCAAAAAATCATTTTCCCACAAATATCCTTGAAACTAGCCGTTTATAGTTGTTAGAAGGGGTAATTAAGAGATTTCACAAAAAAATTTGATAAAAAAAAAGCTGTTGTGCTGTTTGTAACGGCTAGCCGGCTGGAAAATCGGCTGTTCCATCCGGTTCCAATCGGTTCTTGGAACCAAAGGTTTGCGGTTCCAAAAATGTTGGTACCGGAACCGAACCATAGACCTCCGGTTCCGGTTCCGGGAACCGTAATTTGGCCATGTCTACTTTGGGCAATCTTGGAAGGCTTACGCATGGCAAAAAATCTAGAGGTCTCGCATTTGGAGGTGGAGTGTGACAACAAAGTGGTGGTTCAGTTTATTAATGGGCTGGTTAAAGCTGAGGGAGCTGCACTCCAACTGGTCATTGCCAGTAGAAACCTAATCCAATCTTATTGGGTGTGCAAAGTAAAGCATATCTACAGGGAAGCCAATTGTAGTGTTGACTTTCTAAGCAAAATTGCAACTGATTATGATCTTGGTACTCATTTCTTACGGAACCCTCCTACGGGTCTCTCATCATGGCTATTACACGATGCTATAGGGGCGGTGTATCCAAGGTTTTGTTGTTAGTTCTTTGAGCTTTTTGCTCTCCTTTTATTGCAAAAAGAAAAGGTAAATAAATTTGTCTCCCTTTAGTTCGATGGTGAGGAATTTCTCTTTTCAATAATAATTCTGAGTTAGTCAATTGCAGTGGAGCATGATTAATCAATGGAGATAGATTGATAAAAAAAATAAAGAATAAACCTAAGTTTCTATATCAATTTAGACAATGAGAGATATAATACTTTTCTCTCAAGTTAATGAAACGGTGCATAATTGATCAAAACGACAAGTTCTATATGAACGAGGAAGCTTGGATTAAGTTAACCTAAGCTGAGGAGTGAGCCCCACGTAAATGTTTTTTTTATAAAATATCAAGTAGTAGATTATTAACAATGACTGTACTACTTTTAATGCTCTATGTACATGTTTTGTTAGCATATTTGGAGGTTAGTTTTGAAATTATGCTCTATTTTTTGCAATTCAATGGCAATATGTTCTAATACTAATTGCTTTTGTTTGCTTGCTTTCTCTAGAATTTGCTATCAAGAGAAAAAAGGTAGCAGTGTTGTTTCTTTTCACTTGTTAATTTGTAATTTTTGTTCCCTTATTCGAGGGAGAGGAGTGGCAGCCTTAAATTAAAAAAAAAAAAAAAAAAAAGATGATAAAGGTGTCAGGGGGCTATGAGAAAAAGAGAAGAGAGGATCAGTCATGAACCTTAAAATGAGATTAGTATCGTACTTAAAAAGAGTATAAGATACCTATTGGAAATGATAAAAAGAAAAAGAAATAAAACAATGCACTAACTTATTACAACTTGTTATTTTAAATTGAAGGTAGACATGGCCAAATTACGGTCCCTAGAACCGAAACCGGTGGTTCGGAATCGGTCCGTACCGGAACGACACCGGTGGGAAACGGAACCAGAACCGGAGGTCTACGGTTCGATTCCGGTCCAACATTTTTGAAACCGCAAACCGATGGTTCCAAGAACCGGTCGATTAGAATCGCAGGCTCGAAGCAGTCAAACCGGCGGTTCTAGTTGTTACAAATAGCACAACAGCTTTTTTCTGTCAAATTTTTTTGTGAAATCTCTTAATTACCCCTCCTAACAACTATAAACGACTACATAACAGCTAGTTTTAAGGGTATTTGTGGAAAAATAATTTTTTTGGATTTATTATAAATACTTCATTCCATTCCATTATAATTTCCTCATACAAAATTATCTCTACTCTCTCTACTCTATATTATTCTTCTTTACTCTACAATCTCTTTAATTTTCATTCACAATTTATTGCCCAAAATATTGCAAGATAATTTATTCAAAGTCAAATCTCCAATTATTTGTCTAAATTATTGTGAATTAATTTATTCAAATTCCAATGTCTAATTATTCTCTCTAATTTTTCTTTATTCAATTTTCCAAATTATATATTTATTTTCATATAATGGTAAGTGGAGGAAACTCAAGTTCTGCTAAGGGCAAGGGAAAGATTGGAGAAACACAATATTTATCTATCCCTACAAACGACATCTTTGATTTCACTCCCAACCAATGTAATCTTGAGGGATATCCAAATGAAAATATGGAAATTCCAACTTAGGAATATTTAATAATGAGCAATTACAATAAGAGGAAGAGCAAGATATACAACTTCTTCGAAGAGAAAGATAAAGTTCCGACATATTCGCCATTCATTTCACAAAGAAATTCAAATGTAACAAAATGTTCGATGTAATTTGCAATTATTCTGGAAAATCTTATAAATTTAAACAATCGAGCGGTTCTGGATCATTTTGGAAGCATTTGGAGACAAAACATCCAATAAAAATAAGAGTTAATCGGTCTCAAACACAAATTTTCGGATACGCATTTTCTAACATTTCTTTATTTCAATATTCTGAAAAAAAACAAAAAGAAGAATTAGCAAAAATGATTTCTATGGAACATTTATCTTTTAGTTTTGGTGAAAAAGTAGGTTTTAATCAATATTGTCAAAAAGCTTTAAATCCTTCTATTAAAAGAGTGCCAAGAAATACTGTAAAACGAACCATTATTTCTTTATATATAAAAAAAAAGAGTTAGAGATTTTATTTTCTGAAATGAAAATTCGCATTTCAATTTGTTGTGATATTTGGAATGATAATTGGCAAATGCATTCTTATATGGGTATTACATGTCATTGGATTGATGATGATTGGAAAATTCAAACAAGAATTATTGCATTTCGTGCTTTTGATGATAAACATACTGCAAATAATATTTATAGAATAGTTGTTTCAATTTTAGATGAATATAAGTTGACAAAAAATTTTTTCAATTTCATTTGATAATGCTTTTGCTAACACTAAATCATTTATTGAACTTAAAAATATTTGTGAACCAAATATTGGTGGAAATTTTTTTTCAATAAGATGTGCTTGACATTTTTTAAATTTATGTGTACAAGATGGTTTAAAAATTCTTGAATCTTATATTTCTCCAATTAGAAAAGTTATTTCACATTTATGGGGATATCTCCAAGTGATGAAAAGTTGGGCTAAATTTTGTAAAGAAAATAATAAAAGACCAAAACATTTTTCAAGGGATGTCCCAACTCGTTGGAATTTAACATATGAATTATTAAACGAGTTTTTTTCTTATAAAGAATTATTGTGCATTTTTGTTACTTATAATATTGAAGAAATTAATTTATATGCACAAAATTGGGATATTTGTGCAAAAATTTTAGATATTTTAAAAATTTTTAATGATGCTACCTATAAATTTAGTGGGGGCTTATTATCCCACATCTCATTTATTTTTGCAAATGTGTATTAATATTGTTAGTGCACTCCAACAATTTGAAAATGATTTTATATTACAAGATTGTGTTTTTTCAATAAAAAAAATTGGTTATCTTATTTTAAAAATATACTAACCATTTATCTTGTTGCTTGTGTATTTGATCCTAGATGTAAAATTGAAGTTTTATCTGAATATTTTACTATTTATTATGAATTATTAAATCTTGATATAGAAGATAGTGTTAATATAAATGTAGCATGCATGAAGTTAGACAAAATATTGTAGAATTATATGGTGAATTTGTTCAATTTTCTAGTTCTTCTAATTCTTCTCAATTCAATAATCAACAATTTTCAACTCAAAGGATAAGTGTTGGTGTTACTAAACGCATTTTACTACAAAAACAAAAAAGACCAAGGGAATCCGGTTCTTTTCTGAATTTGATAATTATCTAACCACTTTTTTCGAGTTTGGTGATTGATTATGCAGATAATAAATTTCTGATTTTAGATTGGTGTTGCAAAACAAGTTTTAGCAGCTCCGGTCTCTGCTGTTGCGGTTGAACAAGCATTTAGTCAATGAGGAAACATACTTTAATGAAACATGATCTCGTATGACACCCGATTTACTAGAAGCACAATCATGATTGGATGATTGGAGCAAAGTCGAAATAAGAGCACAAGAAAATTTCAAAGAAAATGAAGATTTATATGATCTTTACGATGGGTCCTCAATTGGAACATCAACCGGTGGTGGAAATAGCGAATAAGGTAAAAGGGGTGAAATTCATACAAGGTAAGTAAGAACTACGTGGGCTTTGATTCCTCTAAACCCCAAGAGGATACATGTCACGACCCAATTCCATGGGCCGGACCGGCACTAGGGCCCAGGTAAGCTTAAGGCCCCCGAGGCCCGTAGTAAGCCTGAAACACTAGAATCTATTATCTCAGTATAAATTTCAACATTCAGCCCATATGATAATGAAAAATAACCTCAATATTTTATTATTTCTAGGCCCAAGTTTATCTTCTACAGCATTCCATAGTTCGGGCCCAATTTACAATACATCACATTTCTAACATGAGCTTACAGAATTATTTTGTCTATGTTAATACACGACTAAATATATGTAAATCCTACAACTGCGGAGTCACTAACTCTTTGGTATACATAATTACATAGCAAATAATTGTGGAACTAGGAAAAATTTCTCTGTTGCCCTCCGCCGAAGGAACATAACCTAAATCGGATTAAAGAAGAACTTACTTCCTGAAACATCAAACAAGATATGTGAGCCTTTTAAGAAATAATACCTATTGCACCGCACACGCATTCACACAAATGAATAAATATATCAATCTAGTCATCCGACTAGTTATATGCTCACGCAGTCAGTCACACAAATGGCATATCATTAACACCCACAATCATTAACATCTTCATGTAATCACATCACGTGGAAATTAGTCAGTGGAGTCACCGAACCCCCGATGAGCCGTCCTCCCACATGGCTCATCCTCTCACGTGTACACCAGGGAGCCGATCCCCCATACTGGCCGACCGGTCTAATCCTCACTTGACCAGCCCTCTCATTGTTTTTCCATTCTCTCTTTTCTTTTCCATACCAACAGGAGGCAACCCGGTGGTCTCCATCCAATCTAGATCATCAAGCGCTCACAACAGGAGGCCACCCTGCGGGCTGCAATCAAATCTAGACTGTCCGGTGCGCAACGACGAGAAGCCAACCCGTGGTTAACGGTAACGATAACGGTAGGTGCACACGGGGGCGCCGATCTCCCATTTACCCGGCTAACGGTAATCATATTGGATCCATATAACGGTACGGTCTCACAGTCCCATAGTGACCCACTTCATCCCAATTCCACACAAACAAAGCACAGCATTATCACAACACAATTAATCAAACATTGCAATCAATTGCAGACATATTAATCAATTAAACATCATAATGCAATGCACAATTAAACATCCAAAATCAATGCAAATAAATAAATAAATAGTATTAACAATAAACAACAATAATAAAATAAATAACAATAATAACAATAATAATGAAAATAAATAAATAAATATGTAAATGATTAAATGAGTAATAAAGATAATAAATAATCAGAGCACTCTATTTATTACGTACCAAGTTATAGAATTAATCTAAATGAACTTATTTAATTATGTCATTAATTAAAACTAGTCTAGGTTCTATTGAAATTTCGGCAGCATCTCCCCTAAAAATAGGACTATCTACCTGTTTAAATATCACAATAATATATATATATATATATATATATATATATATATATATATATATATATATATATATATATATATATATATATATATATACAAACACACACACACACACACACACACACACACATAGCCCATCCGTCGGACAATCAATCAAATCAAATACCCGTCCGCCTTTAAATGACATTATCGCCATTTAACATCCATAACAACTTACATGAGCTTAATTCATATTCTAAATAACATCATTTATCAGTCATTGGATACATATGTATGTATATACAAGCATATGTGCATAATTAACTTTCACGATTAATTCTTATTCCATATCTTTTCATTGGTACCTAGGCATGTAAGACTTCAAGCTTAACCTCAGTTACCACTTATTAGAACAAGAAGTTTTACTCTATTCAAATTTACACATTATGTTCTAAGTATCTCGTATCATCCAACTAACAACATCAATAATTAATCACCAATACAAAATTTTAACTTTACTTTATAAGGTTAAGCAAATAACTAAGTAGATAAACAATTGCAAATTTATATTGGCTTAACGTTTATATCCTTCTAGTGTAACTATATATATATATATATATATATATATATATATATATATATATATATATATATATATCTTTAATAATTATATGCAATTATAATTTATAAACTCTTCCATTTCCTTATTATTAATTAAGATCTCGAAATTCCATTTAATGATCCATGAACCATCATCTATTGAATATGAATAAGCATTTATGAATATCTATCGACCTGGAAATAAAAAAAAAAAAAAAAAATACACTTCCTCATCCATATTTGTCTTCTACAACAATTTAATATATTTGCTGCCACTACACAGATTCGTAGTTTTTCTACGCTAAAATCTTAAATTGCACACCAACTAACCAATCTGTTGCAAATATTAGACCTACTACCTCATATGTACACTATCAAACAATAATTTGAAGGAATAATTAAAAATAAAATTCCTAAATTCCAGTTTAATCTCATAGCACACAGGCTGGCAAATTCACTAATCAACTTACCTTACTAAGAGAAAGGTTGGAAATTGCTTACCCAGTTGCGAAAATGTCGGAAAAGTGCAAGACAGAAAGGAAATGCCACTGTCCCTGCCGAAGAACGATATCGCAACTCCTTGCGATTTGCTGCACCAGTAGATGAACGACGATGGAGAAGGGGAGAGCGGAGCTACACCGTCGACGGGGATGAAGCTGGAGTCGATCGATCGCCGGAGAGTTGAGCTAAAGAGGCGACGCGATTTCCCGATCACAAACTCGCAAGTCTGCTGTGAGTGTACGCCAGAAACGAAAGGAGAGAGAGAGGAAGGGAGGCGAGGGCTGCTGCAGTGAGGAGGCGACAACGAGGTTGGCGATGGTCTCGGGTGGTCGGAAAAAAAAGGGAGGGGGAGGGGGTGTCGCGCGCATGGCGCTGGCTCCAGGAAGAAGAAGGGAAAAAAAAGAAAAAAAAGAAAAGAAAGAAGAAAAAAAAAATCTTGGGGCTTCTAGACCATTCCGGTTCGATTCGAACCGGTTTGGTCTAATTCAATGATTCGGCTCAATTTGCTTGGTTTTCGAGTTTTTCGCTTGGTTTTCGAAAAATCAAATTGGTTAATGGGTCCAGTTTAGCAATAATAAAATACTAGCTGGTATAATCTCATTGGTTGAAAATAAAAAATTTAGTTTTTAAATGAAAATTCTACGAAATTAAATTTTCGGGTCGTTTCAATACATAAGCAACTTAATTTTTTTTAAAAAAATTAAATTCAAGCTCTTTTTTTTTTTAAATTAAGTTCCAACTTTTTTAAAACAAAAAATAAATTTAGTGGAAGACTTTTTTCAAAAAAAAAAAAATTAAGTTCAAGTCTTTTCAAAAAAAATAAATTTAATTCAAGCATTTTTTAATTTTTTAAGTGTTTTTTTTCAGAAATTATTTCACAAATTTTTAAATTTTAAAAGTCTTCAAGATTTAAAATTTAAAATTATGCTATTTACCAGAAAACCGGCTGGAACCGTCGATTGTGGAACCGTTAAGGAACCAGAACTGTTCGGTTCCAAACCGAAATCAAAACTTTTCGGTTCAATTTCAGTCTCAAATTTTTTTAAATCGGAACCGGCGGTTCCGGAACTATGGTCATGCCTAATTGAAGGCATCGCATTTTTGTAGAATTAGGCAGAAAAGCTTGAGAATTCCTCTCATAATAGTAATTATTGGAGGGAGAAGCATCAGCTGAGAAAATCATAACTCCATTGACATCAAACCCTTTCTTCTTCAACAAAGCTAAAAATATAATTAAGGCTCTCAAACAAATCAAATAATTTATGCCCCAATATTTGAAAATAGAAAAGACCAATTTTTAGAAGTTCACTTGTAACTCAAAAAAGGGTGTAAGGCCCATGGACTACTTCTAATGGGAAAATATATTGAAAAATAATGAGTCATAAAAAGCAAGACATCAATTTGGAAGACCTAAGAAAAATTTCTAAGGCAATTACATGGGCTTTGGATGGCTTATAATTAGGTTTCCATAAGTGAGAATCTGAGTCAAATCCTCACACTGAGTTTTGTGATTTAACCCAAAGATACAAACAGACTTGTCTAATTCTTTTTATACCCGAAGGTACGTGCTTATAGGTGATATGGGTCAACTAGGGAATCAATAGGTCGAATGGAGCTAAATATGCTTATCGCCAACTCATATCAAAGGATTTTAAGGACCAAAAGGTGCTTGTGTGCAAGTATTGTGATGCAATGCCTAAAAATTAAAGTCAGCCTAAAACTAAATAAAGTAACCAATCGGAATCAACTTCTCTATCCCAGTGGAGTCGCCATTGGGGGTTCTCGCCATTGTGGGCTCTTGTCTAAGAAAATAGCTTTACACTGTGTTAAGGCCCAAAGGCCTAAGGGAAGACGGAATGGATCAAGACCCACACGGAGAATATGAGTCACTATCCAGATGAAATTTAGGGCAATTACCATGTAGCGATTGAAAGTTAAAACCCTGTGATAATAATAAAAAAAATCACAATATTAATTTGTAATACGTGAGTTATAATTCAATTTAAGTAATACTTCATAATATAAACGTCAATGTTATTGCAATTCATAACGTTTAATTCAACAAATATAAATTTAATCAACTTAAAAGTACTTCTGCAACAATAGACGAAATCAAAATATAAACAACAGAAATATACTTCATTATTCCCCTTGTTCCCACATCAATATATCATTATATATATATATATATATATATATATATATATATATATATATATATATAAAGTAGAACCATGGGTATTTTCCTCAATGCTGACGTGGCGCATTCACCAAAGAGAGAGTTTGTATAATATTTGAGTATTTATTTTTAGCTTTCGCTAGGATTAATTTTTGGGTTAATTTTAGTTATCTTTTAAGGTTGAGAAAGACTTTAAATTTCAAGTATTTGATTAGAGAGAAAATCATTTGATTTTTATTGACTTTTTGTTCCCATTAAAATGAAGTAATTCAAAAATTTATGTTTCCTAATCAAAATGGAGAGAGAATCATTTGCCTTTTTATTGCCTTTTGGTTATTAAAACCTTTAAAATAAAAAAATAAACGTTTCTTTTAAAAATTGAAAAAGAATTTCTCTCAAACCTTTTCGTTAATAGACTTTTACTACTGTACAAACAGTAATCATTAATTGACACATGTATATATAAACTTGCAATAGATTATTCAACCTCTTATTCCATTTCTTTACCTATATATTTCCTAACTTTATCTTTTCTCTATCCATATTTATCTTTTATTCTATAATAAGGTATTATATAAAATATTATCTAATGATAAATATAAAATTTATCTAAAAAAAATTAGAATTCGAGTTTACATACATAAAAATATTCCTTACAAGTATAAAGAATAGGTAAATTATTACGGGCATAAATTTATTTTAATTAAAAAACTTGATATATTAATTACCAATTCTATATTCTAATTTAAAAATTGAATGTTATAAATTCATGATACATGGACCTTTATTTTATATAAATTCTAAACCAAACAAAATTTATTCAAAAGCTAGACGATAAAATAAAAATCTAGTTTTAAAAAATGTAAAATATAATTTACAAGTAAAATAAAATTGATTAAGTTGAAATTTAAAGATCAATGAATTTTAAAATATTTATTATATATATATATATATATATATATATATATATTAATAATTAAATAAATATTTTATGGCTAAATATATAATATGGATTATTTTTAAAAAATATAAATGACTTTAAGATAACAATTTATTAGTTAAACTATAAAGTAGAAGTAATAAGGTACAATTTTATATAGTTTAACTTGTATAATTTGATAAGATATAAGGGTAGAGATTTATAAGTCAAGTATTAGAGTTATATAATTTAATTTTTTTTAATTAAAATATTATATTAAAAAAATAATGAGATGTCATATATGAGATATATATAATTTAAATTACATGATACATGATAATTATTTTAATAATAAAAAAATTTATAATTATTTATTAAAATTTTAAATAATTTATTTTAAGTAAATGAATTTAAAGTGTTACACAATTATCTATCTTTGAATTTTTATGTTTTATAGAATTATAGTTGTGTTGAAAAATAATATATTTTTTTTAATTTACAGAACTAAATAGTTTTTTGTATTTTAACAATAAAAACCTAAATGCTCTACTTTTGATAACCTATTCTATAGGTAACAAGTCATTTGATCAAATTCAAATCCAATGATCTATGTCTAGCTAGTTTAAATCTAATGGTGAAAAAAGATTCTGTATTAGAACATAAATTTTTAAATATGTACTGTAGTCTTGCCCTCATTAATATATTAAAAAAAATAAGCGTTTCTTTAAAAAATTGAAGAAGAATTTCTCTTAAATCTTTTAGTTAATATATTGGAAAAAAAAAAAACAAATGTTTCTTTCAAAATTGAAGAAGAATTTCTTTGCTTTTAGTTAATATATTGAAAAATATGAAACTCAATTATTTGACAGAATTAAATTATAGAAATTTCTTTAAAGAAACATTAATTTAAAAAAAAAACTATAGTAGTATTCTCTTAAACCAATATAATTTTATTTTTAATTGTAATTATCATGATAAATTAATTTTGAAAAAAACTATTCGTCTTTTAATTTTGAAAGTTCATTATTAGTTAATTTTAAACATATCTTTCTATTAAAATGGAGAGCGTTTTTATTGTCTTCTATTTTATGAGTTTTTTAAATTTAATTTTTTGGCCATTAATGCATGAATATATTATATTTTATTGTCTTTTATCTATCTATCTATATAAATATATAAAAATAAAAACTTGGATGTTGATATCGCAAAAAATTAGAGTGTTAAAGTGCTGATTTGATTTTTTTTTTTTATTTACATTTTTAATCTAGAGTTTTAATTTACAATAGTCAATATTTATAATTTTTATAACTTTTAATTTCTACTCTTTTGTTTTGTTTCTTCTTCTCCTTCTAAATGACATCATTATAGTAGTATTAATGGCAAGAAGACCATTAGTTGATAAACTAAAAAGGCAATAGATTTAAATTTTTAAATGTACAATTAAGGGATTTGTGCAGTTTTTCCCCTCATGAATATAAGGGTTTGGTTTTTTTTTACAGTCATTTATTAATTGACATTCAATGAGTAGCTGCATTAATTGACATTCAATGACGGCCAGTTTATATATAGTATAGATTATTGCAGGCAAAAGCATCAGACGAGAAAATCATAATTCCATTAACATCAAACCCTTTCTTCTCGAACAAAGCTAAAGCATCAAAAAATGCATCTCCTTGAATACCTCTTTCCATGGTAGTTAGGCAACAACTTATCTTTACAAAACTGTGTTGCTCTAAGCTCAAACGTTGTCAAATAAGCTGCTGCTGACCTAATCTTGTCGGTATAAAATTGGTAATTAACATAATCAATAATATCTCCATAGTTGTTAAAGAGTTCAATATAAGGTGTAGTGGTTGAATAAAAAGGGAGCAATTGTGGCTATGGAAATTACAGTTTGATTCTTTAAAAGGGATATAAGCTCTCCAATAAAATAAGCAAAAGAAGCATTATTTTTGGGGAAATTTCATAATCAATATCAATACCATCAAGATGGTATTTTTGGGTTATGGATTTTAGTAAAGTGAAAGCATTTGATATCCAAATCTGAGGATCTTTAGGGTTATACCACCTGTGGGTTTTTCTACCTAAGCTCCAACCAGAAAGGCTAGCCAAGGCTTTTACACTTGGATGGTACTTTTTTTATGGCTAAAACTGAGTCTGGAGTTAATGTTTTTGCCCAATATGGTCAAACTTTACCATTTTGGGCATTGCCTGATGGGATCAAATGTTACAGGCATGCCTGTGGCATCAATGTACTCCATCATCAATTGGAACGGCATATATTTTAAGAATTTTTAGACTAAATGGAATTTAAGATTTTTTTGACTCAATACATAAATTTACTCCTATGATATGGTATCCTTAATTTCCACTTTTATCTATTGAACACTTTAATTTGTAAAATTGCACCTATTAAGCATTTTAATTGATTTATTGAACACTTTAACTTATAAAATTAAATCGATTAAACATTTATTGAATAATTGAAAAATGTAAAAGTTATTGTTTTAAATTTGTATTAACCATGGATCAAGTCAATATTTTGCATATGAAAGCCAAAAACTTTAAAAAATTGTTATTTATAGCGTGACGATGTATGATATTATCACAAAAAGAAAGTCGAGAGTATTACAAAGTTTTATTTATTAAACTTTAGGGGATAAATTATGTATTCAGCCAGATATTGGTTATACAACTATATGCAATTCCATAAACATGATGCTTAAAATTATTTTTCATACAGAATATGAGAAAGAGATGAAACTCCAACAATATGGATTTCACGTTCTAATTAATTTCTGAGGTTGTATAATTGAACGAGAGAATGAAAGAAAGAATGCTAATTTATACATCATTTTGGTACTAATTAAGGAAGCAGCCGGCCTAACCGTCTTGGTCTATATTTTTGTCATTTATAAGAATTATAGTGAAACTTTCAAGGTTTTGATTTGGCCAACTGTATAAATTCATCTTTTTATAAGCAGAAAAGAAAAAAAATTACTGTATCACTTTTAATTTTTACTTTGATTCGTTAAACACTTTAATTTATAAAATTGCCCATATTAAGTACTGTAATTAAATTTTTTTTACATAAATTACATATATTAAACACTTGGATGATTTTTTTTTTTTTTAATGTAAAGTAGAAGGGTAAATTCATAGTTTATATTAATAGTTTTTTATTTTCCAAAGTGTCTTCGAATACATATACAAGTAAATGATTGAGTCACTGTATAGACAAGGAGCATTTGACCAGTAAGATGGCAAAGACACGAATGCAACTACCAAAACCTGTGGTATGCTTGAACCGTAAAATCAACTGCTTCCAAATAGAAAAGATTACAAGTTCACGAATTAAATTAGGGCTGTTATTGCGTTGGTTTGGTTCGATTTAAATATAATAATTGAATCAAATCTAAAATGGCGGTTTGAGAAAAATTAAAATCAAATTAAACCATCAAAATTTCAAACCAATCTAAACCTTTAGCGGTGGTTTGGTTCAGTTTAACGGTTTAGGTGGTTTGAAAAAAAGAAATTAAACTTCCTCATTTATCTAATTAACAAGAAAAAAAAAACATCATACAAAATATGAAAAATAAATTAATAAAAATTATGCCATAAAATACACATGATTTTGAATAGCTATTAAAATTTTTAAATTAATTTTTGAATATGTATTTTTTTGGTATTATATGAAAAATATTATATTGAGTAAGATAATAATTAATCAATTTACAAATATAGAATTTAAATTTTGATTTTATTACATCTATTACTAAAAATTTAAAAAAAAGTATAGTTTTACTTACATAATGTTTGCACATATATATTAATATAATTTTACATGAATCTTTAATATTTTGAATATTTTATAAAATAATTATATAATTTATCTAATTAATAAGAAAGTATTATTCAATTTTTTATCCAATATAAACTAATTTCATAATTTACTATCCAATATAAATTAATCAATACAAAGAAAATTTTCATTCAAAAAAATTAAATTGAATTTAAAAGTTTAAACATATATATAGCGATTTGATTCAGTTTGGACGGTTTTGAGGCTAAAACTGTAAACCGAACCAAAAATTGGATTTTTAAATTTAACAAAATCAAACCAAATCATTAATATTTTAAAACCGCAGTTTTAGATTGATTTGGGTTGGTTTGGATCAATTTGGACGGTTTAAGCAGTCTCATGAACAGCCTTTCACTAAATCATAAAATATTATTTTTTTGGTTAGAGCAATCCTACTTTCTTTAACATTAGGGATGTGTTTTCCTTCGATTTGGAATTAAATTGATAAAATAGCCAACACTAGATTGAACTAATGGGTTCAATTTGACTTTTAAGTAAATTATTTTATTTTCTATTAAGTAAATTATTTTATTTTGTATAATCAAATAAAAGAAATCAATTTTTTCCTAAAATTAGAAATTGGAACATAAACAATTTTCTAAATAACTAAACCAAAAATTTGAATTAAATTAAAAATTACAGTAAAATTAATTGTTTAACTTAAAGATGATGGGTTTGTTCGGTAAAATTACTTGTTTGGATACTGTTAACTTTACATAAGTTAATTTTTTATAAAACGCTACATGAATTTCTAAAAAAATAGTTCAAAATCCTATATTACCGAATATTATAAAAAATGGCATTTAGCGTCTTGACCAAAAGCTATTGTTGAATACAGCCAATAAAAAAGGACATTAGTTATTTAATTAGCTCAATTTAGAGAAACAAAATAGATATGATTGTTAAAAAAATTTAATTAATATTGTGAAACACTAAATATTAGAGTGTTTAACATTTAATAAATAAATCCATGGACTTCAAGAGCTATTATAAGAGCTATGTTAACTAACGATAGGTAGAGTTTTGACATAAACACCATGGATTCGGATTGGGCCCACACGAGACGGCCCAATTACAACCCGTATGCCCAGTTCCCAGTTACCGGTCCAACTATACGTAGCAGATAATGAGAGAAGAAAGTGAAAGCGTAGCGCTGGAGATGGTAAACAGTCTACGACATTCACATTCCTACATGAAAAGCTCATCACCGTTTCCTAGATTTCTCTCAAGAAAACCATCTCCTTCTGCTATTTCTCTTTACATGATCCTTCTCTTTGCCTTCTCGCTCTTCATTTTTATTTTTAGCTCAAGGCACATATCGGACAATGAGCCCAAACCTCTCCTCTCTCAACAATCTCACGCTCAAACTCGATCTGAATCCGAATTCGAATATGAATTCAAATCCCTATCTCAATCTCAATCCGAGCAGGTACTCTTTTTTTTTTTTTTCTTAATTCCTTTTGGCTTAGCGATCTGAGAAATTTTCACTTTGTTGAAGTTTAATTTACACTTGCTAGTCGAATTATTGTTTGAAAATTTGTGAATCCGCGAAGCGACGTCCTTGGAATGTTCATTGTTCTTCAACTTTTTTTTTTTCTCTTAGAATTCGGTGTTGCTTCCGTGTGATTTCGTACCTGAACACTTATGCTTTGGATTTTAAATTTTGTGTATTTATTTTAGATAAAATTATTTGTAATTTTGCTGATCATATCTTTGGGAGCTGTGATAATGTTCTTTTACTGGAGAAGTTAATAGTCTTATGTGTAGGATATTAAATTGTTTGTGATTTTGGTACGAATTAGAATCTCCTTCTTTCTCCATAGTAATTTCTTTTTAATAATTTTTTTTTATCAAAAATAAAGAATAATTTCCTTGCTTTTTCTGGAATGCAATACAAATTATTACTCTGCACAAGCTATAAGCAAACATTTTTTTATGAATTAACTAAGATCTTGATATAGAATTTTGAGGATATAAGAGTACTTTGATTTTAATTTTGCAGATGCCTAATGAGCAACTGTGGGTTACTTCTATCAACCATGGTTTACGGCCTTGTGTCAATCCTACGCCTAAATATAAAGGTAAAAATTATAAAAACCCGCTTTCGTTCTTTTATTTGTCAAATACTTGGGGTTGTGCACCACTCTTTTAAGTCAGGGAATTGATGTTGAATTGTTGACCAACACAATATTGGAGCTCTTCATCCATTCGACTTAGTTTTTTTCTGGTTATTAATGGTAGATTTTAAGTTTGATTCAGTATCATCAGGCATATCTAAGGAGACAGTTCCCCCTCTCTCTTTCAATCTCTCTCTCTGTCTCTCATAATATGTATATAAACAAACATATGCATGTTTCTCTATCTAATTCTTGTTGAAACGTCAGCTGCTCAAGGATGGGACCGCTATATAACTGTGAGAAGCAATGGTGGACTAAACCAAATGCGCACTGGTGTAAGTTTATGACATATGTATTTACTTTTCCTGTCTCTTGCCTAAATTAATCTTTGTGTTTTCACTATTCATGTGATCTCTTTCTCTTAGATGAGTTTAACTCAGCTCAACTAAGTTTAATCCTTCTCTTGTTATGGTTGACCATATGATTCATTCTACTGTCCTTGGGATATACTTATAAAAGGGGTGAGTGCTGTTAAAGTATTCATCACCATGATGTCTAAATTCATGTTAAGTCTACTTATCCTTTTTATTTAGATGATTTAGATATACTCAATCTTTTCTACCACCTTATTTACTGAACTAGGTTGGACATTTCAAGACCATCTCAAACAGCCTTCTCTACTTATTTTCAATGGCTGTTGATGAATATGCTTATTTTTATATGGCCATGTCTTGTATGTTCACACAATCATCTTAGTATTTGCATGTTTGCCTTTCCCTTTTTTTTTCTATCTGCTTTCATAGATGAGGCTATAGCAATAATTTTATCTGTATTTTATATTCTTTGCTGCATTTTCCTTCCTGTTTGCCTCGATATGTATAGGCAAATTCTCAAGGTGAGCCATCTTGATAATTTCAGCTGCAATTTTTGAATGTCTGCATCAGTATCTTTCATGAACTTCTTGTTTTTAAGTAGCACTTGTACTGCCTATCACTTGGCTCCCGTGTTCTTAAATGCTGGCATCTTAATGATAAATACATTATGAATAGTGAGTGTTGTGCATGATGCATGAAGTTAACAAGTTGTCCATATTTAGATGTCTTAGATCATTTTATTAAATATGAGCACACAACTGAATCTACAAGGAAGTTATATGAACCACTGATAATTAATGGTTAGGTCATAGGTGAATGAGGCTTTTGTGTATCTGCTGTGCAACTAACTTTGCAACATAATTTGTCCATATGAAGTCAATAATTGTGTTTTTGCTACAGATTTCAGACATGGTGGCTGTTGCACACATCATGAATGCTACATTAGTCATTCCTCAATTGGATAAACGTTCATTTTGGCAAGACTCAAGGTGTGTTTCTACCATTTCTAGCATTTGTGGATAATTTCAATCCTATCTCTACTCTTTCTTTCTTCTTTTCTTTCTGTCTTTTTCACCTTCTCTTTCACATTCATAGTCCTCGAGTTGCTGTTGTTCACTAATCATGGTTCCCTTGTGCAGTACATTTTCAGATATATTCAATGAGCTGCATTTCATCTCAAGCTTACAAAATGATGTAAGGATTGTCAAGGAGCTCCCCAAAGAATTGGAGTATCTACCTCGGGCAAGGAAACATTTTGGCTCCTGGTCGGGAATGGGTTACTATGAAGAGATGACACGGTTATGGAAGGAATTTCAGGTACAGGCAATAATTTTTCTTAGTTTTCAGTAGTCTAGAGTACTTTCCATTTCTTTCTTATGGATTTTTGATATCATGCTGAAGAACATTATTTTAACTTGTGAAGGACCTGTCACATAGTGGGGTTAATTCGTTATTTTCTTAGCTTCCAATTTTGAGGGAAATGGGAGACTTATTTATTCTATAATTAGTATACTTTTGGAAAACTGGAAAAAAAATTATTTCCACCAAGCTGGAAAATTATTATGTTTATGCAGGAAACTCCAATTTTCTATTTCTGTGGACTAGTTTCTCAATTAAACAGTTGCTAAACTTTTTTCTTTGATTATATAATAGGTGGCTTATTTTTTTGAGCTTGTTACATTTTCAATGTTTCAGTATTTGCATGAATCCTGTTCATTAGTTCTTGGGCATTTTTTATGCTAATATTTTTTCATTTCGTTCATCTACTTATTTTTGACTCCCTGTAGGTGATTCATGTTCCAAAGTCAGATTCTCGTCTCGCAAACAATGATTTGCCTCTTGATATCCAGAGGTTAAGATGCCGTGCCTTGTATCATGCTCTTCGTTTCTCTCCTTCAATTGAAAGCCTAGGAAAGGTTGGGAACACATGTTTTTTGTTGACATTCCGAGCAACAATTTTCAAAAATTAAACTGGTTTTGGAAAATCCTCAAGTTTCTAAACTGAACAGTAGAGTATCTGATTAAATAGCAGTTGAAACTGGTCTAAATCAATATATATTTGTTTAAATTGTTAAAACCTCATAGTTCGTGTATTAATTTCACAACATAGCATGCATGATGCCGGGTTTACACTTATTTTCAGTGTCAATAGCATTGAGGTCTCCTATGGGGATTCCTGTTAAATTAGGTTCTGAGAATGCATGACGATGACACCACAGAAGCTGGTGGAGCGACTGAGATCACGTGGAGGAAGATACATTGCACTTCATCTAAGATATGAGAAGGACATGCTTTCTTTTACCGGTTGCACATATGGTTTGACTGAGACAGAATCTGAAGAGTTGCGAGTAATGAGGTGATAATATTGAGGATACCTCGCTTTCTCTCTCTCTCTCTCTCTCTTGTGCTTGTGCATGTGTTGCACGTGTTTATGTGAGCCTGAGTGACAGACACTTATACTGGATGTATATTTGATATGTTGCTCAGATCAGATTGTAGTGAATAAATTCGGATCAATGTGGTGTACTTCAGCTATTATCCTCTCATTGACCTATTCTTAATGTGGCTTTAGGGTGCACCGTTGCATCAATTTGATATTTTATCTGATTCCATAAGATGTGTTGAATTTGTTGTTGAAATGTTGGAGTAGAATGTAGTCATTTGATTTTTGAACTTGTATTTTTGATATGTTTGAATTTTGATGTGGTTCACCAGAGAATGCATATAGCATTGATATAGAGATCTTCTATGGTGCTGACAGGTTCAGTAACTTAGGTTTAGCAGGTTGTTCATTCCCATCCTATCATCTTGACTTAAGCATTTCAGGAATAGCTGGTTTTCAAAGTGGTATAATTTTCACAATCTATGGCTTAATTTACTTTATTGGTTATTTATGTTGTTATTATTTTTTTCAGAGAGAACACAAACCATTGGAAGGTGAAAAAGATAAACTCAACAGAACAGCGAGAGGGAGGATTGTGTCCTTTAACTCCAAAAGAGGTGGGAGTATTTCTGCAAGCTCTTGGTTATTCTCCATCTACAGTAATTTACATTGCAGCCGGTGAAATTTATGGTTGTGAATCTCACCTTTTAGAACTCACATCTCGCTTCCCAAATACAGTTTTCAAGGTTGGTCAATAATTTTGTAGGTAACTGCATTTGGCAAATGGTTTGATGTCATCATAACTGCCAATAATGTTAATATGAACTGGTATGGATTATTTCAGGAAACATTGGCAACACCAGAAGAATTAAAAGCATTTGCTAAGCATGCCTCTCAGACTGCAGCACTTGATTACATTATTTCTATTGAGAGTGATGTATTTGTTCCATCATATTCGGGTAATATGGCCAGAACTGTCGAGGGCCATCGGAGATTCTTAGGGCATCGCAAGACAATTCATCCAGATCGGTATAGATCCAATCCAGATAATTTCCTAGGAATACATAAGAACTGATAGCATGAGTGCTTAAATTTAGGCCACTTGTAGTATGTCTAATTAGTGGGAGGTAATCACCTTGGCAAGTATGCACATGAAACCATAGGGAATACTATCAAGCACCAATTGTTTTCTGCTTTTGGGTTCAAGAAGGATGCTGCAGGAGTTTTTCACCTTCGATTATTTACAGGGCTCTGGTAGTGTTGAAATCATTTTCTGGCAAAAATTTGGATTCTAGTCAGTCTTTTATGCTTATTCAATTTTAATAATGGCTGGTTGTTTTGTTGGGAACTATTACAATGTCAGATTATGTATGTTTCTCACTCGAGTGCCACAATTTTTCTCAACTACATTGAAATAATTCATACAATATTTCTCACTTATGAGTAATTTTCTCAACTACATGCTCTGTTGATCCTTTGGATCCATTGTTGTCTTATTCCCTCTCTAATTTCTGTTGCCATAAGCTATGCCTTGGGAAATGGGGGGGATGGACTAATTTTCTGGTTCTTTTCCCGCCAGAATGCCGCCCCCCCCCCCCCCCCCCCCAAAAAAAAAAAAAAAAAAAAACTTTTAATATAATTTTTCCCAAGAATGTTTCATATGTTACCTGATTTCGATTTGGTATTTTGTTGCAGAAAGGGACTTGTCAAACTATATGATAAGCTAGAAAATGGACAGCTGAAAGAAGGATCCTCATTTTCATACATTGTGCAGGAGATGCATAAGAACAGGTAAATTTTATTGCAAGTTTCTGTAATTTATTTGATAGTTTTCTCAAGATTAACTTCTGGTATATTTCTTTCATACTTTCTTTTACTAAGTTTATTGCCTCTTTTTAAGATTTTAGTACTTTGTTCTCCTTTCATGTTCACTTCAAAAGGAGAATATTGAATCTATTTTATTTAACAACTTGCACCTGCAGCATTTGAACTTGTTTTGTCCTGTTGAGATGGAGGTTAACTGTAAACTAAAGTAATGCATTTGTCATTAGTCTGTTTCATGAACAATAAAATTTCAGAAGTATTATGAGCTACTGACTGAGTTTTGTTCCAAAACATAGGCAAGGAGCTCCAAGGAAAAGAAAAGGTCCATTGCCAGGAATAAAAGGTCGAGCGCGTTTCAGGACCGAAGAATCTTTTTATGAAAATCCATACCCTGAATGTATTTGTAGATCAAAAGGAGCTGTTTGAAATGAAGGTTAGTATACCTCCTTGCAGATTCTGCATAATTTGCTGATAGAAGGGAAACGCTTATGTGTAATGTAACTGCTTGCATGAACGCAAGGAATAGCTGGTTGTCAAAAGTAAAAGTGATCGAGCCTAACCAGTATTCGGTTCTTAGATACGTTATTAGTTTAGACAAGAAAGCCACGAGTGGTAGATGATCTTGCCTTTCAAGCCCTTTCCCTTTCGTTCTTTAAAGAAAAAAAAAAAGAGGGAAGGACAGAAAAGGGATAAAAATAGAACATGTTGTCAATTTGATATATTCATTTTGTATGAGAACATTTGAAAATTAGGGTTTAGTCAATAAATTATATGATTGCACAATTTATTATTGTCTGCAAAACTTTGATCGAAACTGAAGGAGAATTGAAAGAGTTGTAGTTGTTTAGGGTTAGTTTTGCTAAAGTACTGGGAGGAAATAACATATTATAAATTCTCTCTTTCAACATAAGTAAGCAAATTAGAGAAATTATCGTGAACCAATCTTGGATACTGTATTTGAGAGAAATTTGACAATGCCGCTCTCATTTCGTCTCACCCATTCTTTAGATTTTTCTTCTTCACCGGTTCATTTTGTCAGATTTTCTGGGATCGGATGAGAGAGTGGAGAAGAGAGCGAGGGATGAAGGGAGATACTGCCTTTCATGTGGACGTCGAAAAGAGAGAGGGAGGACGAGCTCTTTATAAATATGGACTTTCTGGTGGTTACGAGGGTGTGACCAAAATAATGTGATTCTGAAATTATTTACCAAAATGCATTATTTTGCCCATCAACTCTAAAATCACGAGAATTCATTATTTCGATCGGAACGTGATTATAAATTAACAAATCAAATCCATTTTGAATTTATTTAAAAATTCACTTTTATTTTGTTAATCTGTTTTAAATTAAATCTGATTATGATTTTACAATTAATATAAACTTATTTAAATACTTGTTTAATATTAAAAATATATATATATATATTTTTTTTTATTTTAAAAAATAAAAAAAATAAAAATTTGTAAATTTTATTTGAACTTAATAAAAAAATATACATCTATGTTAAATATACAATGCTAACTACATTAGGAAGGTATATTTATCATTTTTTTGAAAAAAAAGTTATTTTTACTACTTTATATTAATTAAAGGACGGGTGATAGATAACGGATATGCAAGTCTTTGAATCTAAATCTAATGCGAGAAGTAAAAATCTTGTCTAAACTCCCAAACTCATTTATTCATCATCCCAACTCGTCAAAATTGGATTAAATACTCAATGGTTTTAGACATGAGTTTTAGCATTAAGATATGTATGTGCTTCTAGTTAAACAGGATGTTTGGGCTTGTTTAACAAAGGATAGAGAGAGCTCCACTATTACTTCGGTGCAGATAGGAATGTCAGATGTGCATTTGCTCAACTATAAATTTTCTTTTTAACCAAATAGAATCAAACTGAATATATTTGGTCGTGTCGGTTCAATAAATTTGGTGGATTTTATGCAAATTTATCTTATTTTCTTATTTGAAATAAAAGATGAAAGAAAAACAAATTATATGTTACATACAAAAAAGTTGAGCACCCGGAACTGTTAGCATATACACACTCTAGTTTTGTTAGATATTTAGACGATTGAAAGCACGTCAGGGTATATCTTTACCGAAAAATACTTGCCTAGACCGGAGTCTATAGTTCCACCAATAGACTAATCTTTATGTTAGTTGGCGAAGCTATATCTTGGAAAAGTGCTGAGCAGACAAATGAGACAATAGCATCATCTCTACTATGCAAGCTAAGTTCGAAGCATATTATGGAGCTATGTGGGAAGCTATCTGGTTTTGTTTTTATTATTCTCTGTATATGTCCGAAGTTATTTATTTCTAATGTGAATTATTTACTCCATCATATTCAGTTAAAATGGCCAGAGCTATTGAGGACTGGAGATTCTTATGGCATCACAAGACAATTATCTCACTTTTTAAATATTACCTGATATTGGTTTTTTTGTTGCAGAAAAGGACCTGTGAAATTAATTGATAAGCTTGAAATTTGAATATCAAAAGCTGAAAGAAGGATCCTCACCTTCATGTAATGTGCAGGAGATTAATTTTTTGTACTAGGATTGTCATTTTTCTCTTTTCCTGTTTGCCTCGAAAGGAGTAGATCGCATCTGCAGAATTTGAACTTTTTCTGTCCTGCTGAGATGGAAGTTAATTGGGAATTGAAATAATGCATTTACCGCTTGTCTGTTTAATGAACAACACAGTTTAAACAGAACACAAGCAACTTAGTGAGTTTTCTCCAAATTATAGGCAAAGGAAACATCCATTGCCAGGAACAAAAGATCAACCACGTTTCAGGACTGAAGGATCTTCTTATGAAAAGCCATAACTTGAATGTATCTGTAAACCAAAAAGAGCAGTTTGAAATGCAGATCAAAAGCAAATTTGCATAGTTTGAGCCTAAAGAATATCTCATGACATATGAGAAAATTTAAAAATTTTGTTTCTATTTTATGTATGTTGTCTTGCTGTAACGAAACTAAGCTTATTTCATACTAAACTAATGAGAACGACAAAGGTGTTATTTGATTACACAATTTATCATTTTGTGTGAAACTGTAATATTAACTAACAAGTGGCAATTATATGACAAATGTTCTATCCTAAAATCTCACTTTGCACTTACACCTTGAGAAGGTTTAGAGCCGCTTAGCAACTTTTGTAAAAGCGGATCATCTTTCTTGCTCGAAATTAAATTTACAACCAATTCTGTGGTGGTCGCATCTGTAGAGAACCCCTTACCAACCATTTCATTAATAAGTTGTACTGCCATGGAGAAATCTTTGTGTCGGAGATATCCTTGGATAATCACATTATAAGAGCAACTATCTGGTAAGCAACCCTTCCCTTCCATTTCCCTGAAAACCTTCGATGCTTCATCTAGTAATCCTTCTTTACAAAGTCAATGGACCATTATAGTGTATGTGAAAACACCAGGCTTCAACCCTTCTATGGAAAGTCTAGAAAACAATTCCTTTGCATCTTTAACCTTTCCAACTTTGAACATACCATCAATCAGGTTATTATAGACCATAAGATGAGGCTTCAATAAGATTTTTGGCATTTCATGAAATAGATCCAACGCCGTATCAAGACAACTATGCTTAGGCATGGCCGGTTCAGTGAACCGCCGGTTCCGGTTCACTGAACCGTCGGTTCGAGATGTTTAAAATTTTGAACCGGAACCGACCCTTGAACCTCCGGTTCCGGTCCAGTTCCGGTTCCGACACGGTTCCGGTGAACCGACGGTTCGAATTACGGTTTCGATACGGTTCCGGCATTACGCAAATTTTTTTAAAAATAATAAAATTTTGATTCCGATTTCCGAATTCATAATTGAATAATAATTTTAAAATGTTTAGATTTTATTAACTAAATAAATTATTATAAAATGTTAAAACAAAAACTTCTATTAACTTAGAACTATTATTACATTAAATTTACAAATTTTGCTAACTCACTAATATAGAAAATTATAATTTTTTTATTTTGGGCTTGAATTAAATTAAAATTGAAAAATTTTAATTTAATTGCCTACGTATCCTCTTGAATAGATATTAAATCCAATTTTTTCACCAAATGAAAAAGATAATCGTTCCATACAAACCATTTTAGCCATTTCAATTTTATTAGTTTCATCACTATATTTAAATAGAGGAGTGTTAGGATCACTATATCTTGATGACGATAATTGACTTTGAGTTACATCCATTCCTACCTCACTTGGATGATGTGATTTTAAATGCCTATTGAGAGCGCCATATCCTCCTCCAAGCTTGAATGCATATTCTTTTTTGCAATAATTACATCGAACCGCATTGATTTCTCTATTATCTTGAACAATTTTTGCAAAGTGCTTCTTGAAAATATCTGATTTTGGTGGTTTACCTATTGAAATATTAGGAGATATTGCTTCTTGTGGTGAAAAATCAATCAATGGATCATTTGAATCAATTTCTTCCACGCTTTGAGCAACTTGCTTTCCCTTGGAGCTTTGTGAATTGTGTGCCATAATTTTAAATGGAATTATGGAAAAAAAATGAATAAATGGAATATGAAATTAATGGAATTTAGAATTAGATGTATGAAAATAAAGCAATATTATGAAGAGAAGAGGAGAGATAGAATATAATTGGTTGTGAAAAAAAATAATCAACTCATCATATTTATACATATTTTTCATTTATGTAGTTTCCCAAATTGTCCCTTATAACAGAAAAAAACAATTATATTTTTGGATAATTTAGTAAATTATAATAAATAAATAAATAATTAATTAAATTATAATAAAACAATTATAAATATATCCGTTTGAACTTTGAAGTTTGAACCTTATATTTATGTAAATTGTTAATTGTATAGTTAAAAAAAAAAATATGTATTTGTAAAACAAGTTCAAACGGTGAATTAATGAAATAGTGAAATGATGAGCTTTCAAAAAAAAAAAGTGAAATGATGATGTTTCCTTTTTTTAAACCAAAATGATGATGTTTTTTTTTTCACATTATTGCAATAAATAATTTTATTTGTGAATCCGGTTCGAACCGGACCGAAACCTCCAGTTAACCGCCGGTTCCGGGCCGGTTCAGGTTCATTTTTTAACATTCACATGAACCTTAACCGGCCCTTGAACCGCCGGTTTCGGTCCGGTTTTAGTTCGTCTACAGTACGGTTCGGTTCCGGTTCGGTTCCGGTTAGAACCGAACCGGTGGCCATGCCTAACTATGCTTACAAAAGCCATCTATCAGAATTGAGTAGGTTACATTATCTGGAGAATGACCACTAGCACACAAGTCCTTGAAAAACTTATGCGCAGCCCAAGGGCTCTTTGCTTCACAAAAGCCATGTATAAGAGAATTATAAGTGAAATTATTAGGCATCAAGCCTTTGCAAGGCATTTCAGCAAGAAGCTGCATTGCATCATCTATCCTTTTTCTCCTACAGTAACAATGAATCAAGATGCTGTAAGTAACAACAGTAGGAGCACAACCCTGGCTTATATCATGTCAAAAATTTCTCTAGCTTGATCTACTTGGTTGTGTAGACAATATCCATCCATCAATGAATTGTAGGTGATAACATCAGTCTCTATTCCTCTCTGCTTCATCAATTTGACTATGCCATGAGCCCTTGAAACCTTTCCTTCCTTACAAAGTCCATCAACCAAAGTATTGAAGGTAATTATATTTGGTGTGATGTTTGCTCTCAACATTTGGTTAAGCAACATAAAAGCTTCCTTCCACCTGCTTGACATACACAGACCACGGATTAAGGTGTTGTAGGTCACAAACATCAGGTAAGATACCTTTGCTCTTTATTTTGAAGAAGAGGTCTAATGCCTCAGTAACAAATCTATCCTTGCAGAGGCTGTCAAAGATAGCATTATATGACACCAAATCCGGCTCACAACCTTTCTCCACCATTCTTTTCAGAATACCAAAGGCAACAGTGGTTTTCCCAATTTTACACAGACCATTCACAATCACATTATAGGTATAAACATTGGGTTGATACCCTTTTTCAACAATATCATCAAACAAATCCACAGCTTCACCAAATTTGTCCTCCCTACAAAGCCCATGGATTAAGGTAGTAAGCGTTACAATGGTAGGCTGAAAACCAAGTTTGAAGATTTTTCCCCGTAAGAGAGTACCCAAAATCCACACGGTCTAGATGGCAGAAGCAATTAATCAAAATATTAAAAGAATAGATATCATGTGAAATTCCAAACATTTCCATCTGTTTAGACAGAGAAATGACAGTAGCATAATGTTTCATTCGAACAAGTGCAGATAATATTTTATTGAGTTCCAAATATTTCGAGTTCGAGTCACCAATGTTGTGGAATGAATCAGATTTGCTTTTACCTCTCAAATGAGTACTGCTTTTAGAACTACTAAAAGAAGCGGAACCAAAAATACCCATTGGCTGACGAAGCCAATTAGTAAGGCATCTCCGGCTGCTAGCTAACATCATCGATTATCTGCCTCTGCGTAAAAGAACCAGTCGGAAAATTGGCTAAAGGGAATCTTGCTCTCGTAATCTCACCAAATATTTTGGTTCAATGGTGAATGGATCGGGTCACAACATCACGGAACCAGTCCATAACTTATAATATTTTATTAAATTAATAAATAAAGAAAAAGGAACTTGGTTCCATTTTTTTAAATTAATAAATTAATAAATTAGTAAGCTTTTTTTTTTTTTTTTTTTTTTGTGTGTTTACAAAGGGACTTGGTTATTTATCAAAGTTCCATTTAATACGCTTTATTTATCAAGTTCTATAAATTCGTAAAAGAGTGAGAAATTGAATGAAATATAAAATTAATGAAAGTATAAAATTTTAAGATTAAATATCCTTCAAATCAACTTGGTTTTGAGCATGCGAAAATGAAAGGCTACGAAATAATATTTTAAGATTAAACTAAAATAAGCCTGATGATGATTCATAATCAGCTCAAATACACCATTCATATACAAACCAAAAATAAAATAATAAATAATAAAAATAAAATTGAAACCTACCATGATTTGTGTTGGGCTCCAATTTTCTATTGGAAGGTATATTATTAGATTTGGAATATAAGGATGTGGTGTTGCACGTTTACATAATATATAAAAGCAAACAAGTCTATTTTAAATGATAGTCAAGTATAAATCTCTAAAATTATCAATTGTAAGAAGAGTAGTTAGTTAGCATAATGGTAAGAAGATAAATTATTTTATAATTTCAAATAATGTCATATACAAGGAAGAAAAAAAGAAAGGAAAAGAAAAGAAAACTAATATTAATAAGCAAAAACAATTTTATTTGGAAATAAGAAAGGAATGTAAGAGAGAATTTTTTTTTTATATAATTGTCTCTTTAAATTAGAAAGAAAATAAAAAACCTATAAAAATAAATTTGTAGAGAAAAATTAATTTTATTTTTCTTTTATATCCAAAAAAAAAAAGTAACATAAATTTATTCCAAAAAAACCTTATTTTCTATATAATATATAAAAATAGAGAAGTCTACCTTGTGACAGCCAAGTGTCTCTCAAATTGATATGGGTAAAGAGAGCAATTATTTGGCATAATTGTAAGAATCTAACTTGTAATGGACATCAATTGTAAGAAGATAAGTTATTTTATATTTTCAAATAATATCATATAGGAGAAAAAAAAGAAAAAAAAACTAAATTAATAGGAATAAGCAAAAACTATTTTATTTGGAAATTAAAAAAAATAAGAAAAAAAAATTCCCATAATTTTCTCTTTAAATTAGAAGAAAAATAAAAAACTATAAAAATAAATTTATAAAGAAAAATTTATTTTATTTCTTTTTATATCCAAAAAAAATAAGTAACATAAGTTTTTTTCGAAAAAAAATTAGTTCCTTCATATTTTTTTTCTTAAATTTAGTTCTAAAAAATGTTAGTATTCAACGAATTGGCCAGACCTAATTTCTTTTTATTCCATGTTCATGAGTTTTTTAATTCAATAAAATCTCTCTCCTTTTTTGAGTTACGGTTTGATGAAAATTGATCATTGAAACTTTTTACTCTCTGCGTTTTCTTTCCTCTCTTAATTTTATTTTTCTTTCATATCCAAAAAAATAAATAATAGAAGTTTTTTCTGAAAGGAAATTTAGTTCCTTCTTATTTTTTCTGATCATTCAATAATAAAAAAAAGAAACAAAAACAAATTTAAAAAAAACAATTCATTTTTTCTTGGTATTAAAAAAAACCTTGGTTGATTAGCTTAGTTTATGGAGTAGTCTCATATACTAAAAACTAGGTTCCATGGACATGAGACATGAGAAATAGGAACATACGCGATATGAATAATTTTTTAAAAAAGTAAGATATCCACACGCTTAAGATACTCTATACTGAATAAATAAATAATTATTTATAATAAATTATAAACATAAAATAAAAAATACTTAATTTCTTATTTCAATACAATTAGTTAAATTCTCAAAATTTGATATCACTATTAAAAAATACATTAATAGTGTGTGTATTTTTTGATGCAAGTCAGGGAAGGATCCAAGAGTGTGCCAAGGGGGCAATGAGCCCCTTTGAAATTTAAAAAAAAATTTAAATATTCAATATTTTTGGTAAAATGCATAAATTAGTCCATGAATGCATAAATTAAATTTTTATTTATCAATTTTAAACTCTATAACTTTAATTTTGGTAAAAAGATGGTCATTTCTAATGGAAATTTTATGGCATTGACTGAAAAAATAACCTAACTATGAACTTACATAAATTCTATTCTTTTAATAAGAGAAAAATTTAATTTTGACATATAGAATAATAAAAAGGAAAGAAAAGAAATAAATAAGGCAAATGTTGTAAAAAATTATTTAATAAATTTTAGACTCAAGTTTTTCAATTTTACATTCCAAAATTTTCTCAACAATAAAATAAGTTGTGAAGTCTATATAAAACGTTTTTGTAATTAAGGTCTTTAATTTTTATCATATTAGCTGCACAAAATTTTCAATGAATAGAAGATTAGAAATTTTCAATGGATTTTTATTTTCTTTCTCCAATAATGTTCTTCAATTTATAATTGGGCCCCCTCAACCAATTTTTTAGGCATGTCCCTGATGCAGGTCATACTAGGGAGTGTCAAAATAGATCATAATACGCAAACACAAATCGTCTAACATGGGAAATGAATAGATTAAGGTTGAGGTTAAACGAGTTCGTATCATAAACGAGTCATCCATTTATGATGCGAATATTAATGTCTCGTGTCGCGAATTAACACGCGGGTTAGACAAGTGACCCCTTGATTTAAGAAAATTTATGAACGAAAATTTATTTTTAAATATGGTTGGAGTTAAATAGTTTGAAATTTAAAAATATTATAAGCAGGTTAAATGAGTCGTATACAGGTCAACACGACCCACTTAATCTGTTTATAATATTAAGCGGGTTACAAGGGTTGTATATGGGTTAACACGACTCACTTAAGCTGCTTATGATATTCGGTGGTTATACGTGTTGTATTCGTGTCACCTGCCTAATTTTCGTATCGTGTTTGTATTGATAAATTTAATACAATTATTAAATTGGTCGTAAGATTGACCCTAATCATGTCACGTGTTAGGCGAATCCATGTCGAACCTAACACGCAACCAATTTTGACACCCCTAGGTCATGTCATGTATGACTTTTGCTATTGCATACTTTGGTAAAAAGCTTGGCAGGATACTTAAGAAGACACATCTTAGTATTGCAACTTTTTTTTAGCATACCTTAATGAGATACAATTTTGTAATGCATTTCATAATCATTTTGTTATACAATTTTATTATTTTTGAATGATGTTATAAAAGATTATTTCATCGTTTAATATTACTCCGTGCATCGTGTGGGTTCTAACAAAATGCCTTAACAATGTGCATTGTCGTTCCATCGATTATGAGAGATAGGCTAATAAATTGCCTTAGCAATGAAGAGAGGTGGGTTGCCTTTGTTGGACCATATGAGCACCACCCGAACCTTCTTTCACGGCGGGAGAGCTTAACTGAAGTTAGGCCTGGCCACGATTCCGGAATCACCAGTTCCGGTTCCAAAACCACTTGTTCCGGTTTAAAAAATTTAGAATCGAAACCGAATCAAAAATTGACAGTTCCGGTTATGGTTTGGAACCGAACAGTTACAGTTCTGGTTCTGGTTCTTCAACTGTTTCAAAAATGACGATTTCAGTCGGTTCTCTAATCGGTTTTTCAGCGAATCGCATAATTGTAAAATAAAAAAGTAGAGAACATTTTTTTTGAAAATTTAAAATTTAAAAATTTATGAAATAATTTATAAAAAAAATACTCTTAAAAAATTAAAAAATTCTTGAACTTAATTTACTTTTTTTTAAAAAGACTTGAACTTAATTTAAAAAAAAAAAAAAAAGACTTGAACTTAATCTTTTTTTTTAAAAAAAAAGTCTTCAACTTAATTTATTTTTTGTTTAAAAATGCTTAAACTTAATTTATTTATATTAGTCGAGAGTGAAATCGAAGATATCGTTTGTAAGGATAAATGAATATTGTCTTTCTCCAATCTTTCTCTTGCCCTTAGCGGAACTTAAGTTTCCTCTACTTGCCATTACGGGAAAATAATATGTAACTTGGAAAATTGAATAAAAAAAATTAGAGAGAATAATTAGAGATTAAAATTTGAAGAAATTAATTCGCAATAATTTGGACAAATAATTTGAGATTGGATTTTGAAGAAATTATTTGAATATTTTGGACAATAATATATGAATGAAAATTAGAAAATTGTAGAGTAGAGATTATTTTGCATGAGAGGATTGTAAATGGAATGAGGTATTTATAATAAATCCAAAAAATCAATTTTCCAGAAATACCCTTGAAATTAGCCGTGTTTAGTTTTTAGGATGGGTAATTTGGGGATTTCAAAAACTATCTGAAAAAAAATGCTTGTTCCAACTTAATATTCAAAATTTACTTGGAATCGCCGGTTCAAATCGTCGGTTGTAACTAGCTGAAAAAACCGTCTGTTCCGGACGGTTCTGGGAACCGCTGGTTCACATTTCCAAAATTGGTGGAACTAGAACCGAACCATAAGCCACCGATTCCGGTTCTAATTTGGACTGGTTCCGGTTCCCACCGGTTCGGTTTTGACATATAGAATGATAAAAAGGAAAGAAAAGAAATAAATAAGGAAAATGTTGTAAAAGTTTATTTAATAAATTTTAGACTCCAGTTTTCTAATTTTACCCACCAAAATTTTCTCAACAATAAAACACATTGTGAAGTCTATATGAAACGTTTTTGTAAAAACTGTCATGTCATGCATGATTTTTACTATTGCATACTTTGATAAAAAGTTTGGCAGGATATTTAAAAAGACACATCTTAACATTGCAACTTTTTTTTAGCATATCTTAATGAGATACAATTTTATAATGCATTTCATAATCATTTTATTATATAAATTTGTTATTTTTCAATTATGTTATAAAATATTATTTCATCGTTTAATATTGCTCCACGCATCGCGTGAGTGCTTATAAAATGCCTTAGCAATATGCATTGTCGTTCCATCGATTATGAGAGATAGGCTAATAAAATGCCTTAGCAATGAAGAGAGGTGGGTTGTCTTTATTGGACCTTTTGAGCACCACTCGAACCTTCTTTCATGGCGGCAGAGTTTAGCTGAAGTTAGACCTGGCCAGGGTACTGGAACTGGAAGCAGTTCCAGAACCAACTGTTCTTGTTCCAAAAATTTAGAACTGGATTCGAACCGAAAATTGACAGTTCCGGTTATGGTTTGGAACCGAACGGTTACGGTTCTATTCTAATTCCTTAACAGTTCTAAAACTGACAGTTCCGGCCGATTCTCTGACTGGTTTTTTAGCAAATCGCATAATTGTAAAATAAAAAAGTAGAGAACATTTTTTTTTCAAAATTTAAAATTTAAAAATTTATGAAATAATTTAAAAAAAAACTCTTAAAAAATTAAAAAATGCTTCAACTTAATTTTTTTTTTTTTAAAAAAGAATTGAACTTAATTTATTTTTTTCAAAAAAAGTCTTCAACTTAAAGAGTAAGATGCAAATTTCATTGTAAAAGCCTGCAACAAAAAATTTGCCAATTTATTACAAGCTTTTGCAATGAAAATTGGACAGCAGATTTTAACAAGTGAAAAGAAAAAACACTGCTACTTTTTTTTCTCTTGATAGCAAACAAAAACAATTAGTATTACAACTTATTGGCAAGGCCAGCTGCAGAGAAGTCTGTTACAGATATAAATATTGAATTGCAGAAAATAGAGACAAATTTAAGTCATATAACCCAAAACAGAACAACATCTCCTGTGACTGTATAACTATTGTTCTTTCTTAAAATCTCACTTCATCTTTACACCTTGAGAACTTTTAGAGCAGCTCAGAAGCTTTTTCACAAGCAGATCATTGTTTACTACCAACTCCATGGTAGTCGCATCTGCAGAAAACCCCTTGCCAACCATTTCATCAATTAGTTCTGTTGCCATGGACAAATCATTGTGTCGGAGATATCCTTGGATAATCACATTATAAGAGCAATGATCTGGTGAGCAACCATTCCCTTCTATTTTCCTGAAAACCTTTAATGCTTCATCTAATAATCCTTCTTTACAAAGTCCTTTGACCATTATATTGTATGTGAAAACATTAGGCTGCAACCCTTCTATGAAAAGTCTAGAAAACAATTCCTTTGCATCTTTAACCTTTCCAGCTTTGAACAGACCATCAATTAGAGTACTACAGACAATAAGGTTAGGCTTCAATAATTTCTTTTGCATTTCATGAAATAGATCCAATGCAATATCAAGACAGGTATGCTTACAAAAGCCATCTATCAAAACCGAGTACGCCACCACGTTGGGAGAATAGCCACTGGCACACAATTCCTTGAAAAACTTGTGTGCAGCCCAAGGGCTCTTTGCTTTACACAAGCCACGTATAAGAGAACTATAAGTGAAATTATCAGGCATCAAGCCTTTGCAAGGCATTTCATCAAGAAGCCGCAATGCTTCACCTATCCTTTTTCTCCTACAGTAACAATGAATCAAGATGTTGTAGGTAAAAACATCAGGTGTACAACCCTTGCTTATCATCAGGTCAAATATTTCTCTAGCTTGATCCACTTCATTGTGTAGACAATATCCATCCATCAATGAATTGTAGGTGATAACATCAGTCTCTATTCCTCTCTGCATCATCAATTTGACTACGCCATGAGCCTTTGAAACCTTTCCTTCCCTACAAAGTCCATCAACCAATATATTGAAGGTAATTAAATCTGGTGATATGTTTGCTCTCAACATATGGTTAAGGAACATAAAAGCTTCCTTCCACCTGCTTGACATACACAAACCACGGATTAAGGTGCTGTAGGTCACAACATTAGGTAAGATACCTTTGCTCTTTATTTTGAAGAAGAGGTCTAATGCCTCAGTAACAAATCTAGCCTTGCAGAGGCTGTCAATGATAGCACTGTATGACACCACATCAGGCTCACAACCTTTCTCCACCATTCTTTTCAGAATACCAAAGGCAACAGTGGTTTTCCCAATCTTACACAGACCATTCACAATCACAGTATAGGTGTATACATCAGGTTGATACCCTTTTTCAACAATATCATCAAACAAATCCACAGCTTCACCAAATTTATCCTCCCTACAAAGCCCATGGATTAAGGTATTAAGCGTTACAATGTCAGGCTTCAAACCAAGTTTGAAGATTTTACCGATAAGAGAGTACCCAAAATCCACATGGTCTAGATGGCAGAAGCAATTAATCAAAATATTAAAAGAACAAATATCATGTGAAATTCCAAATATTTCCATCTGTTTAGACAGAGAAATGACAGTAGCATAATGTTTCATTCGAACAAGTGCAGAGAACAATTTACTAAATTCCTTAATAGTGGAAGGAGGATTACTATGAAGCATCAAATTAAAGGAAGCTAAACAATCATCAATGTTGTGGAATGAATCAGAATTTCTTTTACCTCTCAAATGAGTACTGCTTTTAAAACTACTATAAGAAACGGAATCAAAAATACCCATTGGCCGATGAACCCGAAAAATAGTAAGGCATCTCCGGCTGCTGGTAGACATCAGCGATATCTGCCTCTGCACAAAGCGAAAGAGAAGCAGTTTATCTTCCTCTGCGTAAACAGTTTTTGGAAGGAAATAGTTTTTGCTCTTGTTTAGTCTAATTTGATTACCTAATTTTTTCGATTGGATCGGGTCACCCACCATGAAACCAGACCCAAAATTGCCCCTACCATATTTCTACTAATTTCTTTCTTGGTGTGGTGTAATTTTACTGAAGTATGTGTTAAAACTTTGCAATTGGTCTGATGATTGATATATTATCATATATAATTTTTTTAACTAACATTAATGTCTACATATCAGTAAAATTTAATATCAATAATACCATAAAAATACTGTTAATATTTACAAAACCACCAATAATCATAAATAAACGCTGTTAAGTTCAATACTAACTGTAATTAAAATTTCCTAATCGTTAAATTTACCTCAAGGAAATAGTTTATTTATTAGGTAAATTAAACCTTGGATTTAAACCTAGGATTTCAAGTACCACAAAATGAAAGTGATTATAATTAAATGATGCAGTTGTGGTTCAAGAATTTAGTTAAATGAAAGATTCTTTTTATTAAGACAATCATTTTGACTCCATTAAGGGCTATCAAATGGTGACCATAAAAGCATTATATTATTAATAAGAGAGCATATTTATATCAAAAAGGAGACATTTTATTTTATTTTATTTCATTTAAGTGCTTATTTATAACTTTGAGAGTATATTAATATTTTTTTTTCAATTTACTCATATTTATTAAGTGTAATTTTATTTTATATTTACATGTATATTTTATTTTTTATCATTACTTTAATTGTAGTTAAAATAAAATATTAACTACATATATAATGTATCCTTTGTTTGGATGGGTGTATTTTTTTGAAAGAGTGAAAATAACTATCGAAAATTTCTATGGTTGTTTGAGAAAGAGAAGGAAAATATTGGACGAAATAATATTTCATTTATTGTTTATTTATTTTTCATTATTTTTCTATTATTTTCTTTCCTTTAATATTTTCCTTCATCTCCTTTCCAATCAAGGGGTAAAAAGAAAAGAAAAAAAAAGAGAAAAAGAAGAAAGAGAATGAAAAAATTCTCTCCCTTAATTAAAAAAAAAAAAAAAAAGAAAGAAAATGTTCTTGAACCACATCCGATCTCATAGTTAGTATGGCCCAAATGAAACCTGACCGAAATTGAGCCCAAACATTTTCGTGTAATTTCCAATACATGATAGTTCAGTCCAGCCCATTTTTTACATGTTTTTCGATTATATTACATTTGTCATATATAAGATATTCATTGCTCTAAAAATTTTATTTAAATATCATTCTGAGTTCAGATATGGTGACACATAAAACCATTGTTATCCACTTAAATTAATTACAAAATATCACAATTTTTATATTTATTAATTTTTATACATTATAACATATCAATGGATACATTATTGATGATTGACATGTATGCACTAATGTATACTTTTACTGACATTTTGATCAAACTATCAGAATTAGATATAACTTTATGATCAACCTATCCATTAAGGTTGGAATTAGACTCCAAAATTAGAGGGGGACTATTTTACAGTGGAAATTAAAAAAAAAAAAATTGAAGTCAAATTTATATTTAATCTTACATCATCAAATTTTGTCTTTTGGCATGTATTTTGAGATCTTTCGCCTATTATATTTGATAACTATTTGCTAGTTTATATTCATTATTTGTCTCGGTATGTGTCTGAGTATATACTAATTGTCTTCTTTATTCTGTATATCAGGTAGACTATGATAATCATGTTCTCATTCTCATTTTAATTCAAGGATTAATCCAGTCCTTTTCTGAAACCTTAAACGATGATTATATATATTGGTTTGGTTCTCTTTGGATTCGATTTGATTTGAACTATACGATTCTTAATTTCCTCTTAGTTTTAATGGATTTGAGTTTAGAAATTCAACTCAACACTACCTGTCATCTTAGTTGTATTTCCAGTTTGCTACGTAAGCCAAGACACCTAATTGAAAATTTTTTTAGAGTTTAAATACTTGATTGTAAACATTTTCTATTGAGACACTAAAATAGAAAATTTTTGAAAATTGAGACACTAAAATTATAATTAACCCCATTGTAAAAAACAAAATAGTATGTAGATTCGAACTACTGTTATATTATTTTGAAGTAAGAGTGCATATACAGGAAAATATAACATCCAAGTATATTGGAACAAATATATATATATATATATATATATATGACCCCTTCGATGAAATTTGAATATCCTAAAATAACCTTAGTAATTATCAATTAGAAAATTACATTTTATTAATTGATTAGATATAATTTATTAAAATTATTTTTTAAACAAATAGATATAGATAATTAAACATTTCAAATATTTTCAGAACTTTAATTTTATTGGTTGAAAATAAAGGACTTTAATTTTGATTGGCTATATTAATTTTCTATTTAAATCTAAATTGTATTAGAAAGTTTAATCTAATTAAATTTTCAAAGTAGTTAAATTAATAAAAAATTTATTTCTTGACGAATAAGTTTTTTTCCCTTTAATCATCAACTGTAGGGTGAAAGTTGATGGTTCATAGAGCTAGACTTTTAATCTTTTAAAATTAATTTACCAATTTATCCAAATATCAATTAAATAGTTTATACTATTTTATATTATTTCACATATTTAAATCTATTACATGATAATATATTGGGAGCTCCACTACATTGGACAAAAATGATATCAAAAGCAGAAAAATAATATAAATCAAAACAAATATTATGACAAATATTTTTTTTTTTTAGAAAATTCATTAAGCGTTATTTCTATTATCAACCTCTATAAACTTTACAATTTATATGTTATATATGTATGATTCAGTACTGTGTGCTCATTTCGATCAAACTATCAGAATTAGATATAGACTTTATCATCAAAAAATCAATCAATTTAAAATCAGTCAGTATAGATTATTATAAAATTTAAATATCTAGAGATAATGCAATAATTAAAATTTCGAAGTATTAAAGACTGTCAAATAGAAAAAATATTAATTTACAATAAATTTTCAATATTTCATGATATCTATCTATAATTTATAATCTATTTATCTATAATAATAATAATAATAATGATAATTTATTAAGTAATCCCCGACATTTGTACAAATATTTATAACGTCCCTGAGGTTTACTTCCGTCATATTAATTGGTCCTTCCATAAAAAAAATATATTTTTTCCGTTAATTTTGAGTGGAAAAGACGAAATTATCCTTTCATTGACATTATTATTAATCACTTTCCTCTAAAATACCTAAAACTCACATTTTCACCATCTTCCTCAACCCAACGCGATCTTCATTGCCACCACCGTGTCAATGAAAACTATCATCTCCATAACCAGATCATCACCAAAACTAAAACCCAACATCCAAACTCAATCAAGCCATCATCACCCTTCATCCATTTATCTCTCTCTCCTTGATTAGAGGATTTAGGGTAGTTTAGTCATTCTATTAAAAATTAACAGCAAAAAGTGTGATTTTTGGACGGAAGGATCAAGTAATATGACGGAAGTAACCTCAGGAACGTTATAAATATTTGTATAAATGGCGTGGACTACTTAAATAATTATGGCAAACCTCAGCGACGAAATAATTATTTTCCCTTTTAGTTTTGTTGGTGATCTGGTTATGGAGATGATACTTGACAGAGACACGGTGGTGGCAATGAAGACCGCGTTGGGTTGAGGAAGATGGTGAAAATTTCAGTTTTAGGTGTTTTAGAGGAAAAGGATTGACAATAATGTCAATAAAAACTTATAAAAGATAATTTCGTCTTTTCAACTCAAAATTAACGGAAAAAGTGTATTTTTTTATGGAAGGACCAATTAATACGACGGAAGTAAACCTTAGGGACGTTATAAATATTTGTATAAATGTTGGGGACTACTTAATAATTATGGCAAATCTCAGGGACGAAATAATTATTTTTTCAAAGGATAATTTCGTCTTTTCCTCTCAAAATTAATGGAAAAAGTGTATTTTTTTGACGGAATGACCAATTAATATGACGGTGGCAAACCTCAGGGACGTTATAAATATATATATAGATGTCGAGGACTACTTAAATAATTATGGTAAACCTCAGGGATGAAATAATAATTTTTCCCTTAGATATATGTCATAATATTGTCAAATTATAAAATATTTTGCAACATGGTATATGCAAATTTTTAGTTATTTAATGACATTATGTTTTTTTTATTAAATAGGGAAGCAAAATTATTGTTTTATTTTCAATTAGATTTTACATTGTAATACATGTTAAAAAAATATTCATTATATTTATTTAATCTAAATAAGAATTTATACTTTAATATTATATAAATAAAAAAATGAAACGAATATATAACGAGCAAAATCAACCTGCAACGCATGTCATAAAAGAACTAGGAGCATTAAAAGTAGTAAATTCATTGTTAATAATGCAATGTTTTATGTTTTATGTGTATATAATATAAAAATGGCCAAATACATAGATTGCCCTCTAAACTTTGATAAATTAACCCTACGGTACTCCCAACTTTGCCGAGAACTAATTATGTACCTGAAGTCAAAAATTTTGCACCAAGTAAACACCTTCCGACATTGGCAACCGCGCATGTATTACAAATAAGCTGAGTAGGATAAGTAAATAAAATAAGACCCAATTTTATTTACACATCAACAATTTTAAAAATAAAAAATAACCTCACCAATCCCTAACCAAATGCCCCTCTCTCTCTCTCTCTCTCTCTTCCTCTGCGTATGAAACAACAATCGCATTAAGCAAAAAATAGAACATTTCCATTTATAATACGAAATATAGAGAAATGATAATGACATTCGAAAACCCTATCTCTTTTTGATATCAACGGCCATTGCCATGAAAGCCTGCTCTACATTCGTGGCATTTTTAACACTCGTCTCCATTAATGGAACGATAATTTACCTGCAAACACATTAATTTATTGAATTCAACACGTTATAAATGAAGATCAAATTAGGAGTTTTGGTGAGTATGAGAAGATTTTCCACATTAGATGAGAGACTCAAGAAAGCTAATACAATGGTCATTATATGCTCTCAAAAATCAAAATGTTGCCCTTTTTGCATAAGAAAAGTGAGTAATGATAGTGAAACTTGTTATGTATGGATTAGCAAATTAAAAAGTCCAAGGGAGAAAGACAAAAGGATATAAAAAAATTGATGTAATTTTAGTTTCAATACGATAGGTTCCATCTCTATCAATCTGCCACTTCCTCAGGTTTAGAGCCTTATTTCTTAAATATCAACTTTGTTGTTTTCAATTTTCCTTCACAGAAGCTACACTTTCCTTCAAAAGTACTTGTAAATGGTGGTCACCGGATAATCACAAACCAAATAATCATATAATGTATTCTCGCTCCAAATCACACCTATGTTTTTATTAACTGTAGAGTAGGAATATCCAGCAGTTGTGCCAGATTGTCTCCTAAAAAGCCCATTCAAATCAGGTCCTTGTTTATGGCCGGCACCTTTTTCGATGGTATGGCATTGGGCGCACTTCGTCTTGAAGATCTTCTCTCTGGCTTTAGGATCGTCGGGCGATGCTTGCTCGAATGTCGTCATTTAGAGCTATTTAAAAACAAAATTTTATTTTTTTAAAAAATAAAACAACGTTACTTTTTTTATTTCTAAAATTGCTCATGCTAAATGAAATTGGGTCCCATTTCTGTTGATTTATCCTACCCATCTTCTTTGCTATATAGGTGCCCTTGCGAGCATGGAAAAGTGTTTACTTAATGTAAAATTTTCTACTTCAAATATATAATTGGTCTCCTGCAAAGTTGAAAGTACAGTAGGGCTAATTTGTCATAGTTCAATTGACAATATACGTATTTGGCCATATAAAAAGAAAAGAAACGAAAAAATAATTTGAATTGTTAAAAAAATAACATGAGCCAAAATGCTAGTGGTAACTACTTTAGTTGTAGTAAGTATACAACTTAGTGTATTAGAAAAATGAACATATTCATATACGCGAATCCTTAAAACCCAAAAAGGTGACCCAAAATAGAAATATATAGTTCTATTTTTTTTTTCAATTTGCCAAATATTATTTTCCTTCGAATCAAACAAATTTAGGATATAAGAGATAGAAATTAAAAATATTTAATTATTAAAAGGCTATCCATTTATTATAATGGAGATACAAATCTCTTACTGAACGAATGAGATAGTAGTTAACATTGATTGAGTAATGGAAAAAAAAATGGAAAATATAAACTTATTTCCAAAAGGCAACATATAATAAGAAACAAATTACTTTAAAAAAAAAAATACCAATTTGAATCTTAAAAATTGCCTCTCCTTTAACTGGAAAGGTGATGATTTAATGAAATTTTATTTTGATAAAAAAAAGACTAAAACCAAAATTGAAAAAATATATCCAATCAAATTATACAAATATAAAGAAAAAATAATATTAAAAATAAAGAATAAATTTTTTTTCTTTTCTTTCCGTCTTCTAAAATAAAAACTTTTAAATCACAATCAAATAAAAAAATCAAATATTTAAAAATAATTTTGAAAGTCAAAATATAAATTTTTTCAAATTCCTTGATCATATATATTTATTCAAATAAAATACATTTAAATAAATTAAAATTTATAAAATTTAAAAGGCTTAATTATCTACACGTCTTTATTTAAAAATTTAGTTTTAATAAAATATCAATTTTATATAAACAAAATTGTAGGAAATAAAGAATATAGAAATTTAAAAATAAATATATTTCTAAAAAATAAAATAAAAAATTAATAATTCTCAACGGCTTAATTATATGTAAATATATATTTAATAATCAATTTATAAAAAAGTACAACCAAATTTTAAAAGAATTAAAAAATTTCTAATCAAAATATTTTAAATTACAATCAAATATTATATATTGTTTAATATTTTTCCCTACATTTATCTCTCTCCTAATCGAATACAAACGTGTCGTGTCGCGAGTTAACACGTGAGTTGAGCTAGTGACCTGTTTATTTAAGAGTAAAGAAGTACTTTTAGTGTTGAATATAAATATTCTAACTAAAATCTATTTAAATTTTATTGTTGTATTACTTTTTTATTTTAGTTATGAATCTTGAAAAATTTATGCATTTTATGTATGAAAATTTATTCTTAAATATGATTGGAGTTAAATAGGTTTAACTTTAAAAATATTATAAGTAGGTTAAGTTGGTCATATACAAATCAACACGACTCACGTAAACTAATTATGATATTGGATGGGTTAACCATATCGTGTTCGTGTCATCCGTCTAATTTTCGTATTAGTGTCACCTGCCTAATTTTTGTATCGTATTTGTGTTGATAAATTTAACACAATTATTAAATTGATCATGTTTAGGTTGACTCTAATTGTGTCGCATGTTAGGTGAATCCATATCGAACCTAACACGCAACCCATTTTGACACCCTAGGTCATGCCATGCATGACTTTTGATATTGCATACTTTGGTAAAAAACTGATACTTAAGAAGATATATCTTAACATTGTAACTTTTTTTTAGCATATCTTAATGATATACAATTTTGTAATGCATTTCATGATCATATTGTTATATAATTTTGTTATTTTTGAATGATGTGATAAGAGAATATTTCATCGTTTAATATTGCTCCGCGCATCGCGCGAGTTTTAACACTAATATAAACCAAAAATAAAACCTTTTTACTACCAGAAGATATATTACTGTATTTGGAACAAAAATTTCTCCTATGTACATTTATATAGATAAACTATGTTTTCAAATACAGTATTTTAAAGTAGATAAAACAATTCAAATAAATTGTTTTAGGGTAGATAAAACTCGACCATTTAGGAGGATAAAACTCAACAATTTAAATAATTCAATATGGATAATTTGTAGTCAATATTAATTAATATATTTAAGTTGTCCAATCATGATACAGAAAAATAAAGAAAAATTTGAAAAACTTCTAAACAAAGAAAAATAGAATGCTAAAAAAAGGAATAGTTTGAGATTTTCTCTTTATTTCAGCTTTCGTATACACACATATATATATAAATTTATAAAAAAATATTTTTCATGATTTTCTGTTATTTACAATGTTTAGAAAAATAATTAACGAAAAATGTTTTTCTAATCAAAGAAAGATTAAGTCATTTTTAAGAAAAATATATTTTTTATTTTCAAGAAAGTAAAACAAAATTGTCAAACTTATTATAATCTTATAAATATACATTTTTTAATTTATTAATTACCAATAGTGAAACGACCCGGAAAGTCTTTTTCAAAATTTTTTCATTTAAAAATTTAATTGTAAATTTCAACCAATGAAATTCAGCGGAAAATAATTATTTATTGCTTTACAGGACTCGTAAACTATATTGAATTTTCTGAAAACCAGTGAAAAACCTATAAACCAAACAAAATCGACCTAAATCACTGAATTGATTTGGTTCAAACAAACCAATTTATTTATTTTGCTTAAAATGCATTATTTGGATGGGAACCTGATTATAAATTAACAACTCAAATCCATTTTGAATTTATTTGAAAATTCACTTTTATTATTTGAATCTGTTTTATATTAACTCTGACTATGATTTTACAATTAATATCAAGACTTATTTAAATACTTGTTTAATGTTAAAAACATATATTTTTTTTATTTTTTATTTTGAAAAATAAAAAAATTATAAATTATAAATTTTACTTCCACTTAATAAGAAATATACATCTATGCTAAATATACAATAATAATTATATTAGAAAGATATATTTATCATTTTTTTGAAAAGAAATTATTTTTAATACTTTTACAATATTAATTAAACGACAAATAACAGGTTGTTGAATCTTAATCTACCGTGAGAAGTAAAAATGTTGTCTAAATTCTCAACTCGTCAAAATCGGATCAAATACTAAGACATGAGCTTTAGCATTAAGATATGTATGTGCTTCTAGTTAAATAAGATGTGTGGACTTGTTTAACAAAGGATGTCAGATGTGCATTCTCTCAACTATAAATTTTTTTCTTTTTAACCAAACCGAAATCAAACTATCAATAAAATAGAATCAAATTGAATATATTTGGTTGTGTCGGTTCAATAAATTTGGTGGATTTTACGCAAATTTATCTTATTTTCTTATTTGAAATAAAAGATTAAAGAAAAACAAATTATATGTTACATACAAAAAAGTTGAGCACCCATAATTATTAGCATATACACACTCTAGTTTTGTTAGAGATATTTAGATGATTGAAAGCCACATCTGAGTATATCCTTAACGAAAAATACTTGCCTAGACCAGAGTCCATAGTTCCACCAATAGACTAATCTTTATGTTAGATGGCGAAGCTATATCTTGGAAAAGTGCTAAGCAGACAAATGAGACAATAGTATCGTCTTCTACTATGCAAGCTAAGTTCGAAGCCTATTATGGAGCTATGTGGTTTTATTTTTATTATACTCTGTATATGTGCTAAGTTATTTATTTATAATGGGAATTATTTACTCCATCATATTCAGGTAAAATGGCCAGAGCTATTGAGGACCGGACATTCTTATGGCATCACAAGACAATTATCTCACTTTTCATATATTGCCTGATTTTGGTTTTTTTTGTTGCAGAAAAGGACCTGTGAAAATTATTTGATAAGCTTGAAATTTGAATATCAACAGCTGAAAGAAGGATCCTCACCTTCATGTAATGTGCAGGAGATTAATTTTTTGTACTAGGATTTCCATCTCTCTCTTTTCCTGTTTGCTTTGAAAGGAGTAGATCGCATCTGCAGAATTTGAACTTTTTCTGTCCTGCTGAGATGGAAGTTAATTGGAAATTGAAACAATGCATTTACCGCTTGTCTGTTTAATGAACAACACAGTTTAAACAGAACACAAGCTACCTAGTGAGTTTTCTCCAAATTATAGGCAAAGGAAACGTCCATTGCCAGGAACAAAAGATCAAGCAGGTTTCAGGACCGAAGGATCTTCTTATGGAAAATCCATAACTTGAATGTATCTGTAGACCAAAAAGAGCAGTTTGAAATGCAGATCAAAAATAAATCTGAATAATTTGAGCCTAAAGAATATCTCATGACATTATGAGAAAATCTTAAAATTTTGTTTCTATTTTATGTATGTTGTCTGGCTGTAACGAAACTAAGCTTATTTCATACTAAACTAAAGAGAATGACAATGGTGTCATTTGATTACACAATTTATCATTTTGTGTGAAACTGTAATATTAACTAACAAGTGGCAATTATAATACAAATGTTCTATGCTAAAATCTCACTTTGCACTTACACCTTGAGAACGTTTAGAGCCGCTTAGCAACTTTTGTAAAAGCGGAATCTTTCTCGCTCGAAATTAAATTGACTACCAATTCCATGCTGCTGGCATCTGCAGAGAACCCCTTACCAACCATTTCATTAATAAGTTTTACTGCCATGGAGAAATCTTTGTGTCGGAGATATCCTTGGATAATCACATTATAAGAGCAACTATTTGGTAAGCAACCCTTCCCTTTCATTTTCCTGAAAACCTTCAATGCTTCATCCAGTAATCCTTCTTTACAAAATCCTTTGACCATTATAGTGTATGTGAAAACATCAGGCTTCAACCCCTCTATGGAAAGTCTAGAAAACAATTCCTTTGCATCTTTAATCTTTCCAATTTTGAACATACCATCAATCAGGTTACTATAGACAACAAGGTCAGGCTTCAATAATTTCTTTTGCATTTCATGAAATAGATCCAATGCCATATCAACACAGCTATGCTTACAAAAGCCATCTATCAAAACCGAGTAGGCCACCACGTTGGGAGAATAGCCACTGGCCCACAAGTTCTTGAAAAACTTATGCGCAGCCCAAGGGCTCTTTGCTTTACACAAGCCATGTATAAGAGAATTATAAGTGAAACCGTTAGGCATTAAGCCTTTGCAACACATTTCATCAAGAAGCCGCATTGCCTCGTCTATCCTTTTTCTCTTACAGTAACAATGAATCAAGATGCTGTAGGTAATGACAGTAGGCGCACAACCCTTGCTTATCATCATGTCAAACATTCTCTAGCTTGATCCACTTCATGGTGTCGACAATATCCGTCCATTAATGAACTGTAGGTGATAATATTAGGCTCTAGTCCTCTCTGCATCATCAATTTGACTATGCCATGAGCCTTTGAAACCTTTCCTTTCTTACAAAGTCCATCAACGCAAGTATTGAAGGTAATTATATTTGGTGCGATGTTTGCTCTCAACATTTGGTTAAGCAACATAAAAGCTTCCTTCCATCTGCTTGACATGCACAAACCACGGATTAAGGTGCTGTAAGTCACAACATTAGGTAAGATACCTTCGCTCTTTATTTTCAAGAAGAGATCTAATGCCTCAGCAACCAATGTGTCCTTGCAAAGGCTGTCCATGATAGCATTATATGACACCACATCAGACAGGCAACCTTCCTCGACCATTCTTTTCATGGCGGCAGAGCTTAGCTGAAGTGATAGAGATTGGTACTGATGATGATGGGTTAATAGACATGGAGGCTTTGGGAACGACTTAGCGTTCATAGGAATGCGAATCGGCCGATTTTGGGGTCGTTTTCAGCTTGTAGTAATGTGACTGGGATTTGTTCTGATACTCGAGGAATCGCTCAGCTTATTCATACCTCCTAGTCAGAGATGGCAAAAAATATTGCTAATTTGCTTCCAAAATTTCCTTCTCAACGTTAGCTTCTAGAAGATTTAGATCACAATCTCCTGCATTTCAGAGTCTAAATTTCATTGTAAAAGCCTGCAACAAAAAATTTGCCAATTTATCACAAGCTTTTGCAATGAAAATTGGACAGCAGATTTTAACAAGTGAAAAGAAAAAACACTGCCACTTTTTTTCTATTGATAGCAAACAAAAACAATTAGTATTACAACTTATTGCCAAGGCCAGCAGCATAGAAGTCTGATACAAATATAAATATTGAATTGCAGAAAATAGAGACAAATTTAAGTCATATAACCCAAAACAGAACAACAACTCCTGTGACTGTATAACAATTGTTCTTTCTTAAAATCTCACTTCAACTTTACACCTTGAGAACTTTTAGAGCAGCTTAGTAGCTTTTTCACAAGCAGATCATTGTTTACTATCAACTCCACAGTAGTCGCATCTGCAGAAAACCCCTTGCCAACCATTTCATCAATTAGTTCTGTTGCCATGGACAAATCATTGTGTCGGAGATATCCTTTGATAATCACATTATAAGAGCAATCATTTGGTGAGCAACCATTCCCTTCCATTTTCCTGACAACCTTTAATGCTTCATCTAATAATCCTTCTTTACAAAGTCCTTTGACCATTATAGTGTATGTGAAAACATCGGGATGCAACCCTTCTATGGAAAGTCTAGAAAACAATTCCTTTGCATCTTTAACCTTTCCAGCTTTGAACAGACCATCAATTAGAGTACTATAGACAATAAGGTTAGGCTTCAATAATTTCTTTTGCATTTCATGAAATAGATCCAATGCCATATCAAGACAGCTATGCTTACAAAAGCCATCTATCAAAACCGAGTACACCACCACGTTGGGAGAATAGCCACTCGCACACAAGTCCTTGAAAAACTTATGTGCAGCACAAGGGCTCTTTGCTTTACACAAGCCACGTATAAGAGAACTATAAGTGACATGGTTAGCCATCAAGCCTTTGCGACGCATTTCATCAAGAAGCCGCATTGCTTCATCTATCATTTTTCTCTTACAGTAACAATGAATCAAGATGTTGTAGGTAAAAACATCAGGTGTACAACCCTTGCTTACCATCAGGTCAAAAATTTCTCTAGCTTGATCCACTTGGTTGTGTAGACAATATCCATCCATCAATGAATTATAGGTGATAGAATCAGGCTCTATTCCTCTCTGCATCATCAATTTAACTGCACCATGAGCTTTTGAAACCTTTCCTTCCCTACAAAGTCCATCAACCAAAGTATTGAAGGTAATTATATTTGGTGTGATGTTCGCTCTCAACATTTCGTTAAGCAACATAAAAGCTTCCTTCCATCTGCTTGACATGCATAAACCACGGATTAAGGTGCTGTAAGTCACAACATTAGGCAAGATACCTTCGCTCTTTATTTTCAAGAAGAGGTCTAATGCCTCGGTAACAAATCTATCCTTGCAGAGGCTGTCAATGATAGCATTATATGACACCAAATCAGGCTCACAACCTTCGTCGACCATTCTTTTCAGAACACCAAAGGCCACAGTGGTTTTCCCAATTTTACACAGACCATTCACAATCACAGTATAGGTATAAACATTGGGTTGATACCCTTTTTCAACAATATCATCAAACAAATCCACAGCTTCACCAAATTTATCCTCCCTACAAAGCCCATGGATTAAGGTATTAAACGTTACAATATCAGGCTTAAAACCAAGTTTGAAGATTTTACCGATAAGGGAGTACCCAAAATCGACATGGTCTAGATGGCAGAAGCAATTAATCAAAATACTTAAAGAATAAATATTATGTGAAATTCCAAACATTTCCATCTGTTTAGAGAGAGAAATGACAGTAGCATAATGTTTCATTCGAACAAGTGCAGAGAACAATTTACTAAATTCCTTAATAGTGGAAGGAGGATTACTATGAAGCATCAAATTAAAGGAAGCTAAACAATCATCAATGTTGTGGAATGAATCAGATTTGCTTTTACCTCTCAAATGAGTACTGCTTTTAGAACTACTAAAAGAAACGGAACCAAAAATATCCATTGGCCGACGAAGCCGAAAAACAGAAAGGCATCTCCCGCTGCTAGTAGACATCATCGATTATCTGCCTATGCACAAAGCGAAAGAGAAGCAGTTTATCTTCCTCTGCGTAAACAGTTTTTGAAAGGAAATAGTTTTTGCTCTCGTTTAGTCTAATTTGATTACCTAATTTTTTCGATTGGATCGGGTCACCCACCATGAAACCAGACCCAAAATATGATTACTTCTTCAAAACCCAAAATTGCCCCTACCAGATTTCAACTAATTTCTTTTTTGGAAAATAAATAGTCAACGAATACAAATTTTTTTGAAAAGTATTAAAACTTCTCTTTTTCCTTTTGTATACAATTCCTTTATCTTGTACAAGTATTTATTACTGTTTGCATTATTCAAGCAATTGGTGTGCTTTAAAACTTTGTAATTGGTCTGATAATTGATATGTTATATATGCTCATTTTGATCAAAGTATCAGAATTAGATATAGACTTCATCATCAAATTATCCATTAAGCAAATAAATAAATTAGAGGGGGCCAATTTTACAGGGGAAATAAAAAAAAATTTAAGTCAAATTTATATTTAATTTTACTTCATCAAATTTTGTCTTTTGGCATGAATTTTGAGATCTTTCACTCGTTATATTTGATAACTATTTATTAGTTTATGTTTTTTATTTGTCTCTGTATATGTCTAAATATGTAATAATTGTCTTTTTTTTTTTTTTATTTGCTAGTTTATGTTCTTTACCGGTCTTACCTTCAATAGCAACTTCATACTAAAATAAAATAAAAATTACCCAAATGCAGAACCATAATAAAATAAAAAATTTAAAATGTCTAATTACTATTATTGAAATGAATAAAATGTTTATAATAAAAACTGTTGAAACTACAGTAGCATTTGCAAAATATTGATTGGCTGTCAGTTTCCAATTCCACTGGCTCTCTGCCTGCAATGAAGCCAAAACCTGCTCCTTGGTAGATTCTGTGTCCTTCAAATCAACTTGGTATTGAGCAGATGAAAATCAAAGGCTACAAGATAATATTTTAAGATTAAACTAAAATAAGCCTGAAGATGGCTCATACTCAGTTAAAAAAAAATTTGTTTCAAAAAAAATTTAGTCCCCTCTTATCTATATAATATATAAAAGTAGAGAAATCTATCTTAAATGACAACCAAGTCTAAGTTTTTTAAATTGTCATGTATAAGGAGAATAATTATTTGGCATAAATATAAGAATATAACTTGTAATGGACAACAATTGTAAGAAGATAAGATATTTTATATTTTCAGATAACATCATATAAGAGGAAAAAAAACTAAATTAATAGTAATAAGCAAAACTATTTTATTTGAAAATAAAAAAAGAATATAAGGGAAAAAATTCTCATAATTTTCTCTTCAAATTAGAAAAAATAAAAAACCTATAAAAATAAATTTATAGAGAAAAATTAATTTTATTTTTCTTTTATATTCAAAAAAATAAGTAACATACGTTTTTTCCAAAAAAAAAAATTTAGTTCCTTCTTATTTTTTTTCTTAAATTTAGTTCTGAAAAATGTTAGTATTGAACAAATCGGCTTAGAGTTAGTATTGAACAACTCTCCCACCCGTTTAGAGTTACGGTTTGATGAAAATTGATCATTAGAACTTTTTACTCTCTGCGTTTTCTTTCTTCTATTAATTTTATTTTTCTTTTATATCCAAAATAAATAAATAATAAAAGTTTTTTCTAAAAAAAATTTAGTTCCTTCTTATTCTTTCTGATCATTCATTAATAAAAAAAGAAATAAAAATAAATTAAAAAAAACACTTCATTTTTTCTTAGTAATAAAAAAAAAACCTTGGTTAGTTAACTTACTTTATACTAGTAGTCTCATATATCAAGAGCTAGGTTGCACGAACACGAGACACGAGAGATGAAAACATACGCGATACGAACAATTTTTAGAAAAGTAGGACATCCACACGTTTAGGACACACTACACTAAATAAATATAATACATTAATATTTTAAATAAATAATTAATTATTTATAATAAATCATAAACATAAAATAAAAAATACTTAATTTCTTATTTTAATACAATTAGTTAAATTCTCAAAATTTGATATCATTATTAAAAAATACATTAATAGTGTTTATACATTTTTTGATGCAGGACGGACCCAAGAGTGGGCCAATAAGGCAATGGGCCCCCTTGAAATTTTTAAAAAATTTAAATATTCAATTGTTTTGGTAAAATGCATAAATTAGTCCCTGAATTCATAGGGTTTTACTTATTGTGCCCTTAAATTTTTATTTATCAATTTTAAACTCTATAACTTTAATTTTGGCAAAAAGTTGTTCATTTCTAATGAAAATTTAATGGCATTGACTGAAAAAATAACCTAACTATGAACTTATATAAATTCTATTCTTTTAATAAGCGAAAATTTTAATTTTGACATATAGAATAATAAAAAGGAAAGAAAAGAAATAAATAAGGAAAATGTTGTAAAAATTTATTTAATAAATTTTAGACTCCAGTGTCCCAATTTTACCTTCGAAAATTTTATGAATCTTATTTAATAAATAAGGAAAATGTTGTAAAAATATATTTAATAAATTGCATTACTTTTTATTTTAGTTATGAATGTTGAAGAATTTATGCATTTTATGTATGAAAATTTATTTTTAAATATGAATGGAGTTAAATAGGTTCAAATTTAAAATTATTATAAGTAGATTAAGTGGGTCGTATACAGGTCAACACGACTCACTTAATCTGTTTATGATATTAAGTGGATTACAAGGGTTGTAAATGGGTCAACACGACTCACTTAAGCTATTTATGTTATTAGATGGGTTAAACATGTTATGTTCGTATCATCTGTCTAATTTTCGCATGGTGTTCGTGTTGATAAATTTAACACAATTTTAAATTTGGTCGTGTTCAGGTTGACCCTAATCGTGTCGCGTGTTAGGCGAATCCGTGTCAAATCTAACACGCTAACCCATCTTGACACCCCTAGGTCATGTCATGCATGACTTTTGTTACTGCATACTTTGGATAAAAACTTCGCAAGATACTTAAGAAGATATATTGTTTGTAGATGTTGATGCTGTGACATGTGTTTAATTGGATGTGTGCTCATTACATAAATTTGGGAAGCAAATTGTGTGATTGGCTAGACTACACATTATTTATTATTATTCAATGAGTTGTAAAGCGAGTCGTTTTATTTTATTTTTTCCAGGTAGTAGACTCTTACTAGTCCATATAAGCTCTATATTCTTTTCCACGAAGTTATAAAAAGTAATTTATAATTTGTAGTATTGTGCATTTAAAATGCACCTACATGTATTTATTATTGAGTTCTGCAAATTTGGTTGTGTCATATTCTATCATGAAATTTTTGTTATCTGTTATATATATGTATGAACCAGTTAGCTCATATTATGAATGTTGTGATTTGATTATTTAGGCCCGAGTTATAATTTAATTTAATTTTGATATGTTGAAATTAGACCATAACTGAAATTTAAATAAAATAATATGGACTTATTATCTTTAAAGTTTATTAGAAAAATCAGAATTATATAAGTTAAGCTTATTATGAATCTCGAAAGTCTTAAGTTTACCTAAATTCTAGTGTGGTTTGGGTCCTGACATTATCACTTGCCATCTTCATAATCAAACAACGAAAGGTCAAAATTTCTTGAAAGATTGAAAGCAACCTCTAGTCGTAACTTGTCCGGTGACAATTTTCTTTATATATTTTTTGAATTTTGATTTACTGTTAAATTATAATTTTTTGTATGTTAATAAAAACTAGAAAAAGAAAATTTTTATTTTGCATAAATTTGGAATAAATGGTTTTATCAATTGAATACTTTTAACCTATCAAAGCTATCCAAAAACATAAAAAAATAATAATAATAACATTGCTATTGGGGGAATTTTTAATAATCTTCTCGAAAACTTTGCCATTGTGAATTTTTTGCTTCTCTTTCACAATATGCCTAATCAAAACAAAATTATCGCTTTGGATTTGAGCAAGGGAAGTGAAATAGTAGTTTTGGGGGAAAATAACATAAGCGAACAAAAATTATAAGAGATTAAGCATAACAATGTCAAGCTGACCAAGCTTGAAGGTTGTTCCTGTAGGCAGTACCCAAAATCCACATGGTCTAAGCGCCAAAAGCAATGAAATACTGAGAAACAGGGATTAAAATTATGCCAAACTTTGTTCAAAATCCAACAATGTTCACAGAGAATGTTAAAACTCAAGTTTAAGCATATGAAAGGAGGCTCATTCCATCTGTTTAGAGAGAGAAATGACAGTAGCATAATGTTTCATTCGAACAAGTGCAGAGAACAATTTACTAAATTCCTTAATAGGGGAAGGAGGATTACTAAATTCCTTAAATTAAAGGACGCTAAACAATCATCAATGGTGTGGAATGAATCAGAATTGCTTTTACCTCTCAAATCAGTACTGATTTTAGAACTACTAAAAGAAACGGAACCAAAAATACCCATTGGCCGACGAAGCCAATAAGTAAGGCATCTCCGGCTGCTTGTAAACATCATCGATTATCTGCCTCTGCGTAAAAGAACCAGTCAGAAAAATCGGCTAAAAGGGAATCTTGCTCTCGGTTAGTCTCACCTAATATTTTGGTTCAACTATGGACAATCAAATCACCCGATCTGTTAGATATCCGCTCTAATCCAATCCGAATGGAGAGGACAAAATCCAATCTGAATAGTGATGGATTTAATATGAATTTTTAAAATAAAATTCGTGTGGATATGTATACGATACTGATATAGCATAATCTAATCCAAATCCGATCCACAAAAGGTAATTTTATTTTTTTCTTATATTTCTAAAATTGTTGATTATAATTCTAGATGTGCAGTTGCCTTTATTCATTCTCTTCTTCATTTTTTTCCATTTACATATATTTTAAATCATTATCTCCAACTATTTCATCATTTTCACATTTTTTTAGTCTCTACTTCAAACAAAATAATATAAGTCGAACATTACGACCAGTCGCATGATTTTTTTTGTGCTCAATAAATCTTTAAAGTTATGTTTGGTTGAATGTAATGCAATGCAATATAATCAAAGATGTAATGCAATGAAAAATGTAATGATATGTAATATAATTAAGATTTCATTACTATATTTGGTGATGTAATTAAAAGAATTTATAAAATGTAATCACCATTTTATTTTTATGTTTATTTGTAAATATATAATGTAAAACACTACCACCACCAAACATATCGCCACCCGTCCTTCACCACTACCACCACCACAACCACCACTCCACCAACACCACTACCTCAAACACTACTCCACCACCACCATTACCTCAAATAATTTTTCATATTTGACAAATGAAAATAATAAATAATAACTGTATCAAAGAGATATATATATATATTCCATAAATTTGAAATCATTCAGTTCATACTTTATTTTATTTATATGAAAACAATAAATTATAAAATTTGGTTTGACATAATAACTTACCATTTATTTGTGGAATCATATATTCCGTAAGAGTAAATTTTTTATATGAGACTAATGTCAACAAGATGTGAATTACTACAAGTTTGATAAATAATTTATTTCTTTTTATTTGGTCAAAGTAATGCACAATAATTTTTTTCAAACAACAAGTTTGATAAATAACTGAGTTCCAAATTGCTCACTTCTAAGCATAGCCTGTCTATTTTTTAAAATAATAGAAATTTATTTCAATTTTTATGCGGATTTGGAAACAATAATCGATCTTATTTGAATAATAAATTTTATACCCTTGTATAAATCTTTTTATTTTCGTGTTGCTTTGTTTGTAATTAGCTCAACACCAATATTCAATTAAAGAAATGTAACATATTCAAATGCATACGTAAAATGTAACATCTAAATACATAGGTGGTGGAGTGGTTGTGGCGGTGGTGGTGGAGTGATTGTGGTGGATTAGGGGTAGTGGTGGAGCGGTGGTGGTGGTTGAGGTGGTGGTGAGGTTGGTGGAGCAGTGATGGTGACGGTGATGATGGATTAGTGGTGGTGATTTTGATGGAGCGGTGGTGGTGATGGCTAAGGTGGTGGTGGTGATATAATGGTTGAGGGGGTGGTGGTGGTGATGCAGTGGTAGTGCAACGGTGATGGAGGTTGTGGTGGTGAGATGGTAGTGTTAAATAGCCTTAAATGGTAAAATTTTAATTGGGATAGTTTGATGTATGGACCATACATTTGCTTGATGTATTCTCCATTACATTTGTTTGATGTAATGGACAATACATGTATTTTTTTATGTAATAAATAATACATCAATTTAAATAATGAAGATTACATATGCAATCTCAATTACATTACATTGTCCAAAAAAAGTTTAACCAAACAATGTAATCAATCATGTAATGTAATCCCCACTCCATTACATGGTTGATTACATCAAACTAAACATGGCCTAAAGTCTCTCCTAATTGTCATAGTATACAATATTTTAATTATTGTTAAGAATTTTTGATATTTTCAAGCACAATAAATAATATGAATTTTTATTAAATAATTATTTTGATTTTATTTTTCTTTTAAACATAATAAAAATGGATAATATCTGAAATGACCCGATCCGCTCCGACATCCGATCTGATCTGATCCGAATTCGAGTGGAGCGGATATAGACATGGATATATGAATATCTTCGCGGATCGGATATGGATTTTGCATAATCCGATCATAATTCAATCCATGATCATTCCTAGGTTCAATGGTGAATGGATCGGGTCACAGCACGACGAACTAGTCCACAACTTATAATATTTACTAAATTAATAAATAAAGAAGAAAAAGAAGAGTGAAAATGTTTTTTTCTTCTTTCAACATGTTTACTATTTTCACAATTCAAAGAGGTTTTAGACTAACTTGCAACAAACTATTTTTCACAATTTTTTTATAACATTTAAAAAATAAGTCAACAGCAATTTTCTGGTCAAAGAAGTCATTTTTTTTAGTAAAACAATTTTCGAGTATTTACAAATTTATTATAATTTTATAAATATTTATTTTTTAATTTATTAATTATTAATAGTCATTACCATCAATCAACGTTCAACATCAATGGCAAAGTCCGTTGTCACAACCATGGTCAACATCCATCGTTAACCACCACCACGGTCATGGTCAATGATTATATTTTACTTTTTTTGTATTTTTCTGATATTTAACATTAAATTTTTAAAACATCAAATTTCTACCATTATAAATATTTTTATGGGCTATCAATTAAGGATTTCAGTATTTTCTTAACTAATTTTCAATATTGCAACAAAACAACAAAAAATAACTTATTTGGAAAAAATTTTCAAGGAAAACATTTTCTTTAAATAATATTTTTCTAATATAAATTATTTTTCAAAAACAAATGTAGGCTTAAAACTTTTCTACTAATATTTTTAATGAAAAAAAATAAAAGTTATCGGAAAATATAAGCGGTTACTAGCATTGTGTTGCCAGAAAATTTTAATTAATTAATTGAAAATGTAGTGAGCCAGTAAAGGATGTTGTACAATTTAATTAATTAAATTATTAATTAATTTAAAAATTATAATGAATAAAATCAACAAAGAGTTTTGGCTACTATTGGATCCATAAAAATTCATTTACTCTCTCGTTTGGAAAAAATGAATTTCACACAATTTTAGGTAATTTATTTTAAAATCTAAATTTTGATGTTTATATTGAAAAAAAATGTAAATTTCAATTTTACCAATTCAATTCTGTAAAATTGTGTATAATTAGATCAAATTTTATTAATTGTACGCCCTCACAATGTATGAGCTAATATTTCTAAATAATTGATACAAATTAAATTTGATTGAAAAATATAAATAAATTAATATGTGAAAAAAATAATATTTGTCATTCTCTCTTTTATTATTCCTTAATTATGATAATAAAAACTACTAATCAAACTTTTTCTATAAATTTAAAAATGATAAAAGACTTCTACACTAATATTGCTTTTACAAATTAAACTAAAAACAATAAATATAAATATTGCTTTTATAAATTAAAACAATTACTCAAACCATAAACTAACAAAAAAAAAAAAAAAGAAACTTCAAAAATTATTAATCATATGCACAAAGTATTAATTTTTGTTATTATCTAAAATACATTGAATATTGATAATAAAATAAAAAAAAATGATAAATATATAAATTAATATATATAAATAAATCCTAAAAATCGAACTCTAAAACTACTTGATTCCATTATCCCTAAAAATCCTCAACAGTAAAACGTTTTGGAGACTGTCAAAATAGTGGAGAGATTCTCTCCATTATCCCACCTCTCCTGTCCCCATGTAAGGCATTGAAACAAATATAGAAACACACAGTTTTTTCTAATTATCCATATTCTCCTAAAAGATCAAACTCAGTGTCACGATCCAAAACTTGGGCCGAACCAGCACTAGAGCGTAAGTAAACTCAAGGCCTCCTAAACCCATAATAAGCCTAATTCACATGAATCCATTTCTTCAAACCGATTCTAGAAACAATAAGCCCATAATATGACGTTAATAAATTATATTGTATATTCATATCTCTAGCCCAACTTTCATTTTTTAAATAATTCATAGTTCAGCCCTGTATTTTACATATTATTAACATCACTTATAATATGGGAAAACTGGTCCACCATCCCTTGAAAAGATAATTAGAAAATCCATAGATTTATTGAGCAGAACATTGATAAATTTTACATATCGAATTGTGACACAAACATCCTAACTGTGGAGCTCATTAAATAAACATGATTATATTTCTAAACACAAGACTATATATTTGAGAATTATCAAAAAGTCAAAAACTACTGCCATAACTCTGTGGAGAAGGAAGCAGAGCTTGTCTGGACCAGTATAGTGTCTATCTCCTAGGAAAATTAAGGAAGGGGGTGAATTTAACAAACTTAGTGAATAATAATAAATAATGCCTTACCCAAACAATCACACAAGATGCTTTCCACATTTATATAATGAACACACATTCAATCAAGCATATGTTACAACATCATCATCTATAAATAACATCACCTTCAAGTAATCACATAAAATGAAGATTGTTCAGTGGTGTCACAAAACCCCCCAACAAGCCATCCTTGCACATAGTCTGTCCTCTTATACATGTACACTAGGCAGCCAATCCCCCATATATGGCCAATTGGGCTAATTCTCACTTGACTAGTGCTCTCATTGTTTTTCCATCTTCTCTTTCTTTTCGTTGCAGATCAATATGCACATATGAATATAATTGAGAAATATATATATATATATATATATATATATATATATATATAATACTCGTGTGTATATTATTATAATTTTTAAGGTGAATAGTAATGTAAGTAAATCTTAATAATATTGCGTTAAAAGAATGAAAGTCTAATATCATTTGTATGTATATTCATATATCATGAAATGGGCAGTGCATGTATCAAATAATAGTATGCATCATTTATTATTACTCACAATGATAAAAGAAAGAGCAAGTTTTAACTTAGATTCTGACTAGCAAGAGTGGTAGATTGACTCGAAAATCTAGATAAAATATAAAGAACAAAACTGCATTAAACATATAACTTTTCTTAAATAAGAAATTAAAGAATTAATATAAATTTCATCTATACTTCTGACAACATTTCCTTTAAAATAAGGCTTTCCACTTATTCAAGTTCTAGCCATTTAATATACTTATCGATTGTTATACACATAGCTCATCTATCGGGCAATCAATATTCCAACGTCCAACCACCACAAATAATTAATTTTATAATCAACTCTTAGTTTATAGATTAAAATGACATTCAATCTGATTCCAATAAATCCTTGTATATTGCTACTTTTATCTCAATATAATTTACTTATTTAATCCGTCGTCAAACAATAGATCCTTTATATATATAAATATAAATAATTCTTTATTTAATTAACTTTACCCAAAATATAATTTCTTTTAACGAAATATTAAAATTAATACTTCTTTTAGCTTGTCATCTTAATTCACATAATATAACCTCAATTTCAAAATAACTGCTATTTTCCCATCAAATTAATTCTCTTTTTCTTAAATTATCTTTCGTCTTCAAAATAATTCCTTAAGTACTTAATTTATTTTTTTATTTAATTCTTAATCCTTAATAGTCACAAGCTTAGACACGAATATATATTTATATAATGAAACTAAAGTCCAAAATAATTTAGTTATATTTCTAACTCTTTTCCTTTTTAAGGTGTTTTAATTTCATACTACAACTCTATATTTATAAAATCCTAAATTAATTTACATAACAATAATTAAAATTTATTTTAATTTATTAGAGTTTTCTAATCAAATCAATACTTGTGAAGTATATTGAAAAATATTAAAAATTAAATTACCTAGCCACAAAATGCTAGAAATTAATTAATTTTCTGGAAAATCACCAAAAATAGTTTCAATACCCAAAACATCGCTCTGCGGGAAAAGGACGGAGAAAATGACAACTCGCCGGAAAATATACAACACAGTAGTTAGTAAACTGTCCCGATCGCAAATCAGAAGCTCAACTAGCCACACTTGCTGTGCCAGCCGGAAACAAAACGGAGAGAGAGAGAGAGAGAGAGAGAGAGAGAGAGAGAGAGAGAGATTACACCGTTGACGATGGAGGCGCTGCTGCCGTTCTGCTATGATGAGGTCACCGGAAACGGGCAGAGGCACCGCTGCGTCGATCGCCAGAGAGAGGTCGTAGCTCGCCTACCTGCTGCGTTCACCGGAGATGAGAACTGAGAGGGAGATCGATGGCGCGACGGTGAGGAGGAGCCGGCATGAAGAAGATTCGTCGTACCTGTCTCAGGTGACCAAAAAAACAAGAGAAAGAGAGAGAAGGAGAAAGGCCATGGGTCTGTCGCTGGACCAAGAAAGAAGAGAGAAAAAGAAGAGAAAAGAGAGGGAAAAAAAAAAGGTTTCTAGCACATTCTAGGTAGTCCGGTTCGATTTGAGTCGAGTTTAGTCCAACTCAATGATTTGATCCGGTTTTCAGTTGATTTATGGATTTCTCATTAGTTTGAAGATTTCAAACTGGTTTATGGGTTCAATTCTTATCATAAAAAATTATTTTCCATTAAATTCCATTGGTTAAAATTAAAAATTGATTTTTAAATGAAAAATTTATGAAAATTAATTTTTGGATTATTTCACTCAGATAAACACAAAATTCATTTTTGATATCAATAATTAGTATGGTAAGCGTGACACACCTCACAATTTTCAGACCAGAAACAAAATTTTTCTATTCACCGTGTCTAATGGCTCTTTAAGAAATCCTAACTTGGAATGGAGGACGGACAACCAAGAGAGACTCGACGAGCAAACGTCGTCACCACCGCCTCGAGTACCCCATCCTCTAGTGGTAGCCGCCTTGACTCAAGCACATGCACAGTTCACTTCCGTGCTAGAACACCTGCTGGCTAAACCTCAGCAAAACAATGAGCAACACGTCTCAAACAATAAGGTCGATCGTAACCATGATAACCATGAGCACCCCCTTCTCTCTAATGTATATGAGAGACTGAAAAACCATATACCTTCCTATAGTGACTCCCAACCGAACTTTCGGAAGCAAAATTAAAGCTCACTAGAACTCATTTGTGCCAGATACTACACCTAGCCTGTGGTGAAAAACGCTGATTTTCATAATGTTGATAAAGAAACTTTTAGAGAATGTAAAGAAAATGACGATATCGAAAACTTCAGACTCAAAAATGATTCGCCATTGTCACCAAACATATTGAGCTTGACCTTTGCACCCAAGTTCAAGAGGTCGGTAGGTATGGCCACCAGTACAGTTCAAACCGAAACCGAACCGTACTGTAGACGAACCAAAATCGGACCAGAATCGTCGGTAATTTGAACCGGAACTGATGGTTCAAAGGGCGGTTAAGATTCATATGAATGTTAAAATATGAACCTGAATCGGCCCGGAACCAGCAGTTAACCGGCGTGTCGATCCGGTTTGAACCGAAAATTTTCTATTTTTATTTGCAGAATGATAATTACTTAACCTATTTTATGCATGTCTAAAAGTATCAATAATATTTTCTACATGATATACTTTACTTAATATTTTTTTTTAAAATACATTTTACTTTAAAGGTTAAAAATCTAAAAAATAAAATGATAGAAAAAGGGAGAAATATTTAGATTAAATTTATATTGTTTTTAAATTTTTTTTTACCATTTTAAATTATTTACTAAGTTTAAAATTACATTCTTTTGAAGCATTTTTCCAAATTTTCTTATAATTTATTTAATTAATAACATTTTTAAACAAAATAAAGTGATAATTTATTTGATTATTTTGTAAAAGTAATTAATTTTATTCTTATATGAGTATGAGCATTCTAAAATTTATTTAAAATAAAATTTAGCAATATTTTTTAAACTCATATTAATATTTACGAAAAAAAAAATGTAACATTAGAACCGATTTTTTTTAAAAAATATATATCGCCGAAAATCGAGATCTGAACCATCGGTTCATCGGAACCGGCCGGAACCGGAAACGGACCAGAACCAACGGTTCAAGGGCTGGTTGAAGTTCAACATTTTAAAAATTTTGAATCGACGGTTCCGTGAACCGGAACCTGTGGTTCAATGAACCGGCCATGCTTAGATGTTGGCTTTCCATGCTTACGTTGGCTCTACTGATCCCTGCAACCATCTAGCGACCTTCAGAACGATTATGCATCTGCAGACCAACTTGGAAGATTTCATGTGCAAAGTGTTCCTGGTTGTGCTCAAAGACGTTGCCCATGAGTGGAATCAGACGTTAAAACTAGCTCTAACCAATCTTTTTCCCAACTGTCAATACTATTTGGAGCTTGGATTATCACCAACGCCCCTTTGAAAAATAAATTTCAAATGACATCATGATCTAAAGCGAGAAGAAGGAGAGTCATCAAGATAATACGTAACAAAATTTCAAAGATAGGCAATCCAAGTGGAACCTAAAATGACGAAGTAGCCATCAACGCTATAACAAAAAATTATAAGTATAATAAACATTTAGAAAGTATAAGTATTGACCCTCCTCTATCTTTTGCAAAACTAATGGTCCGAGCTCATAAATATATAAAGCTTGATGAAGCTTACCTCGCATAGCAAAGAAGGTCTCCTCGAAATGCATACATAGTGAGAGATGATACTCATGATACTCACCTCCAATGAGGCGAAGATTACCCATTAGACACCTAAAAACTAGTTACCTAGTGAAACTCCCTATCATAGAGAGAGCAAGCTCACTAAAGATAGGGAGTTCAACCCCCTCAACAAACCACGCACTAAAATAATAGCATGGATAATGGAATAAGTTAACAAAGTGCAACAAAATTTTCCAAGAAAGCTGAAAGAAGATACTACAGGATATAGAGACAGGAGTAGATATTGCAAATTTGTAATACCCTCAATTTGGCAGTCTTGGATGTTTTGATTATTATGGTAATTATTATTATTCGAAAGGATAGAATAATTGAAATTACCTTAATTTGTTAACCACGAACTATTAATTATAAGATATGATATTTAATGGAAACCAATTTTGTTATGGAAATCAAATTGGAAGAATGTTAAATAAGCTTTAGCTTTAATGATGAGAAGCTAACACAAGAAGCTCCTTAAGCTAGCACTTCGAATTAGCATTTAGTGGATTAATGTTAAATCATCTAAGACATTTGATTAAGGTCTAATTGCGTAAAATCCTCAATTTGGTAATTCTCAGTATTCTAGTTTGTTCGGTAATTTCGATTATTCGAGTAATGAAAATCTGGAATAATGAGAAACATTATAATTAGAGAGTTATAATATTAATTAAATGGAAGTTAAAGTAGTTATGAATTAATTTGAAAGATAAAAGGGAATTGAAAATGAATAAAGAAGAATGATTTCTCAGTAAAGCATGATTTTACTCGAAAATCGATACTTTTGGTACGATGTTGCTTAAACAAGGGTGAGATTATTAAATATACCTGATGGCATCCTATTTAAGATGATTCATCAAGCACCTCTCACTCATTTTTACTATCCATGATCGAAGCTCCAAGAAGAAAGAGAAAATTCTTAAGGGCAAGCTTAAAATGCATGATCTTTAAGGAATTTTCAAGTGATTCTTTAGAAAAGGTTAGTTATTTGCTATTCATTTTTCTTTTCCATGGTTTAAGTTTTGATTTTCATGAACTTTGGATTGAGATGCTTGCTTATTATTGGTGAAGATGAAGTGATTAAAAGTGTTTTTAAGATGATTTATTATTATTAAGAAGGGTTGAGTATGAATTTGGTGTCAAGGTTGTATAATTGAACAAATTGAATGATTTAGGTATTTGGTTGATTCTCAATGGATTAGAAATTTCGAAATATGAAAGATTAGTATGTTAATTAGGTGTTAGAAGAGTTTATATGCATAAATTAATAGTGGAGGTGTGTTAAGGATGCTTAGGGAAGTAAGATATTCTTAAGCTTATTACTTGGAGCTTCCTAGAAATTCAGCCAATGAGATGGACTTAGTTAAATAGGTAATTGAATTTCAAAAATTATGAAATTTTATAAAGAACTATATTAGGATGTTGGGAAGTTTGTGGTAAAAGGACAAGTGCAGTGGATAATAGGAACAAAAGTTATAGCCAATTATATGCAGGCTGCTCAGTATAAAGCTTGAATGAAATTCATGTACTGTCATTAAGCTACTTGGCTATGCAAATAAGCTTCAAAATTCATAAAATTTTATATGAAAGTAGCCTAAGATGTGAGGGAGATCCTATTAAAATTTCAGGACAAATGGATTTAAGAAACTAAAATTATAGCCAAAGAAAGGCAAGCTGGTCATATGATGAAAATCTTATATTCTATTAATTTGTAAAGAGTTGATTATACTTTTGATATGATATTAAGTTCCATTACTTTAGTAGTTATTTTTATGTTTCTAGATGTGAATAAGTATTGGAAACGAAGTAGTTCATACTTAAATAAAGGTCGTATGAGCTTGGTCAAGCATAGTGAAATTGAGCGAAAAGCCTGATCACTACATTCTAATGCTTAATTTGCATTCTTATGATACTATATATATGTGTGTTTATTGTGTAATATGGAGTTAATATAAAAATTAATATCATGCTACAACTTATGAGAAGAGAGGGTTGGAAGAGAGGTCAGTTAGTAGAGGAGAGGAGCTAGGTGAGCCTTCTAGCTCAGGTTAGTGCACTATATCTCTAACTTATATTGTTCAAGTGATAAGAAAAATAGTTATAAAGAAATGTTTAATGAAAAGTTACAAAGATAAAAGTGATATGCTAAGCATATTATTTTATGAGCTTTTAAAAGAGAAAAAGTTGATTTGTTTATCAAATGATTATATAAAATGGAATTGAATTCGAATGTTGTCATTGTATTTACGGACTGATTACAAAGATAGCAAATGCTAGAATTAAGTTAAATGTGTTTTATGCAAAATAATGAAGAGTTAATATTAAATGTTTAGTGAAAGCTGGAAATGAATTTCAAAATACTCATTCGAGTGGAAAATGGAAAATGATCTTGAAAGAATGGATATAGAAATGTTTGAGCAAATGAAATGCTGCTCATTATGGTTAATGATTGATTTATAATGGTGATGTTTTAAATGTCTCACAGCTAAATGTATGACATAGTTATTACCCGATATACTTCATTTGTTGAAGATAGTATTATCATATGTTTATTGCACTGTCGATATCACTTCATTTGTTTAAGTTAATATTGTGATTGATATGGATATGCAATGAATAATATTGCAAATGGTATTGCTCCATCCTAGATGATGTTGAGATTGTTCCCTCTTTAGTTGATATTAATATCACAAATTGAGGTTGAGATAGTTTTGTCGTGATGAAGTCATAAGACACTGATGGACCTTCAGATTGAGTCTACATGATCTGTGGAGACAAAACTAATGATTGATGATTGTATTGATATGTCATAATATGTCCATATAAATTGATTATTTTTAGTAAGTAAATGAATGTGATTTAATTGATATGATTACTTGTTATTTCTATCTAACTAGTTTGTTTTCAATATGCAAACGATAAGAGTTGACTTGTAAGAAATAATATTGAAATTGTTTTTCATACTTAAACAATTGAAATATTCAATAGTAAAGCAATATTTACATTATATAATTTATATAGTGTACTAGTAAGTCTTATACCTAGCGATAGTTTTTCTTCTATACTATCGCAAGAAGAAGGAAAGGAGTAAGTAGGAGATTGAGCTTGTAGAGTGCTAAGTCCTTTTTGCAGCATTTGAAAGGTGAGCTACTGAATTAGCTATTACCTTATAAAAAAACTTTATTGAAATTTTTGTATGATGTATAAAACAGAGACTAGTATATATATATATATATATATTGAGCAGACTAATGCGACTGAAAGTTATATAAGTTTACAATTGTTGATATACATTATAAAGCACATGAATGGTTAATTACCTTTTAAACTAATTTGTTGTTTTAATACGACTCTAAAGGGCCAATCTAGTATGTGATCCTCTTTCTAATGAGCTTATGGGTAATGGTTTCACCAATATATTAGAATATGTAAATGTGTTATATATATATAATGGACTTTTCATTAAGACATTTTAAATGATGGAACTTTTATATCTTATGTATAAAGGGAATTTATTTAGTTTAGGATTTTATCAAGTATGAGTTTAATGATATTTAAAATGTTAAAATAACTTTAAAAATATTATTATCACAATATATGTATTTTGAATATTAAAGTTAAGTGCCTTAAAGTATGTTTGTACTAAGTTCTTATGTAAAATAAGTGCTTAATGAGCATATCACGGGCGACATGCTACTTCTAACTGTGATAGAGCACCTCAGAAGGGAGATCGAGCACCTCGTGTAAAGAGGTGAACTAGAGGAGTTTGCGAAGGATAAGAAACTCACCACAAAACATCCCGAACCTTCATGAAAGAAAGATAAACAGGTATCCTCTTTGGATAATACTCATGGAACTATTCACACTATCTTTGGTGGTTCAACAGAAGGAGACAACACCTCCACTAGAAAGAGGCAAGCTTGCAAGATATACTCAGTCATGCCTCGCCCCGAGCAAATGGACCGTGAACCTATCATATTCTCTGAAGAAGATGAAACCCATGTGCACACTCCTCATAACGATGCACTTGCTATTGAAGGGATCATGGAGAACTTCTTGGCGACATGCATATTAATTGATGATTGGAGTGCAGTTAACCTAATAACACTAGAAGTATTCAAATCTTTGAAGCTCGAAGAGGCAAAGTTAAGACCAGTCTAAACACCTTTGTTTGACTTGTCCAGAAAACCAATCACAGTCGAAGGAGCAGTTGATATCACTTTGAAGCTAGGAAGCGAAGGCCCCATAAAGTGATTCAAATTAGTTCATGGTGGCGAACATACCTTTCCCTTACAACGAATCATGGGGAAGCCCGATCTCTACGACCTTTGGGCCATTACTTCTATCAGGTACCTTACTGTTAATTTTTATTTTGACAATAATGAAGTAATCTCTGTCAAGGGAAATCAGAAGGCAGCCTGGGAAGCTTACATGGTCACCTCAAAGGGGTACCTCTGGCTCTCCCTATCATGTGGATTCGTGCAGAAGAGCTCAACAATGAATAAGAAAACAACCCCCCTTTTGACATTCCAGGAGAAGAGTCTGGATGGAACTCCAAACTAATGGGGAAACTCACAAAATGGGAAATAGAGTTCGGGAAGTGCATAATGATGGAGGCGAGCTTGACGAGGATGTCCAAAGTCAACTCAAAGAAGTACTAAAGAGAAACTCAGATAGCTTCACATGGACGTCCCAAGACATTGTAGGAATCAACCCCGACACCATTTCAATTAAACTCAGCATAGATCCAAACTACAAACCAGTCAAACAAAAAAAGGAGAACTCATGGTCCCAAAAGGCTACAAATAATAGCAGCTGAAGTAGAGAAACTCCTGCAAGTAGGCTTCATAAGGGAAGTACAATACCCATATTGGCTAGCGAACGTCGTCCTGGTGTCAAAAACAAATGGGAAATGGAGACTATGTGGACTTCACAAACTTAAACAAAACATATGCCAAAGATCCATACCCATTGCTAAACATTAACCAGCTAGTTGACTATACTGTAGGGTATGAGGTATACAGTTTTGTTGATGCAACTGCAGAATACCACAAAATCAAGATGAACAAACTAGATGAGGAGAAAATGAGCTTCACAACTGATAGAGGTATTTTTTGTTGTCAAGTAATGCCTTTTGGTTTAAAAAATACTGGTGCCACATATCAGAGGCTCATGAACAACATGTTCAAACATGCTTTTTGTTGATATCTACTTTTTTTTTTTATTTGTACATAGTATTAGAGTTTTAATTAATTTTAATATATCATAGGCAAATATTATAAACAACCTTATTCGATTTATGATATTTTGCTGAATCATTATTATTAACAACGTTATTTTTTTCAGTATTAAGCAATAACAATCAGTAGTATTGGTAGTTAGGTGTAAGAAAGGTTTGGTTTGATGTAGTTTGAAAAAATTTTTTAATTAAACCAAAAATTACGGTTTATAGAATTTTTCAATCCAAACCAAACCATTTAATCAACAAAATCAAAGTAGTTTGATCTGCGATTTGGTACCATTAAAATATATGTTGTCGTTTTCTATTTCATCTTCGTTCTCTATTTCGTCTTTGTTCCTTCTCTAATTTGCCTAGCTTTTGCAATTCCAAAAGGAGAGAGGTAAACTTCAATCCAAGACCAAGACACTTAAAATGAAGTAAATTGAATCATCTTCTTGACCGTTAAAGACCCATTTATCAATTTCTGTTGGTGTCATGGTATGTTGTTTTTTGTTTTTAATTTAGTTTTTAATTCACGGTGAATATAAATTATTATCCACTTTACAATTATTATGAAAATTATGATCTTTTATGGTTTGTAATACGAATTTTGATTTTGAAATATGATTTTTGGTTTTGCTAAGAATTTTTTTCCTAGTTCATGGCGACTAGGGGGCCTATCATAAAATTTTTTTATGTGGACTTCTAGTTTTGTGTTGGAATTTCTTATTTAAATTCATACTTGATTAAAACCGTATTGCTGCTTGTGCTTGTGCTATTACATTCTAAACAATAACCCCATGATAGAGTTTTGTGTGAATAGAGTTTTTGTGTGAACAGAGTTTTGATGTGAATAGAGTTTTGAAGAGTTGATGAAGAGAAAAAAAGATCCACAATAATATTTTTTTTATTAACATGTTTGGCAGGTGACAAGTTACTGCTCATATTGTAATCTAATGTTCCTTATTAAAGAATTGAAATCTGAAGGTACAAAATAATTTATGTATTGATACAGAATTTCTTATTCCTATACAGTAGTCTTACCCCTCTTTTGAATTCTATTGCTCATTTATCATTTATTCTCTCTCAAATCAGATAATCATCTCATTTATCGTTTATTCCCTCTCAAATCAAATAATCCTCTCCTTTATCTTTTATTCTCTCTCAAATCTAATAATATGAGATTATCTTTTTTTTTTAAAAAAAATCCATTAATAAAATCTTTTATCTTTTGTTCGTATTTGTGTTTTTTTTTTCTTCCATTTATATATTTTCCATTCATATTGGTTTTTCCACCTATATATATATATATATATTGAATAGCTTATTTTGTTTGACTTGCAAGTAAAGATAATAAAAAATAAAGGATCATTATTTAAACCTACATGTTGTAGCTCAGTTGGCAACACACAGTCTGGGCATGTGAAGAGTTTTTGAGTTTAATTCCCACTAAACTAATCTGTAGGAAGGGATAAAGAGCTTTGACTATAACTAAGCCCCGAGTCAACACAGGTTGGGTATGTGAAGAGTTTTTGAATTTAATCTCCACTAAATTTACCTGCAGAAATGGGTAAAGAGCTTTGATTATGACTAAGCCCTGAGTCGGATTAGATAGTCTTTAGAAATAGAGTCCGGATACTAATAATTTATACAAAATAAAAAAGGATCATTATTTAAATCTTCCAATGCGTGACGAGATCTGCCCTCATTCTCATTAAGTCGGTTCTACTTCTGTATCCATCTTCTTTATATATATATATATATATATAAAGCAGATGAATTTGCTTGCTTTGCAATTTTTTTTTTTTTTTTTTTTTTTTTTGCGGGCTTAACATTATTGCTATAGAAGTTTCTTGGGTTTTTGTTTATTTATTGAAAGTTAGAATTTTGATTTGCAGATTATAACTTCAATATGGTAATGACATGAATTATCCACACCAGCAAAGATGCATATACTGCTTCTTTGATAATTATTTAATTTTTTTTTGATAAAAACTATCTATCTATATATATATATATATATATATATATATATATATATATATATATATATATAATCCTGAAAAAAAAATATTTATGAAAGGCTGAGTTGGCATCCTATTCTATCAGCATTTCCTTTTTTTCTTTTTTTACTGATTTTCTATATTTTTAATTTATTTGTTTCATTTTTATTAAATTTTTATTATAGATTTTATTTTTAAGTATAGTTTGCATTTTTTTTTTTTAATTTCTCTCTTATATATATCTGTATCCAGTATTTTCTCTCTCACCGTCTATAAATTATTCTTATTCAAAAATCAATCTCCCTACCATATCTATTATGATTTATCACTTATCATATCATATTATATAATATATCTCATGAATAACAAAGTAGACTTTCATTCACGTATTTCACTAAAAGAACATTACCCTAAAAAGCCTAAAGGTTTTGGTATGGTGCGTATAAATTCATTCCTTCATCACCAAAGAGAGACGGAGACCAAACCTGCTTCATCACCAAAGAGAGACAGAGACCACACCTGCTGGCTGCCCGTATTTCACCCTTGCCAGAAATCAAAATTTGATTTTTTAAAAATTTTCTTCTTCTCTACAAGAAGCCAGTATGTATGTGTTTGATGCAAAATTTTTAAGTTTCCAATGAAGGCTTTTGCTCTCTGATAAGGTATAATCCACTTTTGGTATAATCTATTTGTAACTGTTATTTTTAGTGTTCAAATGTGATTGATTTGAAAATTTGTCCTTTTATGATGTGATATTCTTATTCTTGACTTTGTAAGTTTTGTAGTGAGCTTATAAAAATTTATCAACGGACAACTTGGTATGGTAACCTGTTTGTAAGTCTCATGTGAATTTATATATAGCTATATATGCCTTTGATTATCTTTAATTGCCATTGGCAAGCTGGGTATATATGTGCACTAGAATTTTTTTTGATGGTTCTATCTCCATGAAATCTTTATCTGTATTTCCCAGAGGATGACCATGAGTTACTTAAATTGAAAACAATATCCCTATTTTGAACAACACATTATGTCCTAATGTGTCAAATTTATAAATGCAGTACTTATTTTGCTTGCATCATGTTTTTTTTGCAGTATATGAAAAGAAACCATCCCTGAAAGTCTGTCAAGGCATGCAACAAAAGTTGCTTGGATCTCATGCAATTGTTTTTTGAACTGAAAAGTTAGTACTTTTATAGTGGCAGTTGTGATTCTTGTGAAATAAGAAGAATGTAACCATTACAACTAGTTGCATTGCGGCCACTTATCCATTGCATTTGTAACTGAAATGTCCATTTTGGCATTTACAACTCAAATATTTGGAACTATTCTGCAGTTTTGAATTTTGAACTATAAAATTTGAATTTTTTGATATCTTTGTGGTGATTTGAATTTGAATTCCAATAAATTCTATAAAATTGCGCGAGTTGGAGTAATAGTTATTATTGTTAAATAGCAAATTATATTGGTGATTGCAAATACTCATTCTATAATTTGAGATTCTTTTTGTGAAGATTTGATAGTTGTTGCATTTTCGAAATTTCTAGATGTTTCCAATTAATCCCATTTTTTTCTTGATAATCTCAGTTTCTTCAAGGAATAAACCAACATTCGGATACACAGTAATTTGTCTGTTTGACGCATTATCAATGAGTCAGGTCCAACTTCGAGACCTTTTATTGCTTCCCTCTTTAGGTCAATATAGCTTGTAAAGGATTGGGTTATTAAATCATTCATCTTTACTTATTAAATTTGAGACAGATCGTAAAAAAAATAAAAATGCAATATAATTTATGGTCACATAAAAGAAAGAGTAAAGCACAAACGGTATTCCACTAAAAGAGAATGCACATAACTCTAGCAAAATATGGATAAAAAAACGTGGATGATGCTGTTATTGACAGAGAAAAGACTAATATTATTAGTAAAAAATAATTAGATAAATTACGTAAAGAGAAATAGAGAGAAGATAATTACCAAAGGATGATGATTGAATGACAATAGCATAGCAAGAGGTATGATAGGAGACCACAAACAAAGATACTTGAAAGAGAGAGTTGAGCAATATATAGAGAGAAAAAGAAAGATCGGATAGATTTATGATCTTTTAAATTTAAAACTCAACTAGATGAAGAGCTTTGCGCATGTTACTTTGTCAGTTTATAATTTATAAACAATTTATTTTTAGTATATGAATCATATTTAGTATATATTATAAGATTCATCTTCCACGCGGGTTGCTTTATTAAATTTTCGTATTATATAGAAATTATAATGCCGTTAATTTATTTAAAATAATTATAAATTTCAATTAGTCTAGCAAAGTTTTGTTGGAGTTTATAATTCAAATACTATTTTTTATCCTAGATAATTCTATATAAAATATAAAGTTCTATAGTTCAAATAATTCAATGTGGATAATATACAACAAAATAATAGATAGATAAGAAAAAAAAATTTAAATAATTTAATGTGGATAATTCTATGTTAAATTAAAAATATTAAAAGTGTAAATAAAGAATACAAAATCCTGAAAGATAAAATTACGGATAAATACAAATAATACATAAACAAAATTCACTATTCACTAAATCAAGGAGGATAAAAAATTAGTTAAACTAAATATAAACTTACAATTAATTTTTATTTATTGTTCATACATCAATCCCTTAGTGCATAACCTTGCCATATTTTGAAGCATTTTTCCTCAAATTGCAATTGGAATAGTTAAAAAAATCTGAGATTTCTTGTTGAGGCTGTCATAGTAAAAGCTATGGATGGAGAATAACCACCATTTTGTATCCCAATAACCCGATCCTAATAAAAATATTGTAGAAACCATTCAATAAACAGAATGTGTTAGAGTAATTGTGATAGATCAGTAGAAGAAGAAATAAAAAATAATTAAAAATAATGAAAAATTGATTTAAGAGAATGAATATCTTTATAGTCTATATAAAATTAAAAAAAAATGAACAATAAAATACGAAAAAAAATTATAAAAGAGCAATACAAAAATGATACCTGATCATATCTAAGCTTCATGTTTTTTTGGTTTTTTTCCAACCATTCTTCATTTAGCAATGATATAAATGAAAAATCAAATAAAAAAAAAATAAATGAACCAATAAAAATAGAAAGAATGAATATAAATGAAGAAATGGAAGAGAAGGAAAAGAATAATACAGTAAAAAAAAAAAAAAGAGAAACTGTATGAAAGAGAAAATGTTACCTTTTATGAAGAAAAAATTGTTATGTAGTTCATAATCTTAAAAACAAAAATAGCAAAATTTAATATGAATATAAAGAAATATAAATATATCAAGATAAAGAGATAAACAAAGAAACTAAAAAATAAAATAAAAAACAATCATTGAATCAAATTGATTGGTTTGAGGTTTGAAAGATAGAGAATAGTAGAGTTATATAAATAGTTTGCTACAACTTATAAATTTGTAAAAAATAAAAATATTTTTAGATTTTTAGATGAGATTAGTCAAAGAGATTGTTACATAGATTTAGAATTTGATTTTTTTTCAAATAAATTATTAGTGATAATAATATAACTTTTATTATTTTTAATTGACAAATAATTATAGTTTTTTTTGTTAAAAATGAATTAAAAATCTAGAAAATTTGTAAAAAAAAAAAAAAGAAAAAGAGGAATTCTGAAACCAGTGGATGCCAAGTCAGCATTTAGAAAAAATTTTATGCTTCAAGATTATATACATATATAGATAATAATTTTTTATTTTCTTTTTTCGTCACTAAACAATTTATAACTACTATTATTTTAATCTAGTAAGAGATTTATATCTCCCTTGCAATAAATAGATGACCTATTGATAATTAAGCATTTTTAATTTTTTTGATATTTTTGTCTTCTATCCTAAATCCATTTGACTTAAAAGAAAATAATGTTTAGGAAACTAGAAAAAAAAACTAGAACTATATATTTCTGCTCGGGTCACTTTTTGGGATTTCAAGAAATTTTGTCTATGTGCATATATTTCTTTTCCTAATACACTGGATAAGTAATACTGCGACTTTAGCCAAAGTGATTTTCATTATCAATTCAAATCATCTATTCATTTTTTTTTTCTTTTACCTAGCAGTAAAAAATAAGTTGTTATTATTATTTTTCCTTATAGTTGTATATAAATATTAATTTGGGGTTAAAAGCGAGGGATTGAAAATTGAATGATGGCTTGATTTAGGAACTAAAGAATTAGGTCTAGGTATGAGGTTAAACTTCATTCTAAGACCATTTTATTATATAAAAATAGAATTAAGTACATAAGAAGTAGCATTGCAAGTAATTTGTATGATAAAGTGGAATACAAATTAATCACTGTATTTATTTTAATCTAAACAAACTTATGCTTTAATATTATATAGATAAAAAAATAAATATATAATAAGCATAGTCAACGTGCAACGCATGTCGTACAAAAGACTAATTAAAGTTAAAAAAAACACTTATTTTTATTTGAATGGAGGATTTTCCAACCTCACCTATGCTCCATGAATTTTATATCAAATCATCAAACTTTCTATATGGCTTCCTAAAAGAATAATAATTATAAAAAAAATTAGGTGAAGGCCTGCGTGTTATGTGGTTGCTCTACTTGTTGTACATTGCACTTTATTTTGAAAAATATTTTTATCTATAACTTCAAGCTAAATATATAATAAAAATAATTTAAAATATTTTAGATAAAATAAATTTGTGCTAAGCTCGTTTAAATTTTCAAATATTTAATTTTATAACTATGTCTCAATTTTTACATCTAAATAATACAACCTATTATGCATTTTTATGAACTTAGTACAATTTTATGAAGCAATAAAAATAAATACTCCTAAATTATGATGATAAAGCAATCATGCTTGAATTTGTATTATTAACATTTAAACTGTGAGTAGTTTTCCTCCAAAAGAAACTTAGTACTCAATAAAGAATTTGAAAAAAAAAAAGTGAGGAACATCATATCATAATAAATTAATAATAATAATTTTATAAAAAAATAAATTATTAATTAGGATATAATTTAGAAACTCAAATATGTTTTACCAAATTTAATTTGCTAACAAATGCAGTAGAGATGAAAATTAAAAGCAATTTTGAACATTTCATTTGTAATAATGTGGCCGCCTCCATTTTTAGGCCGCTCTGATTCCATTGGAGGCCCTGTACCCTCTGTACATTTGAGTCGGTGAAGTCAGAATCAGGGAGAGTACCATCTAGTACTCTTACCAACAATAAAATTAGTCCAATTGAATTTTATTTTATAAAATTTTAATTTTAGAGATATATAATAAATATTTACATATGTCAAATATGAAAATATAACATTTCATATCTATCTATTTATCTAATCTTGCAGCAAAACAAACATATGTGACGGTCTCTGCATTCAGCATTCCTATTTATCATTTTTCACAAATTTTCATACTTGTCTTTTAAATTTTATTTTATTTTATTATAATTTGATTGGGCGAAATTATTAAATAATTATAAAATCATCTTTATACGTGGTCTACAACAAAATAATATATTAAATTTTAAATGCATAAATCTAAACATTATCTATCACAAAACAATATATATATATATATATATATATATATATATATATATATATATATATATAATCTTAAAGCATAAAATTTTTTGTAAATGTTGACTTGACATCTTCTGGTTTTAAAATTCCTCTTTTTCTTTTCTTACAAATTTTCTAGACTTTTAATTTATTTTTAACAAAAAAAAATATAATTATTTGTCAATTAAAAATAATATAAGTTACATTATTATCACTAATAATTTATTTTTAAAAAAATCAAATTTGAAATCTGTCTCTTTAACTAATTGAAATTGTGTCTTTTAAAAATTTCATCTAAAAATCTAAAAATATTTTCTATTTTTTACAAATTTATAAGTAGTAGCTAACTATTTATATAACTCTACTGTTCTTTATCTTTTGAACATCAAACCAATCAGTTTGATTCAATGACTGTTTTTTATTTTTTAGTTTCTTTGTTTATCTTTTTATCTTGATATATTTATATTTCTTTATATTCATATTAAATTTTGCTATTTTTATTTTTCAAATTATGAACTACATAATGATTTTTTCTTCATCAAAGGTAACATTTTCTCTTTTTTTTTTACTATATAATTCTTTTCATTCTCTTCCGTATCTTCGTTTATAATTCACTCTTTCTATTTCTATTGGTTAATTTATTTTTTTTATTTGAATTTTCATTGATATCATTATTAAATGAAGAACGATAAGAAAAAACACAAAAAAAAAAAAAAAACACGAAGTTTAAATCTGATCAGGTATCATTTTTGTATTGCTCTTTTATATTTTTTCCGTTATTTTTAATTTTATATGGACTATAAAGATATTCATCCTCTTAAATCAATTTATTTCATTATTTTTTTATTTATTCTTCTACTTATCTATCACAATTACTCTGACACACTCTATTTATTGATCGGTTTCTATAAGATTTTTATTAGGATTGAGTTATTGAGATACAAAATGGTGATTACTCTCCATCCATAGCTTTTACTAGGATAGCTTCAACAAGAAATCTCAAAATTTTTCAACTATTCTAATTGCAATTTGTGGAAAAATGCTTCAAAATATGATAAGGTTTCGCATTAAGGGATAGATGTATGAACAATAGAACAAAAATTAATTGTAAGTTTATATTTAGTTTAACTAATTTTTATCCTCCTTGATTTAGTGAATCATGAATTTTGTTTATGTATTATTTGTATTTGTCAGTAACTGTATCTTTCGGGATTCTGTATACTTTATTTATGCTTTTAATATTTTTAATTTAACATAGAATTATCCACATTAAATTATTTAATTTTTTTTATGTATCTATTATTTTGTTGTATATTACTCACATTGAATTATTTGAATTATAGAATTTTATATTTTATATAGAATTATCTAGGATAAAAAAAACAGCGTTTGAATTACAAACTCTAACTAAAACTTTACTAGACTAATTGAAATTTATAATTATTTTAAATAAATTAATGGCATTATAATTTATATATAACACAAAAATTTAATAAAGCAACCCGCAGGGAAAATAAATCTTATAAATATATACTAAATATGATTCATATATTAGAAATACATATTGTTTATAAATTATAAACTAGTAAAATAACTCGCGTAAAGCGTGGGCCTTCATCTAGTTAAGAATAAAACTATCCTAAAAGTCACCTAACAAAAAAATGTTTCAATGTATATAGATATAGAAATATATGAATAAAATATTATATATTTTTCTTAAATTAAAAATTTCAATTGTTTACCATCTCAGATTTAATTATATAAATTTTATTTCAAAATTTACTTTTTAATAATAATATATCCAATCAAATCTTACAAACATAAAAAATATTAACAAAAATAATATATTTTTTCTTTTTTTTTATCTCTCTCCTAAACAAAATATTATATATTCTACTTGAAAATTTATTTTTTTAAAAAATAAATCCAATTAAGTCATACAAACAAAAAAAAAAGAATATATTTTCTTTTTTATTACATCCTAAAAGAATTAAATATTTAATAAATAAAATATAAAACAATTTTCAAATGTCTTATTATTACATATATATATATATATATATATATATATATATATATTAAAAAAAATTTAGTAAAGATAAAACTTAAAATTTTGACTGCTTAATTATTTATATTTATTTATTTAAAAAATAATTTTTTATTTATTAGGAGGTTTGATAGGCCGAAAAAATATTACATACTCTAAAATAGGGAATAATTCTCCACATAGCAAATTGATGAAAACACTTGTGGTTGAGAGGTTTTGAACTCAGGACCTTTCACTTCTCGCATAAGTGAGAAGACAATCAGAACACATATGATTGGCTTAAAAAATCATTTTTATAAATATATCCAATCAACTAATAAAATGTAATTTTCTAATTGGCTACGACTAAAGTTATTTTAGGATATCATAAATTTCATCAAGGAGGCTATTAAAAATCTCATAATTTCCTCTATTCCCACATTTATACAGTAGAAATATAGATAGATAGATTTGTTTATAAACTCGTTTTCCACCATGTGTTTGATAAAATGAGAGATTGATGTTACTTTATAGTTCTTTGTTGCTTGAACTGCTGTCAATAAGCAACTTACAATTGTGCTCGGTGACAATGAAAGTACACTAATACTTTGTTTTTGTAATTGTAAATGCCGAAAATCTTTTTTTTTTCTTTTTTAATTATATTTGATAATACAAATTAACATTCTGTTTTGTATTTCTTCTCTAGAAAATTGAAGGAAAATCAAAGAGAAGAAATCAGAGGGCTATCAATTGGATATATGCACAAACGCTAAATCCTTAAACTTGACTTAAAACTTCATTCACAAGACAAATTTAAGGTTTAATTATATTGGATAGAGCTTCTGGGTTGGATCCCCACTAAACATACCTTCAGAGAGGGGCAAAGAGGCTTAACTGTGACTAAGAGTCAAGCCAGATTAGGTGGTCCATGGTAACAGGGAAGGGATTTCACCTTAAGGATTGTCAGGACGGAGGATAGGGGAGCTCGTGGGAAGTCACGGATTTCTTCTTGTTGGAGCTTCAATTCAGATACCAGTGGTTTATACAAAAAAAAAAGATTTAATTATACTACCTATATTATTATTATTATTATTATTATTATTATTATTATTATTTGTATTTTTTAGTATTCTTTTTTAAGTTCTACTAGTGTTAGAACCTGCACGATGTGCGGAGCAATATTTAAAGATGAAATAATTTTTTATAACTTTGACACAAACATAACACGAAAATTAGACGGTTGACACGAACTCAATACGTTTAACCCACTTAATATCATAAATAGGTTAAGTGGGGTCGTGTTGACCCATATACAACTCGTGTAACTCGCTTAATATCATAAACAGGTTAAGTGGATGTGTTGACCTATATACGATCCACTTAACCTACTTATAGTATTTTTAACTTTTAACCTATTTAATTCCAATCATATTTAAAAATAAATCTTCACACGTAAAATGCATAAATTATTCAAGATTTATGTTTAAAATAACAAAGTAATACAATAATAAAATTTAAATAAGTTTTAGTTAGAGTATTTATATCTAACACTAAAATTACCTTTTCACTCTTAAATAAACGGGTCATTCGCCTAATCCGCGTGTCAACTCGCAACACAACACGTTTATATTCATATTTTATGGCTTCGGTTATTTGTATTTTAATTAAATTTGATGCATTATCTTGATGGAATGTAACTAATAGATATTATTATCAATGATAAAAACATTATCTAAAAATATAAAACAATTTATCTTTTTACAACCGTACTGAATAATTATTATTGTCCTCCTCATACTTGACAATTTCAAAAGTTTACACTTGACTTTCAAATAATGCAAACTGCGCTATATATATATATATATATATATATATATAATGTAACAGCCCAGCCCATGGTAGATATTGTCCGCTTTGGGTGCCAAACCTGGCCTGAACTCTCACGGTTTTGTTTTTGGGCCAGGGAAAACCTCCGCTCTGCCAGCCCAAAACGCGTCTACCATGTTCAAGGTTGCCACCCTTTATGTATAGGACTTCCACCTTGTGCGTAGCCGATGTGGGATTCGCCTAAGGTGTTGTGCCCCAAACCTGGGATGTCACAACTCCCCCTTAGGGACTCAGCGTCCTCGCTGAGGTTTGCCCCACCACCGGCCAGAGGGACAAGGCTTGGCTCTGATACCAAATTGTAACAGCCCAGCCCATGGTAGATATTGTCCGCTTTGGGTGCCAAACCTGGCCTGAACCCTCACGGTTTTGTTTTTGGGCCAGGGAAAACCTCCGCTCTGCCAGCCCAAAACGCGTCTACCATGTTCAAGGTTGCCACCCTTTATGTATAGGACTTCCACCTTGTGCGTAGCCGATGTGGGATTCGCCTAAGGTGTTGTGCCCCAAACCTGGGATGTCACATATAACATATTACTTCATAATATGTTATATTCTTTGGTATCAGAGCCATTAGATTTAGTGCTACGTGGTAGAGATACATAAAGTCTTCATTTTATAATATATAATAAAAGGTTTTGGCTTTGCCTACTGAACCCACGCCTACTGAACCCATGAGTAAGTCCCATGTGAGTGGCATCTAACGGGTATAACCAAGAAGGGTATAACTAGGTAGTCAAAAAATTTTATCGTATATAATAAAATGGATCCTTTCTTATGTAGATTGGCTAGTAGTAATAGATCTGAAGACTCCGATAACTCAGAAATTAAAAGAGTCATAAATAGAAATGAATTAATTTTGCAAGATTTTAGTAAAGCAATTAATGAATGGGAAATTCCTAAAGTTGATAAAGAACAAATTTATAAAGTTTCTAAATTTAATTTATTTAAAACAAATTATGTAATTAAAACCGAAGAAAGAGATTTTCAATTAAGTAAACCTTTTGAAAGAATAACTCTTTTGTCTTCTAAAACTTTGCAACATCATAAAAGTAAAAAATATAAATATATTCATATAGGGTTAATTCAAGTAGGAATAAAACCTTTAACTAGAGAAGTATTAAACACTAGTATTTTGGCAGTAGTAAGAGATGCTAGATTTTTAAATTTTCAAGATTCTTTATTAGGATCCGTTGAGACTAGCTTAAGTGAAGGACCGATCTCTTTTGAGGTTTATCCCGATATGACTGTCTCGTTAAATGATTTAAATATTTTGGAAAGTATAGTTTTGGAAATTAAAACTCATAATTATAAAATGAAGCAAGGATCAATCCCTATAGCGTTAATTTATAAAATTCATTATAAGGCAATGAATTCAGCTTTTGGTACTAAATATAAATTACAACCTAAAATTGGTGAAACAAGATTTCTCCAAACAGATTTGACTAAAACAAACACAGTAATTCCTAAAACCATCCAATGGAAGGATATAACACTTCCAGATGAATGGATTTTAGAGGGGGTTGTACCTCCTCCAGTTATTGATAAAGTAAAACCAAACGTCAATTTGCAAAAAATTGAACAATTTGAAGATGGTAAAGTAACTTTAAAATTTAATCGCAGTCAAAGTATGAGGTATACAGGGTCATCTTCTTCTGTGACAACAGATGAAAATGATAAACCAAGTTCCTCTATACCTTCTGTGATTTATGCTAAATACAAAGATAATGAATCTAAACCAATTATTCAAACCATAGTAAAACCAAGATATTCAACTTCTGATATTCCAAGTAAAATGAAAGGTGTTGATTATAGTAATTCTATACCACAGGCAGTTTATAACCCTGTAGATAATTATGTAAATCAACAGTCAACCTTAGTTAATTCACCTGAATCACCAACAGCTTCAGCTATCACTGAAAATGTTAGTGATATAAACAGAGAATTAAATGTTCTTAGTAAAATAGATATTGAGAAAAGTTTAATAAAAGAAATATCTAAAACTAAAAATTTACTTAAAATGAAAAAGATATTAAAACTTTATCCTTTTGAAGAATTAAAACATGAATATTTAGAATATAACATCAATAATCAAACTAAAATTAATTTCTTTGATTGGTATAATTTAATTAAGGAAAATAATTTTGATAGAAGTGTAAACCCAATAACTATTAGAGATAAAAGACCAGAATGGATAGTAAATAATCAAATAATTAAAAGTGATTTTCCTCCTAAAACAATTAGTAAATTAAAACATCAGGATAATGAAGTTATTTGTGCACCTTATAAAATTGCTCAAGATAATGATGTAAATAAAAAGGTAATTGAACAAAATAATTTTAGTAATGCAAGTTTAATTTGTTTAAACTCACAATGAAAACGAATAGAACATATGCTAGAAGATAAACCTTTAGTGTCAGAAACCATAAAAGGAAAAGAAACTGTAAAAACTCACATGTTTAAACCTTATCAAATTTCTCAATCAAGTAAACAAGAATTTGTAAATAAATTAAAAGATCAATTGAGTAAACTTGAGGTTCATTCCGCAACTAATCAACAAGTAGCTCCTGATACTCCTCAAGCATCTGTAAACATTATAGAAGAAAACACCAACTCTGATGACAGCGAACCTGATTCAGAAAATGGTAAACAATTTGAATTAAATCCTATAAATCATCATCGAGAAATAGTAAATAGGGCACCAGACTTAGGCATTATTGATAAACCTAACACTATATCTCAATTTAAATATAATGCTTCAACAATCTATGAATGGAACATAGATGGTTTAAGTGAATATAATATATTAAGTATTTTGCAACAAATGACTATGGCTGCAAATGCTTATAAAACGCAATCAATTATTTCTGATAAAGCTATTGCAGAAATCCTTATTGCTGGATTTACTGGACAACTTAAAGGTTGGTGGGACTATCATCTCACTGAACAACAACAACTAGAAATTTTAAATTCAATTCAAATAAATGATGAAGGTGAACCTATATATGATGAAAATGGTGACGTAATTCAAGATGCTGTGTCATCTTTAATTCTCACTATTTCACTTCATTTTATTGGGGATCCATCTCACTTAAAAGATAAAAATGCAGAATTACTTAGTAATTTAAAATGTAAACACTTAGGTAATTTTCAAGAATATAAAACTACTTTCCTCACTAGGTTAATGTTAAGGGAAGACTCTAATCAAAGCTTCTGGAAAGAAAAGTTTTTGGCTGGACTACCTTATTTCTTAGGAGAAAAAGTTAGGAACAATATTAAACAACAATATGGTCAACCTATACCATACAGTAAATTAACTTATGGTCAATTAATTAGTATAATTCAAAAAGAAGGTTTACAAATTTGTCATGATTTAAAACTTCAACGAACAATAAAATATGAAATGCAGAAAACTAAAAAAGAATTAGGATCATTTTGTAAACAATTTGATTATACTTTAAAATCTCCACAGAAATGTGATGGGCAATGCTCGCGAACACATAAATCTAAAAAACAGTATAAAAATAAATATTATAAAAAACAATACAGGTCTACACCTAGTCAAGATAAATTTTATTCTAAAGAAAAATATAAACCCCATAGGAAGTCTAAAAGAAAGCAACAAGCTAAAAATCCAAATAAAGCCTCTTATAAAAATTTAACTTGTTATAATTGTGGTAAAAAGGGACATACTTCAAAATTTTGTAAATTTAATAAAAAGTTAAATGAATTACATTTAGATGAAGAAGTGTTAAATAAAATTCACGAATTATATCTTGATTCTGATTCTTCAGAATCTGAGGTTATAGAAAGTGAAAATCAAATTGATGAATTAGGTACAACAACTAGTTCATCTGATTATTCTATAAATATGTTAACTAAAGATCAGAGTACGCTTTTGGAAGTAGTAAATTCTATAGATGACCAAGACACTAAAGCTAAACTCCTTCAAAAACTCATTAAAAGTTTTGACGAAACCCAGATAGTAAAAGAGGATATAACTCCTAAAATTCAACATAATACTTATGATCTCACAACTATATTAAATAAAAATAAGCATAAAAAAGTAGAAGCAGAAAATTCCACTAGTAATTTAAAAAATGAAGTTAGAAATCTAAAGAAGGAAGTTAGTGAATTAAAACGACAATTTCAACTTCATGATTAACTAATAAAGGCATTAGAATCTCAACTTATTTCTAGTTCTTCTTCTGATGAAGCAGAACCAAATAAAGATGAAATAAATCAATTAGATAAAGATGTAGATAGTAATTTTCTAAATTTATTACAAGAAATAACTTCAAGAAAATATTTGGTAAAAATAAATATTCAGGTAAATGATTTTGTAATAGATGCAATTGCACTGTTTGATACAGGTGCAGATTTAAATTGTATAAAATCAGATTTAATCCCTAAAAGATATTGGTCAAAAACTAATGAAAAACTAAGTACTGCAAATAAATCTAAATTAGAAATTATAGGCAAAACAGATGCACAAATAGTAAACCAAGGTTTAGAAATAAACACAGTATTTTTGTTATCACCTCAAATAAATTATATGATTATATTAGGAACCCCTTTTATAAACCTAATAACACCATATTCAGTTAAAGAAGATTGTATTAAATTTAAAATCAGAAATAGTACAGTTAAGTTAGAATTCACTGAAAAACCTAAGAAGAAGCAATTAAATCTCTTAAAAGCTCATCCAATTAAAATATTAGAGATCAATTCTTTAATTAAATCTAGAGAAGAAGATTTAAAAGATGCAAGAAATAATATATGTTTAAACAAAATTAAACAACAATTAGAGACTAAAGAAATACAAGATAAAATCACAACATTAAAAGAATCTATGGAAAAGGAATTATGTGCTGATCATCCACATGCTTTTTGGGATCGTAAACAACACATAGTAGATTTACCATATGAAAAAGATTTTGATGAAAAAACTATTAAAACTAAAGCTAGACCAATTCAGATGAGTCCTGAATTGATAGAGCATTGTAAAAATGAAATTCAGGATTTACTCAATAAAAAATTAATATCTAAATCTAGAAGCCCATGGTCTTCTGCGGCTTTTTATGTCAATAAAAATGCTGAAATAGAACGTGGTGTTCCGAGATTAGTAATAAATTATAAACCATTAAATACGGCTTTAAAATGGATTAGATATCCAATTCCTAATAAAAAATATCTTCTAAAAAATTTATATAAAGCAAATATTTTCAGTAAATTTGATATGAAATCTGGATATTGGCAGATTCAAATTGATCCTAAGGATAGATATAAAAATGCATTTACAGTTCCATTTGGTCAATATGAATGGAATGTAATGCCTTTTGGACTAAAAAATGTTCCTTCTGAATTTCAGAGAATTATGAATGATATTTTTAATCCTTATTCTAAATTTTGTATTGTATATATTGATGATGTACTTATTTTTAGTACAACTCTTCATGAACATTTCACACACTTAAAAACATTTTGTATGGTCATTCGACAAAATGGTTTAGCACTAAGTAAAACTAAAATGGATTTGTTTAAAACCAAAATTAGATTTTTAGGACACTATATTGAACAAGGTAAGATCCAACCTATAGAAAGAACACTTGTTTTTGGAGAGAAATTTCCAGATGAAATCACTAATAAACTCCAACTACAACGATTTCTTGGTTGTTTAAATTATGTTATTGATTTTTATCCTAATCTAAATTGCATGATAAAACCATTGCATGATAGATTACGTAAAAATGCTAGTCCTTGGACGGATAAGCATACTCAATTAGTTCAAAAGATAAAATCTTTAGTAAAAGAAATACCTTATTTATATATTCCTAATCCTACAGCATTTAAAATTGTTGAAACTGATGCTTCGGATATAGGATATGGTGGTATTTTAAAGCAACAACTTGATGGTAAAGAGCGTATAATCCAATACACTTCAGGCCATTGGACCCCCGCTCAACTTAACTACTCCACTATTAAAAAAGAAATTTTGAGTATAGTAATATGTATAAATAAATTTCAGTCTGATTTATTAAACCAAAAATTTTTATTACGTATTGATTGTCAATCTGCTAAAGATGTTTTACAAAAAGATGTTAAAAATCTTGCCTCTAAACAAATTTTTGCAAGATGGCAAGCATTATTAAGTATTTTTGATTTTGATATTGAATTCATTCCTGGTAATAAAAACAATATTCCAGATTTTCTTACTCGTGAATTCTTACAGAACAATGGGCAAGAAAAAGGATAAGGGAAAAGCCATTAAAGAAGAATCCGACTCACCCACTAAAGCTCTTTCTGAGCATTCTGAAGACCTCACTAAAACCTCAGCCTTAAACACTAAAACCTCTAAAGATCTTCAAAAATGGATTGAACAACTCAGTCAATCCCCTGAAGTTTTAAAGGCGTTGCAAGGTATAACATCTTCTTCCACAGAGGATGCAGGTATGTCTTCTAAACTTAAAACGATCGTACCCGTTCATGGTACGGCTAGTCTATCTCAAATGGTAGACAGTAAAGACTTATCAAATCCGTTGATGGCTGTGGATTTGCCAAAAATCCAGTATACTCCTCAAAGTATACATAAATGGTTTGTTAAAAATATTTTTGATTATGAAATTGAGATCGAGGATGGGTACAATAATATTAATCCTTGGTCAATTTTAAAACACTATTACCCTGAGGATTGGTATTTTACTCCAAATGATCTTTCAAAACCTCAGGAATATTACCATAATATCTTACTTGATACTGACTCTGTAAAAATTAAACATAATTTTGATCCTAAAAATAAATCTATTATTTTGTATTCTTCCATAAAAATCCACAGAGTTATTCATCCTAAAGATTGGCCTGCTCCATCCCTTTATACTCCAGTAAAATTCAAAGTTTTATATAAGCATGTGCATAGTACTACTTATAATTATTTTGACTATAAAGAAGCATGGGAAAAAGTTTTCTATATTCAAAATCCCACTGCTACTCATTCGTGGTTAATTTATTTTGATCAGTCTTTTCGTACTGATTTAAAGATTCCAAACTGGTTTAAAAAATGGTGGCAAACAAAGGGTTTATCCAATGATATTCTCCCTCCTCCTATCATCTCTTTATATCAGTACTTTAAAGCCCATTATAAACCTAGACCTGAAGAAGCCCATATTCCATCCTTAATGTACTATTGTATGGCCTTCTTTACGCCCTGGGTATATCAATGGTATTTGGACACTCAGTATGCCATAGGAACTCAAATTTCTATATTGGTAAAACGACACAAGATTAAATGGTGGGGCTCTTTCAAGAACTCTACTACTGAACTTAAAATTAATCAATGGATTCAAAATAAACTCTCTCAAACACCTGCATTAACCTATGCCAATACACTTGCTTTAACGGATCAACCCACATTTGGAATTCAAAAGGCACAGTGTCAAGCCAGGTTAGCAGCAGCTAAAACCCCTGATGAGTATAAAAGAATTTGCCAGGAAATGTTCCAGCAACTTTCCACAGATTCTCCAGTAAAAACCTCCTCAAGTAAACCGCCAGCAGGTTCTTCAGATAAATCGTCATCCAAACCCAGTCTTAAAGGCAAAGCCAAACGGGCAGACATGGCGTCCTCCTCTTCGTCAACATCATCATCTTCCCTTGTTTCAAGTAAAGATAGTAATGATGATATTCTTCAATCAATAATAGTAAAAAGTAAAGCTGACAAAAAAGAAAAAGAAAAAGCAAAGTTAAAACAAAAAAGCAAAGTAAAAAGAAAAGAAAAGAAAAAGAAGGACACTTCGTCCTCATCTGATTAAATGGCAGAAGGAACCATATTCCTTCACATGCTTCTACAGTAAAAGGCAAGCTCCAATGGCCGACCAAGCACTATTCCTCTACAGTAAAAATCCGTGACAGACAGAGTAACGTGTATCAACAGTAAAAGTAAACAAGAACGATTTTTTCTTTATAAAGGGAGCCTCTCCCCTTGTGAAGGCAGAAGTTTAGATAAGTTTTAGTTTTAGTTATTACCTAAAATCCCTCTCTCCTTCTGTGCTCCTAGTTCAAGTTGTAAGAGTTCAAGTTGGAGAAAGTCTAAAGTAAAATTATTGTAAGTTTTAAATCTTATATTTGTATTTTGTAATTAAATAAAGTTTGTATTTTATTTTAAACTGCTACGAATATAAGTCCGTGTTTACGGCACCTTTCTCTTCTCCCTCCACACTCTGACTTAATTCTGGGGATCCCAGGTTAAGGTTGCAGGAACCCTAAACCTTTGTGCTAAATTGTTGATTAAATTTGTTATAAGTATGCTCTGTGGATACAGCTTAGTCTAATCTTCCACATCAGAAATAGTGTGTAAACTGTATGTTGATTCTGAAGTAAAATTATACTTGATGAATTATATAAGTATTCATATAAACCCAATTAATCATAGTATTTTAGTTCACAGTTATAATTTATCTTTAAATATTTGTATCTGTATTTATTTAAATCCTAGTAATAATCTTAGCTCTCTACATATATATGACTTGTAACTCTTTTACTAAGTCTTTATCCTTAAAAGTTTATATATAATAAAAACTTAAAAGGCATAAGTCTTTGGTATTAAAGTCATTAGTCAATAAGTCTTTTGTTTAAAATCAAGTCTTACGTGTTTTGCTTTTGTTTTCAAAGTCTTTGTTTTGTTCAAAGTCTTTTAGTCTTTAAATCTTTAATTCTTAAGTTTTTGTCTTTAGTCTTAGTTTTTAGTCTTTGTCTTTTTGTTGGTCTTTAGTTTTTTGTTAGTCTTTGGGTTAAAAAAAATATTGATTATATCTCAATATTTGACATACCATTGCTTTTTTACATTTAAAGCTCAAATTCAAATCTACAATTTATTTCAAATTTCAAATTCAAAATCACAATCTATCCAAATGGGATAAATAAAAGATACTGAGCATACAAAAATATATTTTTTATCTTTAAACACTCAAAATCTTTAGATCTCAAATAACTTGATCCTAAAAAATTAAAATAAATAAGAAACAAATATTATGATTTTTATTTACAAATCAAAAACTTTTAAAAGTAATAACATATTTCAAAAATATATAAACCCCGTGCGCAAAGTGCGGAACAATGACTAGTTATAAATTGAAGAGAGACAATTTTTAATAAATAAACATTTAGTTATGTTGTGGGGTCCCTCCAACATGTGGGACCCACAGACATTTGAAAAGAAAAAAAAAAGAAAGAAGAGATTCAAACGTGTGGGACCCACACACGTTTGAATGAAAAAAAAAAAATAGGCATGTTTATTTTTCTTTCAATGGACAGTGCCAAAGAAAGAAAGAAAAGGGAAAAGTGGACACGTGATTAACGCGTCCACTGCGTCCCCTTCTCCTATAAAAAGGAGAAGGATTTTCACTTCAAAGCGTACAAAAACATAAAAGCATTATGCATAGTTAAGTGTATAAAATTTTAGGAAAGGGTTCCTAAATTGGGAAAGAGAGAAAATAGTAAGGAAATTATTTTTGTGGTGTTTTTGGGAAACACTTTGTGTGCCACTATTTTTGTAATCTCTTTTGTACCTACTATTTTTAGTAGAAGAATTATTTGGAGTTTTTGTCCCGTGGACGTAGCCCATAACAGTTGAAGGGTGAACCACGTAAATCTCGGTGTTCTTATTTTTCATCTGGCATTTACGATAATTATTTAATTTTTATCGTGATTATTATTTCTAGTGGATTCGATCGTCAATATCCAAATTATTAGAGGTATATGTGGTAATAGTAATTTTATTTTACTTTTACCATCAGTATTTTTTGCGGGCCTCACTCGGGATCAGTTAGAATCCCAACAACTGGTATTAGAGCCTAGTTGGTTAATTCTATCAAAGTTACTATTCACGTGAATAGTGAATTTCGTGAATAGTAAAATTTTATCAGATTCAGAATTCAACATGGCTAACGACGGGGCAATGATCAAATTGACAGATTCGAATTATTCAATGTGGAAATCTAGAATGGAGGACTACCTCAATTGTAAAGATCTGTACGATCCAATTGAAGGTGACAGTGCAAAGCTGGAAGATAAGAAAGAAAGGCAGTGGGAGAAATTAAAAAAGCAGACATTGGGTACAATATGCCAATGGATAGATGCTAGCCTGTACAACCATGTGAGAAATGAAAAAGATCCCCAAGTTCTCTGGAAGAAATTAGAGAATATGTACGAGGCTACGAATGCTCAAGGAAAATTCTTCATGATGCGTAAAGTCGTGAACTTGAAGCTGTCAGAGGGACGATCAATTACACAACACCTGAACGATTTTGAAGGACTCGTAACTGAGTTAGTAGTTAGCGGTATGTCCTTAGAAGACGAGATGCAAGCATGCCTATTGTTGGGATCTCTTCCAGATAGCTGGGATACTCTTATGGTATCATTGAGTAACTCAGCTCCAAATGGTGTGGTAACGATCTCTATGGTAAAGAAAAAACTACTTAATGAAGAACTACGAAGAAGATATGTTGCCAGTACCAGTTCACAAGCCCTTGTCACAGAGAATAGGGCCGGAGCAAGAGTAGAGGTCCAAGGCATGTAAAGTCAGGTGGTAGATCCAAGTCCTGAGAGATGAGAAAATGTTACCATTGCGGTAAGGAGGGTCATCTCAAAAGAAATTGTCGTTTACTCAAACAGGATACTGCAAACCGAAGACAGGAGAATGACAGAAATACATCTGCTACAGTCTCAGGAGAAGATGGTGAGGTGACTTTAGTCACTCATGATGCAGATTATTGTCATGTTGGAGATGCAGATACCGAGTGGATAGTAGACTCTGGTGCTTCATACCACTGTGTTCCAAAAAGGGAATACTTTTCCACTTATAAAGCAGGAGACTTTAGCACTATTAAAATGGGAAATAATAGTGTTTCGCAAGTGGTGGGAATCGGTGATATCTGCATAAAAACAAGTGTCGGGTGCACATTAACACTTAAAAATGTGCGACATATTCCCGACCTTCGGTTGAACCTGTTGTCTGTAAGTGTACTGGACAAGGAAGGCTATCACCATCATACAGGTGGCGGTAATTGGAAACTCACCAAAGGGTCTTTGGGGGTGGCAAGAGGAAAATTATGTTGCTCGCTGTATAAGACGCATGCAATAATATGTGCGGGTCAACTGAATACAGTTGAAGATGATGCTTCACCAAATTTGTGGCATAGGCGGCTGGCGCACGTTAGTGAGAAAGGGTTGAATATGTTGGCTAAGAAGTCCCTCACACCATTAGCCAAAGGTAAAATAAACCCTTGTGATTATTGTTTATTTGGGAAGCAACATCGGTTCTCATTTTTAAAAAGCTTTATAAGGAGAGACAACAAGTTGGAGTTGGTACACTCTGATGTATTTGGTCCCATGGAGTTAGAATCACTTGGAGGAAGTAGATATTTTCTTACCTTCATTGATGATTTCTCACGGAAAACATGGATATATTTGTTGCGCACAAAAGACCAAGTATTCAAGCACTTTCAGCAATTCCATGCTATGGTGGAAAGGGAGACTGGAGTGGCATTGAAGTGTTTACGCACGGATAATGGTGGTGAGTATATCTCTAAGGAGTGTAGAGATTATTGTAGTCAGCACGGTATCAGGCATGAAAAGACAGTTCCTGGTACGCCTCAACACAATGGCATTGCTGAACGGATGAATCGCACCATTGTTGAAAGAGTAAGATCCATGCTCAAAATGGCCAACTTACCTAAGCCATTTTGGGGAGAAGCTGTCAACACAGCTGTCTACCTAATCAACCGACTACCTTCAGCATCTTTGGATTTTGATATCCCGGAGAAGGTCTGGACAGGTAGAAATATTTCATACTCTCACTTGAGGGTATTTGGCTGCAAGGCATTTATGTATGTTCCAAAGGAGCAGAGATCAAAGCTTGACGACAAGTCAGTTCCTTGCACTTTTGTTGGTTATGGAGATGAAGAGTTTGGCTATAGGTTATGGGACCTAGTGAAAAAGAAAGTTGTCCGGAGCCGAGACGTAGTATTCTATGAGAATGAGATCGTGGGAGATACAACTTGTGAAGAATCCACAAGTGATGGTGTTGTTGATGTTACACCAAGAAGCATTCCTCCAGAAGATGCCACAGGAGGAGGAATGCCAGAATCAGAACAAGAAGAAGAAGAAGAGCCAGTCGTAGGGGATCAAGAAACAATTGTAGATGATAACAGTGATGCAGAGGGTGTTGAGCAGGGGGAGCCAGAGAACCCCATTACACAAGAAGAAGTTGAACCTCAGTTAAGAAGGTCAACCAGAGAATGCCAACCATCTACAAGGTACCCTAGTTCTGATTACATTTTAATTACTGATAAGAGGGAGCCAGAAAGTTTCCAAGATGTGCAATCTTGCAAAGATAGAGATTGCTGGACAAAGGCCATGTAAGAAGAGATGAATTCTTTAAAAAAGAATGACACGTATGAGCTGGTGAAACTTCCAAAAGGGAAGAGAACACTCAAGAACAAATGGGTGTACAAACTAAAGAAAGATGATGGCAACCTAGTGAGATACGAAGCTCGATTGGTCATCAAAGGCTTTACTCAAAAGAAAGGTATTGACTTTGATGAGATTTTTTCACCAGTTGTGAAAATGAGTTCTATTCGAGTTGTGCTAGGTTTAGTAGCCAGTTTGAATCTTGAGTTAGAGCAGCTTGAGGTAAAGACCGCATTCTTGCATGGGGATCTAGAGGAAGAAATCTATATGGAATAACCAGAAGGATTCAAGGTCAAGGGAAAAGAGGACATGGTTTGTCGCTTGAAGAAGAGCTTGTACGGGTTGAAACAAGCACCGCGACAGTGGTATAAAAAGTTTGATTCTTTCATGGTGAATCAAGGATACAAAAGGATAGATGCAGATCCTTATGTATATGTTCAGAAATTCCCTGATGGTAAATTTATCATCTTTCTCTTATATGTTGATGATATGCTAATCGTTGGACCAGATGCACACATGATTAGCAAGTTAAAGAGTGATTTGTCAAAAGCATTTGACATGAAGGATTTGGGATCGGCAAGGCGAATTCTCAAAATGGAGATTATTCGAGACAGAAAGTCTTGCAGGTTATGGTTGTCGTAGGAAAAATATATTGAACGAGTTCTAGAGAGGTTCAATATGAAGAATGCTAAACCAGTTAGCACTCCGCTTGCCGCTCACTTCAAGTTGAGTAAGAAATCCTACCCATCAACAGAGAAAGAAAAAGGAGACATATCAAATGTTCCATATTCTTCAGCGGTCGGAAGTTTAATGTATGCAATGGTATGTACGAGACCAGATATCACTCATGCAGTTGGCGTTGTGAGCCGATTTCTGTCAAATCCCTAGAAGACACATTGGGAAGCAGTAAAGTGGATTTTCAAATACCTGAGAGGAACTTCAAAGTTATGTTTAACTTTTGGAGGTGAAAAGGCTGCACTAGTTGGTTACACAGATGCAGATATGGCCGGTGATCTTGATGAAAGAAAATCTACATCAGGATACCTATTTACATTCTCAGGGGGAGCTATTTCATGGCAGTCAAGATTGCAGAAATGTGTTTCATTATCAACGACTGAAGCAGAGTACGTTGCAGCAACGAAAGCAGGAAAGGAAATGCTTTGGTTAAAGAGATTCTTTCAAGAATTGGGTGTGCAGCAGGAAGAATATATAGTTTATTGTGATAGTCAAAGTGCATTAGACTTGAGCAAAAATACTATGTATCATGCACGGACGAAGCACATTGATGTAAGATATCATTGGCTTAGACTTGCCATCGAAGAGAAGCAGTTCCAGATGCGGAAAACCCACACTGACAGAAATGCTGCAGATATTTTGACAAAGGTTGTTCCAAAGGAGAAGTTCGAGCTATCTGTTAAAGCAGCAGGGATGGAGAGTCCCACCATGTAGTCGGGAGGGGGAGAATTGTTGTGGGGTCCCTCCAACATGTGGGACCCACAGACATTTGAAAAGAAGAAAAAAAGAAAGAAGAGATTCAAATATGTGGGATCCACACACGTTTGAATGAAGAAAAAAAAATAGGCACGTTTATTTTTCTTTCAATGGACGGTGCCAAAGAAAGAAAGAAAAGGAAAAAGTGGACGCGTGATTAACGCGTCCACTGCGCGTCCTCTTCTCCTATAAAAAGGAGAAGGATTTTCACTTCAAAGCGTACAAAAACATAAAAGCATTATACATAGTTAAGTGTATAAAATTTTAGGAAAGGGTTCCTAAAATTGGGAAAGAGAGAAAATAGTGAGGAAATTATTTTTGGGATGGTTTTGGGAAACACTTTGTGTGCCACTATTTTTGTAATCTCTTTTGTACCTACTATTTTTAGTAGAAGAATTATTTGGAGTTTTTATCCTGTGGACGTAGCCCATAACAGTTGAAGGGTGAATCACGTAAATCTCGGTGTTCTTATTTTTCATCTGGCATTTACGATAATTATTTAATTTTTATCGTGATTATTATTTCTGGTGGATTCGATCGTCAATATCCAAATTATTAGAGGTATATGTGCTAATAGTAATTTTATTTTACTTTTACCATCAGTATTTTTCACGGGCCTCACTCGAGATCAGTTAGAATCCCAACAAGTTAAACCATTCACCAAATACATAGAATCCATGCATGCTACAAATATATTTGATTACAATAGCTGAACATATAGTAATTTTAGTTTAGGGCATCTCATGTAAAGAGTAACACTTGAGAGAAAAGCTAGTTTCAAACACCACATAAAATTCATCATTCTTATTGTCATGATTTGCTATTTACAGTAATTTGAAATGTATTTACAACATGTCATATAACTCACTTGAAATACCTAGATTTTTTATTTGGAGACTTCAATAAACATAGTTAACAATACTTAGCACTTTCTCAGTCAATTTATATATGTTATTGAAAGATCATTCTATCAAAATTCAAAACATACACCATGAAATACTTGAAAGGATTCGATGCTTAACAAATTCATAAATAGTTAATAGGAAACAATATTAAAAATCATTGTATTTAAAACTCTCTCATGAAAACTATAAATTAGAGAAAGACAATTTTTAATGAGAAGTATATCTTTCTTCAAAAACTTATGATTTTCCTTAAATTCGCCAGGTACAAATACTCAAATATTAGGAAATTTCTCTCTTCAAAGGAAGTGTCATGTCAATTCTCCTTTATATATATATATATATATATATATATATATATATATATATATAATGTAATGACTAGTAAAAAATTATATTCATAAATTAATATTTCAATAAAAAAGACATTTCTAATCAATTTATATATTTAAAATAACAACTTTGATAAAAAGTATATTAATAGTCTTCATGTTTAAAGTTGTAGCTCTCTCTTCTCTTTTTTCTCTCTAGTCTTCTAATCCTAATTTTAGTTTAGGCTGCCGTTGTTTATCAGCAGTAGTCCTATTTTCTACTTTTTCTTTCGCTTCACATTTTCTTACTTTTGATCTTCTTTTACTTTTAATCCTTTATTCACTTTAACAAACTTATATATGTCTTTCCTCTTTTTTTTTTTTTTTTTTTTTTTTTTTTTTTTTTGGCTTTTGTTTTTGTTTTTTCTCTATATTTAGAGTTTTTTTTGTCATTTCTTTGAGGGTTTATTACCAAATAAAATATGATATTTGGCTTTATTTGATTGGAGATTTTAAATCTTGATTGTAAGTGTGAATCTTCCACCAATGGAACTTGTTAATATGGTATATTCATCTATTAATGCTATTAACTCATATTGGCAGAAACTCATATGTGTTTGTCATATGTTGTAAATTTTTGGGAAAAAAAATCGAAGTATATAAGATCCAAAAAAATTATTTGGTCTTCTAAATCAATTAACGGACTAGTTGCTGTCATGAATATTTATATATTTTGTGAAGTTAACTCCAAGTGAAAAGATCTAACATAATATTTTTTAATTTTAGTTTCAATATTCAAAAGAATATAAATTATTTTCTTTCTTTAAAAGATCAACGAAATGTATTAGCTACTAATAGTAAGGTTCTATGTATGGTCTATATGAATATTTGTAAATATTGGTATCATTATTAATGAATTATATTTTAAAAAAACTTCATGTTGCTACCTCAGCTCATTTGTTAACAAAGCACACTGACCATGTGGCTAGAGATGTCAATTTTACTCTACCTGCGAGTACCCAATATAATCCTATTTTAGAGGATTTGGATAGTGAATAAATGGATTTGAGATGAACTCGGGTAGAATTATTATTACCCATATTTGGTTTGAGTCGGTTTCGGATTTAAGAACTTAAGTACTTGCTACCCATTAACCATTTAATAAATATTCAAAAAATATTTTAAAATAATTTTTTTTTCAAAAGAAAATTTATATATAGACACCGTTTTAACTTTAATTAATGCTATAATTATATCTAATATTTATATTATATTTTTCATTAAGTCAAAATGTCACGACCCATTTCCGTGGGCCGGACCGGCACTAGGGCCCAGGTAAGCTTAAGGCCCCCGAGGCCCGTAGTAAGCCTAAATCTCAATTAACACATAGTATCTAACCAGGGCCTATTCACAATAAATTATAATCACATTATGGGCTTACTGGCTCACCTGCAGCTAATTACATAATATTTAATTTATAGTGTAGTGCTAACAATAAATCCAATAGTAATACACAACCCTATAACTGCGGAGTTCAATAATAATCTGATAATAGAGTAACTTATACATCCAAAATTAGACAACAGAAATGTAAAGTTTACATTTATAACTCTGCGGAGAAGATTGCAGAGCTTCAGTCGAATCAGCTGCTTCCTAGTACCTGGGAGGTTTGGAGAGAAGGGGGTGAGTTTTACAACTCAGTGAATAATAATAAATAATACACACCACATACAGTCAAGCAAAATGCACCCTAGTATACTGAATGAACACACAACAGTCAATCATATGACATTACATCAGCACCTACAAACAATATCACCTTCAAATAATCACATCACGTGGAAATTAGTCAGTGGAGTCACCGAACCCCCGATGAGCCGTCCTCCCACATGGCTCATCCTCTCACATGTGCACCAGGGAGCCGATCCCCCATACTGGCCGACCGGTCTAATCCTCACTTGACCAGCCCTCTCATTGTTTTTCCATTATCTCTTTTCTTTTCCATACCAACAGGAGGCAACCCGGTCGTCTCCATCAAATCTAGATCATCAGGCGCTCACAACAGGAGGCCACCCTGCGGGCTGCGATCAAATCTAGATTATCCGGTGCGCCCAATAAAGAAGCCAACCTGTGGTTAACAGTAACGGTAACGGTAGGTGCACACGGGGGCGCCGATCTCCCATTTACCCGGCTAACAGAAACAGAATCAGGATCCATATAACAGAATCAGAATATAACAGAAATCAGAATCAGGATCCGTATAACAGAAACAGTCTCACAAACCCATGGTGACCCACTTCATCCCAATTCCACACAAACAAGGCACAGTATATGCACAGCACAAGTAATCAAACAATTCTTTCAACGTATTACACCAATTTCATCCAAATGCACAATTATATATAAGTATAATTATAATGATCGTAACATAATATATATGATAAAATACTTGTAATATATTGTAAATATGTAAATAAAAATATAATGTTTATGAATAAATGTTATGCAAATGCAGTGTTGATATACATTATTTATTATTACTCACAGTGATGGAGAGCGAAATTCTAGCTTTGATGTTGTCATGGAGGAGCACTAGATGGACCCGGGCGATCTAAGCAAAGTAAGAATAACACAAAAAGAATAACTCTATCAGACAAAATATTTCTTTACCCTTCTAATAATTTTATTTTATATTCTAAATTTTTCTACGTAATTTAATCTCGATATTTAATTTCTTTTCTGTAATAAATTTTTATTTCTCTATCTAACTCTATTTCATTTATTTTCTTCTAAAATCTATTTTATTTCCTACCGAAATCTATTTTAATTTCCACCGAAATTTATTTTATTTTTTTTACTGAAATTTATTTTATTTTCTACCGAAATTTCGACAGCATCTCCCCTAAAAATTGGACTATCCACCTGTTAAAATATCAACAATTTATTTAATAATTCCAAACCACACAGCCCATCCGTCGGGCATTCAATCAATGCAATTTTTTCCGTCCTCCATCCAAATAGTAATATCAAAATTACATTCAACCTTAACATCAACCTACATCCATAATTTATAAATTAAAATTACATACAATATAATCTACCTTCAATCCACACTTAAATTCCATAAATTTTATTATTACCAAAATTTCCTAATAAATTATTTAATACTGAATTTAATTTTAACTAACTATTATTTTTATTAATCAATAATTACTTCATATTAATTAATCAATAACTATTTTGAATTCATTTTAAACTAACTAAACAACTAAAATTACTAACTAAATATTTTATTTATCAATAAATTAATACTATTTAAATTAATTACTCAAGATTACTAAAATCAATTACTAAAATCAAGTTAATCAACTAAAATTGTTAGAATTAAACTAACTAAAATGACTAAATTTAATTAACTATCATTAATAAAATTAAATTAACGAAAATGTAGTTAAATTAATTTATACCCCAAATATAATTTTTTTTTTGTCGAATTTTTGCTAGATCGGAAATTTGCTCGTGTTGGATCGGAGCTACGCACGCCAGAAGTGGTCCGATCCGACTGACAGTGGCAAGGGAAGGCGAAGGTGGCACGATCTGGTGGTGTTTCTGTGACAGGGAGCTGCAGCGGTGGCTGGGTGATCTGGCAGAGGGCGGAGGTGCGGCTGGCGGTGAGGCTTGAAGCTGGTGCTGCTGCTGTAGGCGCGACAGACCTGGCAGAGGGCCGACTGTGGCGCGCGGAGGAGCTACGGGACGTGCTGGCGCGCGATGGAGGCGGTGCGACTGCAACTGGCGCGCGGTGGTGATCGGCCGACGTTGCTGGAGTTGCTGGCAGTGACGCAGACACAGTTGCAGGGAAGAAGAAAGGGAAAGAAAGAAAGAAAAAGGAAAGAAAGAAAGAAAGAAAGAAGAAGAAGAAGAAGAAGAAGAAGAAGAGAGGGAGGAGGAGGCGCGGTGGCTGTGTTGGTGGAGTGGAGGTGGGGCGCTGGTGAGGATGAGAAGTAGAGGTGCAGCGCTGGAGATAAAAAGAAAAGAAATAGATGTTTCTAGATGGTTTGGGTCGAACCGGTTCGATTCGGTTCGATTCGACCCAAATCTTTGATTTTCAATTGGTTTTCGGCTTTTTCAATCGGTTTTCGATTCGATTTCTCACAGTGTTCGCAATAAAATATTAAAATAAATTTCCAAGCTGTCGGTTTATTAAATTTAATTGGAAAATCTTTGAAAATAAAAATTCGGGTTGTTTCAGTCTTCCCCCCTTTAAAAAAAATTCGTCCTCGAATTTTCTAAGTGACAAGAAACAAGGATGCAACAGTTGTTTACGACAATAGTGGCTGTACTTCTCACATAATGCTGCAACTGCTAAAAGTTATGACATTCATATTAAGTATTCTTATGAGCAGTTAGATATCTACCTTATCACCATAGTTAATTTAAACTTGAGTTGTACTATATCTACAAGTCATCAAATCAAGTAAAATATTCATAACCCAAGGCACAGATTTGACTCTAGTAGCCACCGTTATGCATAAGAATGTAAGTTCCACATAGCCTCTGCTCAAGTGAGGATTATTAATCTCGTTAGCTATATATCATGTGACCTACATTGATGTATCGTCATTTATTCTCTCACTAGCTATCATAGGCAATGATCATCACTCCATAAGAAACTCATATACCAACCCAGTATTTAATCTTACTGATATAAGAATCAGCATACTCAATCCAATTTACTACTATCTCAAGTTGGACTCCTTATTTTAAAATTCAAAACCTATAGGCTGACTCATCCATTTTCCATCAATTCCAATTCCATATATTTGCCCTCATAATCATTGAAGTTGTTCATAATTAAATAAGATGATGGCTGCCAAATCGAGAAAGTTTTCGATTCTTATCAAATTCTGCCATTAAGTACTATGTGATCATTTCCAATTAAAGAGAACAAATTCTTGCCACTACTACAAGCTTATTTCAAACAAAATCATGACACTTCTCTAGCTAATTGCTATCAACTGATAGGAGATCTTGGCTTCTATCCCAAGCACATCACCTATTTAACAACTTAACCATTTTCCAACGAAAGATATACAATCTCTTTTCAAATCCTACTAATAAGAATCCCCTAAAAACAAGTAGCACATCAACTATAAAGAGAATTTAAATTCACCATCAAATCCCTATTTTAGTTTTTAACTTCTCTATTCCTCTTTCCAATTTGTCATACCATACCATTTCTTAACTAACTGTGACAAGAATTTATGCAACTAGCCAAGTTAGCTGTTGTCATGCCAGATAATTCTTCATTTATTTTCTAGAATTTGTAATCGCCAATCTATGATACTCACTTCCATAAAGAGATCCAGCCTACAATCAAGATGTAAAATTCTCCAAACCGTAGTTTATATTCAATTTATCTATTTCATCTATCCTTAATCAATCTTTTAGAACTAAGTTAACGTATTTAGAAATCAAGAATCCTAAACAAGTAGTGCCCTTTTTTTTTGCTCAAGCTAAGTAAGAGATTAAGGATGTTAAAACCTATAATCCAACTCCTAATTAAACTATGTCCTTTGTTTTATGCCGATGAATATTCAAATAATAATATCATTAGGTTATTCTTTTATTCTTTTTTTTTTTTTTTTTCCAAGTCTATCTTAATGTCTATCACCTGCAAAATTTGTAAAATTTATATCTCATACGATGTAGGAATATTTTCAACCTTAATTATGTTCTCTCTATGTTCTTTACTCTAAATAAGGTTAATACCTCATTGAATTCTTCAAAATGGACCTAACAAATTAAGTAGTCTCTTAAGCCACAAGATATGTCACATCAGCCATTTATAACACAATAATATTCATTCAATCATAATTGCCACCAATTACTAAGAACTTCAGAATAGCTTTACATTGACTCCAATAATATCTTAATGACTCTCATCCTAATTGATATCTCAATAATTCCATGAGCAATTTTCATTTATTAATGATCTGATCGACACCCATGAGTTAGCATTCCAATAATCTTAAACCATACCGTTATCACATCCAATAATCCTATAGTTTATATTTTCAGTTTTCAAATACTACCATGTATTCTCCTCGCTAAAATTGTTAAACTATCCCAAATTCACCTATTTATTCTTATACCAAGTTTCACTGTTCCAAACAAATAGTAAATTCAAACTTAGCTAGCTTACTAATGAAATAAAATAATTTAATTACATCCATGTTCTACTAAGGACATAAATATAACTAACCTTCTTTATCCAATAAAACAAGTATCTTGCACGAATTGCACTAATTAATAGAAAGTCCTTATGTTTATATGCTTTCCACAAACAAGTTACATGTATTCACATTCATTGTCATCTTAAGCTAAGTCCCATGATCTTTTATCAACTCTTATTCCCAGTTATTACTATTAATAACACTTATCACACTATATTTATAAGCTCAATGTGTGGATTCAATTAATATAACTCATAAAACTATTTTCTAACCAAATGCCATCAAGTTACAGAAGTGAGAATTTTCTTATCTCTTTCTCTCAAGTAGAAAGTCTTTCTTAATATCCATATAATAACAGGACTAGATCCATCCTAACTCATCTAATTCATTAGTATAACATCAATTCAATAATTGGACAGTTATCTCTCCATGTCCGATGTCATTCATCAATACACTTAATCATCATAGCCCACTATTTACATAATTTCCTTATAGAGTCGTTTCTCGGATCATAGAATCTCCTATTAAACAAAAATCATTGTTTGTAATTTATATACCATCGAGTGTGCAACAACTATTTTAAACATCAAATGACTAAATACCATTAGCTTTAATTCTTATTTATACCATATTAAACCATAAGATGCCACAATCCACACAATATCCATCACTAAATACATAAAGATTAGAGTACTTTATCTCTTACTAAGAATCACAATTTACGTTTCTTATAACCACAATAATTTATATTATTCCCTATATTCACACACCAAAGAAATAGTTGCTAAATACAATAATACACTTTACTCTACCAAGTAGTCATTACTCATAAATAAAACTCACTTCATATAGTAATTCCACCAATATTATTTATTATGAAAAATACTCATCACCAATTATTATAGCAAATCACACCAAATCCTTCAATATTCAAACCTTATAAAAATCATGTATATCCATTCCATCTAGAAAAATACTCATCTCAATAATTATAAGCAATTCTACTAACCAACATCATGTAAATTTCATCAAATACATATACTAATTCAATACTCTAGTTAAATGGATTCTAATGTCCTCAAATTCAAATCATTTAGTTCTCTTATTAAATAATTAGCAACTCATTCTCAATTCCGCAGGCACACGTATACAAACATTCATGCAGTCTTCAATATATATATTCCATATTCAACACGTATTAAATAAAAATAATATACTTTCATCATTTAACTTTAACTTATTAATCATATATAACTTATCTTCTTACCTACTTAAATTATATATGAATATTATTTAATCCATAGAAAGATTTTTTTGCTTAAACCATCCCTTAGCATCAGTAACTAAATCACATTTCTAAAGAACAAGGATACAGATTTTAATCATTAAACAACTTGACTTTATCCTAGCTGCGAATAACGCTGAATGGGAAGCAAGGAAAACTATGTCAAGACATGACAGGAATTACTCCGCAGTTACTTCTAAACTTATAAACCTATGCTCTGATACCACCTTTGTCACGACCCATTTCCGTGGGCCGGACCGGCACTAGGGCCCAGGTAAGCTTAAGGCCCCCGAGGCCCGTAGTAAGCCTAAATCTCAATTAACACATAGTATCTAACCAGGGCCTATTCACAATAAATTATAATCACATTATGGGCTTACTGGCTCACCTGCAGCTAATTACATAATATTTAATTTATAGTGTAGTGCTAACAATAAATCCAATAGTAATACACAACCCTATAACTGCGGAGTTCAATAATAATCTGATAATAGAGTAACTTATACATCCAAAATTAGACAACAGAAATGTAAAGTTTACATTTATAACTCTGCGGAGAAGATTGCAGAGCTTCAGTCGAATCAGCTGCTTCCTAGTACCTGGGAGGTTTGGAGAGAAGGGGGTGAGTTTTACAACTCAGTGAATAATAATAAATAATACACACCACATACAGTCAAGCAAAATGCACCCTAGTATACTGAATGAACACACAACAGTCAATCATATGACATTACATCAGCACCTACAAACAATATCACCTTCAAATAATCACATCACGTGGAAATTAGTCAGTGGAGTCACCGAACCCCCGATGAGCCGTCCTCCCACATGGCTCATCCTCTCACATGTGCACCAGGGAGCCGATCCCCCATACTGGCCGACCGGTCTAATCCTCACTTGACCAGCCCTCTCATTGTTTTTCCATTATCTCTTTTCTTTTCCATACCAACAGGAGGCAACCCGGTCGTCTCCATCAAATCTAGATCATCAGGCGCTCACAACAGGAGGCCACCCTGCGGGCTGCGATCAAATCTAGATTATCCGGTGCGCCCAATAAAGAAGCCAACCTGTGGTTAACAGTAACGGTAACGGTAGGTGCACACGGGGGCGCCGATCTCCCATTTACCCGGCTAACAGAAACAGAATCAGGATCCATATAACAGAATCAGAATATAACAGAAATCAGAATCAGGATCCGTATAACAGAAACAGTCTCACAAACCCATGGTGACCCACTTCATCCCAATTCCACACAAACAAGGCACAGTATATGCACAGCACAAGTAATCAAACAATTCTTTCAACGTATTACACCAATTTCATCCAAATGCACAATTATATATAAGTATAATTATAATGATCGTAACATAATATATATGATAAAATACTTGTAATATATTGTAAATATGTAAATAAAAATATAATGTTTATGAATAAATGTTATGCAAATGCAGTGTTGATATACATTATTTATTATTACTCACAGTGATGGAGAGCGAAATTCTAGCTTTGATGTTGTCCTGGAGGAGCACTAGATGGACCCGGGCGATCTAAGCAAAGTAAGAATAACACAAAAAGAATAACTCTATCAGACAAAATATTTTTTTACCCTTCTAATAATTTTATTTTATATTCTAAATTTTTCTACGTAATTTAATCTCGATATTTAATTTCTTTTCTGTAATAAATTTTTATTTCTCTATCTAACTCTATTTCATTTATTTTCTTCTAAAATCTATTTTATTTCCTACCGAAATCTATTTTAATTTCCACCGAAATTTATTTTATTTTTTTACTGAAATTTATTTTATTTTCTACCGAAATTTCGACAGCATCTCCCCTAAAAATTGGACTATCCACCTGTTAAAATATCAACAATTTATTTAATAATTCCAAACCACACAGCCCATCCGTCGGGCATTCAATCAATGCAATTTTTCCCGTCCTCCATCCAAATAGTAATATCAAAATTACATTCAACCTTAACATCAACCTACATCCATAATTTATAAATTAAAATTACATACAATATAATCTACCTTCAATCCACACTTAAATTCCATAAATTTTATTATTACCAAAATTTCCTAATAAATTATTTAATACTGAATTTAATTTTAACTAACTATTATTTTTATTAATCAATAATTACTTCATATTAATTAATCAATAACTATTTTGAATTCATTTTAAACTAACTAAACAACTAAAATTACTAACTAAATATTTTATTTATCAATAAATTAATACTATTTAAATTAATTACTCAAGATTACTAAAATCAATTACTAAAATCAAGTTAATCAACTAAAATTGTTAGAATTAAACTAACTAAAATGACTAAATTTAATTAACTATCGTTAATAAAATTAAATTAACGAAAATGTAGTTAAATTAATTTATACCCCAAATATAATTTTTTTTTTGTCGAATTTTTGCTAGATCGGAAATTTGCTCGTGTTGGATCGGAGCTACGCACGCCAGAAGTGGTCCGATCCGACTGACAGTGGCAAGGGAAGGCGAAGGTGGCACGATCTGGTGGTGTTTCTGCGACAGGGAGCTGCAGCGGTGGCTGGGTGATCTGGCAGAGGGCGGAGGTGCGGCTGGCGGTGAGGCTTGAAGCTGGTGCTGCTGCTGTAGGCGCGACAGACCTGGCAGAGGGCCGACTGTGGCGCGCGGAGGAGCTACGGGACGTGCTGGCGCGCGATGGAGGCGGTGCGACTGCAACTGGCGCGCGGTGGTGATCGGCCGACGTTGCTGGAGTTGCTGGCAGTGACGCAGACACAGTTGCAGGGAAGAAGAAAGGGAAAGAAAGAAAGAAAAAGGAAAGAAAGAAAGAAAGAAAGAAGAAGAAGAAGAAGAAGAAGAAGAAGAGAGGGAGGAGGAGGCGCGGTGGCTGTGTTGGTGGAGTGGAGGTGGGGCGCTGGTGAGGATGAGAAGTAGAGGTGCAGCGCTGGAGATAAAAAGAAAAGAAATAGATGTTTCTAGATGGTTTGGGTCGAACCGGTTCGATTCGGTTCGATTCGACCCAAATCTTTGATTTTCAATTGGTTTTCGGCTTTTTCAATCGGTTTTCGATTCGATTTCTCACAGTGTTCGCAATAAAATATTAAAATAAATTTCCAAGCTGTCGGTTTATTAAATTTAATTGGAAAATCTTTGAAAATAAAAATTCGGGTTGTTTCACAAAATAATAATTTTATAATTTTTATTAATGAAAATTAAAAATATTTTTAACACTAAATGTGTAGTTAAATATATTCAAATTTTTAAATGGATAATTATAATTGGATTTGATACTAATTTGGGTATTAAAAATAAATTTCTAGCCGAAACGGAATTGGATATTTAATTTACAATTGAATTCAAGTTCGGCTTCTTAATTTTAGGTGGATACCTTACCCGTTCGGATCGATCCAGGTGGCATACCCACTGACTTGAATGACATGTATTTGGCATACCCACTGACTTGAATGACATGTATCATGCTGCAAAGAGACGGCGTCGTCCAATGGTTTATCATCGTCGTTTCCACTCGTCATCATCAAAAACCCAAAACCATAAACCTCACTGGACTTTGGAAGCAGAGGCTTGTATCAAATGAATTAGAAACCCAAACATTTTCCTCTTCAAATCCTGCGGTGGAAAGTGACAGAACGAACATAAAGAAATTATTTTCCTTTCCTTTCTTTTCCATTCCCGTTCTTTTCATAACATGATATAAAGCAGAAGGAAATGGAATCCCTCACTTCTAAACCTCCTCTTAATTCCATTGGGTTTCCAAAACCCTTTGTTGGCAACTTTCCATACTCTCTCTCTTATCCCAAAACACTCAAATGCGCCTTTAAAACTAGAAAATTAAGCTCTCAAAATGGCTCAATTCCATTCGTAAACCGTAAAACATTCACAATTACTGCTTTTGCTAACTCGGTTTTGGCGTCTCCTAACTCAGAAGAAGAAGACCCCGAGTCGGCTAAGCTATTCGAGGTATTATGTTTATTAATCTTTTTTTTTTTTTTTCGTTTTTTAGTTCTTAAGAGTGTGAAGATGAATTTTCTTTTTCTTTTTTATAGAAATTGAAACAGAAAGAGAGACAAAGAGTCAATGAATTGGAAGAGTTAGAGAGGAAGGCAGATGTGCAATTGGAGAGGCAGCTTGTAATGGCATCGAATTGGAGCAGGGCATTGTTGACTATGCGTGGAAAGTTGAAAGGAACAGAGTGGGATCCTGAAAACTCTCATAGAATTGATTTTAGTCAGTTTTGGAGGCTTCTTAATTCAAATAATGTTCAGTTTATGGAGTACTCGAATTATGGGCAGACAGTATCAGGTATGCATTTGGTTGTTATGCTGTTTGTATATTAATTTGACGATATTACTTCTTATAATTGGTCGAATAGTATAGATACACGTGGGTTTCAATTTTGGATAGAAGAACTGCATACAAATTGATATACAGCTTACAAATTGATACTTTGTCCAACTAAAATTCCTCGGATATGAAATTATGGAATTGGTTCGGAGAGATTGCCCCCCCCCCCCCCCCTCCTCCTCTCTCTCTCTCTCTCTCTTTTTGTTTTTAGATAAGAAAAGAATTTCTATTTTCAAAATCAGTCCTTTACTCAATATTTCTAATGCTTTAGCTGTTTGAAGTCAATTATATCCTTTTTTGGCTCAGCCTTAGGAGTGGAGTAATCATTTAGTTACTGTTTAGTTAGGATCGTTACTACTTTTTTTGTTATGTATAGTTCAATTGCATCTTTAAAGTCGGTTGTTATTGTTACTGGAGCAAGCCATTGGTCCGTACTTCACTTGGCTTAACCACTGAAAAGTACATTGTTGTTTTTTTTTTATTTACTAATTGTTCTCTATGCTGGCAAATGTTGTAAAACTTACATAATTTTGTTTCATTGTCATCTTTTGCTGAAAGATTCTGGTCTATTTCTGCAGTGATTCTGCCATATTACAAGGATGGTAAAATGGAGGGAGCAAAAGGAAATTCTAAGAAGGAAATTATATTTCGGCGCCATGTGGTTGACCGCATGCCAATTGATGGTTGGAATGATGTTTGGCAAAAGTTACATCAGCAAATAGTAAATGTAGATGTCCTTAATGTGGATACGGTTCCTGCAGAAGTGTACAGTACTGTTGCAACTGCAGTCATTTGGTCTATGCGACTTGCTTTATCTGTTGCATTGTATATCTGGATTGATAATATGATGAGACCAATTTATGCAAGGTTAATACCTTGTGATATGGGAAAGCCCAGCCAAACAATTCAGCAACCACTCAAACGCCGTGCACTTGGTTCACTTGGCAAGAGTCGGTAAGTTGAATGTTGATTGCCTGGGGAATTGCTGTTGGATGCTTTTACTATATTTAAATGGCTGATGTCCTCTCTCTTTCTCTCTGTTTATCTAACTTTGGAATGAGAAACATTATGCTTAGTAGTTGATTGATTCTTTTAGACAGAAGACGAGCTCACATTTTTCAACTACAGAGGAGACGTCAAAAAATTATAGAGGTGTTAAGAGTTGCCAATTTTCATAGAACATTGGACTCTACTTGTACTTTTAATTAGGAATGTTATCCACTGATCATATTTTTTTTTTTACTTTGTTGCACTCCATAAGGGTCATACTTGCTTCTTGTCAAATCCAATGTATTTGTTTCTACATTTATTTTCTTCTTTCTTAGTCTCTCTCTCCCCCGGCCCAAGAAAAATGCGTAAGGCTAATTCTGTTTTTGTATAACTGATTCCAAGTTGATTGTGTTCCATTTGCCTTCTTACAAGTTACATTCTAATCTCCATTGACTTTTAGACTTGTGCTATGTTTGGCAAACAGTAATGCAATCTAATGATGATTACATCGCATCAATTTCTTTATAACATTAAAAAGAAATTCCTGCAATGTGATTACTATTACCTTGCATTACGGCTTACCAAACATAACCTTAGTAGTTCAGTATATCCAATTTTAATTGATTTTGAACTTTTGACCAGTTATATATATAGTGTTTTGGTATTCAAAATTGTTAGATGTTGCAATCGGATAGTAACTACCACTGATGATTTTTTCCATCGACAATAGTTGGAGTATTTTTACAATCACAAACATCAATGCTAATTTTGGACTGCCTTTCCACCAGGGCAAAGTTTATATCAGCAGAAGAAAGTACTGGTGTTACGTTTGATGATTTTGCTGGCCAGGAATATATAAAAAGGGAACTACAGGAGATTGTACGAATTTTGAAGAATGATGAAGAGTTTAAAGACAAGGGTATCTATTGTCCAAAAGGTGTGCTTCTTCATGGGCCTCCTGGAACTGGTAAAACTTTGCTAGCTAAAGCTATTGCTGGGGAAGCAGGACTGCCTTTTTTTGCAGCAAATGGCACAGATTTTGTAGAGGTGAGGACTAATTTTCCTTTGGAAGATCCAATAAAGAAAAATGATTACAAATAATAGTGGAAGATTAGTTGCTTCCAAAACTTTATTCAATGAACTTCATTGAAAATTCAGTTGCTCTCATTTAAATAATATGAAGGCCATTTTTGAATATCAATAGATAAAGAAGAGTTTAAAAGAAAGATTTTCTCTTATTTCTTCCTTGATTTATGTGTTTAACATCAACCTTATACACACACACACAAGTCTAACTCTAAATAGGAAAATACAGAAAAAGGAAACTACAATGATCCCTCCTAAATAAGCTATACAATATATTTCCTGATTATACAACTCAACACTCTCCCTCAAGTTGGTCCATAGATGTTGCACATGACCAACTTGCAATCAATTATGAAATTGTTTGCTGTTAAGTTTGAGGTAGGGGCTGCACGATCATGGCAATATGTTCTGTTGACGCCTAAGGCACAAGCACAACCAAAAATGCCTTGTTAATTCGTAAATTAGTACAAGCATGAGTCCCCAACCTTACTAATTGAACTGCTTTTTTATTAAGCTTCTTTTGTCTTCTTTTTTATGTTAACTGGTTATTTTAGTCTTTTCAGTTCATGATAATTAGAATGCTTGCTTTAGGTGCCACATGGCTATCTTGCTGATTTTCACTGTAATTAAACGATTTTCTTCATCTCTGCTGACTCATGAATTATTCAGAATACCTAGAACTTGAAGAAACCTGCCTAACTTAAAAGGTGACTTTCTAGATGTTTGTAGGTGTGGCGGCATCTCGTGTGAAGGATCTTTTTGCCAGTGCCAGATCTTTTGCTCCTTCCATCATCTTTATTGATGAAATTGATGCTATTGGCAGCAAGCGTGGGGGACCTGACATTGGCGGGGTAAGATATGTGTTTGCTTCTATCTATTAAGTTCTAGTGCAGGAAATTAAACAGTGCAAAATTGTAAATATTATGGCAATTACAAAGGTGTGTTATTCGAAAGGAGCTCTGATTCATATAAAGTCATTATGGATTTCATTGGAACAAGAAGAAATAGCATAGCAAAATGCAGTCCAAAGTGGCACCATTCTAGACAGTTTCGTTGTTTAAAGTTGCATTGCTTGGTTAGTTCTTGTTTGAATCTATTAATTGCATTGCATGCTGTGACAACAATTATGTGACCAAAAGAAAATGTAGTTTGTGAATTTTAATCTTTGATCTTCATTGTAGGGTATATTATCTTTGATTTATTTAATTCTTTTGTTGTGTGGAATATGAAATGTTGATGGAGGAGCATAGTAGTTAACCTCTTGGCAACCTTATTTATATGCTGGCAACTTCATATGAACTGGGAAATTCATTTTGTAGCAGTTCCTCAGTGATGATGACAACACTGCATGCAAGTGATAACTAAGGAAAAATTAGAGAGGGTCTGAGAGGAGGATTGTGCAATCTTAGAAGGTTAGATGTTGCTTGAAAAGTGATGAAAAGGAACACAGCTGCGCTCACACTAGAGAATATAATGCCATAGGTAGTAGACTAAAGCAATGGTGACTCAAGGTGGACACAGTAATGCATGTGTGGGGCAATATTTAGAGAGAGAGTTTGAAATCACTGATGACAAAATATACTGCAAATTAAAGGTATAACAGATGCTTACATGGAGAAGGGAGTGACAACTGCCTAATAAAAATAGGAAATAGTGCCATGTGTAAATTTAGATAGGGATTAATGGAGATGTGCCATGTTCTAAGAAAAAATGGTTAACATTTAATTAATGTAGCAAGAGAGATGAACCAAGGATGAATTTTCCATAATGACACCAATTCAAGCCCATTGAAACATTGTCTAACTATAAAATTAGTTCTGGTATCCCATTAGTTATTAAAAAGATCCATTTATTATTCATGTTTTATTTTATTTGGATTTCCAAATGATTGACATTATTTTGTTGGATGAGTATTATTTTTAGCTTTACATATACAACTTTAGATAAATTTTTAGCCATCAAAAATTGGTGATGCTGGATGGTAAGCTACTTTACTTGCATGGACATATGATAGTAGGCATGGCCGGTTCAAAATTTTTAAAATGTTGAACCTGAACCGGCCCTTGAACCACCGGTTCAGGTCTAGTTCCACTCTGGACCGGTTCTAGTGCTGTTCCAATGAACTGACAGTTCCGATTACGGTTTCTAGCAATATATGTTTTTTTTTTTTTTTTTTTTTTTTTTTTTAACAGATTAGTTCTAATGTTACATCTTTCTTTCATAAATATTAATATGAGTTTAAAAAATATTGATAAATTTTATTTTAAATAAATTTTGGAATGCTCATACTCATATAAGAATAAAGTTAATTCATTTACAAAATAATCAAATAAATTATCATTTTATTTTGTTTAAATATTATTAATTAAATAAATTATAAGAAAATTTTAAAAAATGCTTCAAAAGAATGTAATTTTAAACTTAGTAAACAATTTAAAAGGGTAAAAAAAAAAGTTAAAAATAATATAATTTTAGACTAAATATTTCTCTCTTTTTTACCATTTTACTTTAGATTTTTAACTTTTAAAGTGAAGTATATTTAAAAAAAAAAAAAAATCTTAAGTAAAGTATATCATATAGTAAAATATTATTGAGACTTTTAGAGAAGTATAAAATAGGCTAAGTGATTATCATTTTGAAAATAAAAATAGAAAATTTTCGGTTCGAATCGGACCGAAACCACCAAGTAATCGCTGGTTCTGGGCCGGTTTAGGTTCATATTTTACCATTCACATGAACCTTAACCAGCCCTTGAACCGCCGGTTTTGGTTTGAAATTTTGAACCACCGGTTTTGATCCAGTTCCAGTTCGTCTACAGTACGGTTCGGTTCCGGTTAGAACTAAACGGGTGGCCATGCCTACATGATAGTTAAGTTTATGCATGGAATATTATTTTAAATACGGACCAACTATGAAAATTTAGTTGCTATAGAGCTTGAAGATGTGATTTATTGTATAGGGTGGTGCTGAGAGGGAGCAAGGCCTTCTTCAGATACTGACTGAGATGGATGGATTTAAAGAATTTACATCTCAGGTATGCTCCATCATATTTTGGTGCATTGAGGGGATTGGATTTTTTAATCAACTGCTAACCTTTGGCTTGTCAGGTGTTAATTATAGGTGCAACCAATAGACTTGACATTCTTGATCCTGCCCTCTTGAGAAAGGGTCGTTTTGACAAGATTATAAGAGTTGGTTTGCCATCTAAGGATGGTAGACTAGCAATATTAAAGGTATTTTTTTTAAATGTAGCTGGTATTCAAAAATTCTAGTTCAACTTTACATTATAATCATCATTGAGATTTAACTTCTGCAGGTGCATGCTAGAAATAAATTTTTCCGTTCAGAGGAGGAAAAGCTAGCTTTACTGCAGGAAATTGCAGAGATGACAGAAGATTTTACCGGAGCTGAGCTGCAGAATATACTGTATTTACTGACTGATCAATAACCCCCTTTGATTTTCATTTGTACAAAGTGGCTAATGTTTCCTGAATTGATTATAGGAATGAAGCTGGAATTTTAACAGCCAGGAAGGATTTAGATTACATTGGACGAGAAGAACTTCTAGAGGCTTTGAAGAGGGTTAGTGCTGCCTTACCTTCCTCCCTGTATCTGTGGCACAATTTTTTTTTTCTTTTATGTGAAAATTAAAACCTTTTTTACAGTATGATTGTTTTCTCAATGCATTTAATACTTGATTATGCAGCAAAAAGGAACTTTTGAAACGGGCCAGGAAGATAGTACTGATATTCCAGAGGAATTGAAATTAAGATTGGCTTACCGAGAAGCAGCTGTTGCTGTCCTTGCGTGCTATTTTCCTGATCCCTACCACCCCTTCACAGAGGTCACTGAAAGGATACATTGAATGCTTTGATGCTCTATTGTTTGGTTAAGTGTTGAAGTACATGCCACTCACTTGTTTAAATGTGTATTCTGCAGACAGACATAAATTCTATACATAGCCAGCCAAATATGCGCTATGCAGAAATTGCGGGCAGAGTTTTCGCAAGGAAATCAGATTACGTGAATGCTGTAGTGCGTGCATGTGCCCGTAAGTTAAATAAATCTTATTCTTACAACATAAACTTTGTTATGGATTGAGAAGAATTTGTGTTTGCATTTGATACATAATTTATCAATGAATTACTTAGGTTTATATACGAGAAATTTCTAGGCTATTTAGGACTATAAATCATTAACTAATTAGGAATACTAATTTTCCTTAACATTCCTCCTCAAGTTGGAGCATAGAATATAATCAACATGAGCCCCATGCAAAGCTTTTGCGAAAATATCAGCCAACTGGTAGCCAATTTTAGCGTAACCTGTGGTGATAAATTTTTCTTGAATATTGTCACAAGCAAAGTGACAATTGCAATCATGAAATACTGGGTTAGCAGCAATATGAAGGTGCAACTTGATTATCACACCATACTTTAGTAGGTACTGAAGACTTAAGACCAACTTCATTCAACAGTCAATGCACCCATGCTGATAGAGCAAGGAATGGGAACAGAATTTCCAAACAGAGATTTCAGAAAAATAACAGAAAAACAAATAGAATGAGAACTTGAATGGATTTCTTTTGATTGATAACTCAAGGATGAAAAATAGGCCAGTAATATCTCTGGATTAAAAAATCAATGAAGGAAATAGCACGAAAGATGAAATAAACTTGACTAGCAATAATCAAGCAGGAACTGAAGTTTCTTTACAGATATCACAATCTGCCAAAAATATAAATATTCCCAAAAGATGTCTCACAACAAAATCCTCATGATGTTATATAGCACTGGTATCACCATTGTTGTAATAACAATGCCACCTGGAGCTCTCTCATTGCTTGAATCTCTGTGCATAAACCTCATACGCTTCTCCTTGTCTGCTGTCACAAATTTGGGCCTTATTGAATAAACTTTGAAAGGCTTGGTAGTGGTAATTGGCTGCTCATTCCTATTACATACACAGATTGTGCCATGGCTCTATACTTTGATTCTGCACTGGACCAAGAAAGCACATTTTGTTTCTTACTTCTCCATGAAACCAAATTTCCTCCAACAAAAGCACAATATCCAGTTGTAGATCTTCTATCAATTTTAGAACCTACTCAATCTGCATCTGAATAATACTCAATTTTAAAATGTTCATGATTTGAATATAACAAACCTTGTCCTGGAGCTCCGTTTAAATAGCACAAGATCTATTCTAGAGCTGTCCAATGATTTACAACACGCTGAATATGCAATATCCGGACGAGTCACTGTAAGATAGTTTAATTACCAACCAGTCTTCTATACTTCTTAGGATCTTTAAAACAATTCACCATCCTCTTTTATGAGTTGTATATTGGGTGCTATGGGTTCACTGACTTAAGATCTAATTTTCCTGTTTCTATCAACAAGTCAAGAACATATTTTCTTTGGGACAAAAGAATATCTTTCTTGCACCTTATTATTTCAATACCCAAGAAATACTTCAACAAACCCAAATCTTTTGTCTGAAATTGGGAGTGAAGAAAGGATTTTAGGGATGCTATGCCTGTATTGTCACTATCAGTAATAACAATATCATCAACATATACTACTAAGAATTATGCCATTCTTAGAATTCCTATAGAATATTGAATGATCACATTTACTTTTCTGCATTCCAAATACTTAAACCGCTTTACTAAATCTACCTCAAAGCACGAGGACTCTGTTTTAACCCATATAATGATTTGCGAAGATGACAAACTTTCGCATACTCCCCTTGAGCAACAATCCTAGGTGGTTGCTCCATATAAACTTCCTCATGCAAATCACCTTGCAGAAAAGCATTCTTGATGTCAAGTTGATACGAAGGCCAGTTACAAGTTTCTGCTAGAGAGATAAAGATACGAATCGAAGCAATCTTTGGTAATGGAGAGGAAGTATCTGAATAATCCACACCATAAGTCTAAGCATACCTTTGGCTACAAGAAGAGAGTTGTAACGAGCTATAGAGCCATCGGGATTTAACCTTCACAACAAATACCCATTTACATCCAATAGTAGCTTTTCCAACAAGCAAAGTTATCAAATCCCAAGTACCATTGACATCCAAAGCCCCCATTTCTTCTTCCATAGCAGCTCGCCAACCAGGATATGATAATGCTTCATGAATAGTTTTAGGAAATGAAACAGAATCTAAAGACAATAAATGAGCTAGAAGAAGAATAAGAAATGTGGTCATACAAAACAAAAGAACAAATAGGATAGGTACACTTACATTTACCTTTTCTAAGAACAATAGGAAGATCAATGCTGGGATCAAGAGGATTCGGAATGGTAGGAGCTGGATCCGGTGATGAAGAGTCTGGCGTCAGGCATGAGTCGAGAGCCTCTAACCTACGAGAATAAACATGAATAATTGGAGGAGGTTAGTAGGTGCTGGTGCTAGTGTAGGTGCAGATGGAGATTTTGCAGAAGGATTGAGTGAAATAACAGGTTGAGATGCGGTATAGACCAGAAGATTCTCCTTCTCTTTTTGACTATCATACATAGGAGAGGAAGGAAAGAAAGGTGTAGACTCAAAGAAAGTGACATCAGCAAATACAAGATAACGATTAAGCGTTGAAGAAAAACACTTGTAACCCTTTTGAAGTCTAGAATATCCTAAAAAGACACATTTAAGGGATTTTGGATCAAGTTTGGTAATATGTGGACGAACATCACGAACAAAACAAGTACATCGAAAAATATGGGGATCAATAGGAAGCAGGAGTTTTGACAGTGTTAAGAACTAGTTGTAAATATAGTTCTGTTAGGAGTTAGATTCCTAATAGGTTCATAGTATCCTGTATATGTATATATATGTGTCCCTATTGATGAAAATATAACAACAATATTTTTCCACGTTGAATTACATGGTATTAGAGCCTGGGGCTTGTTAAGTTTTCTTTTTTTTTTCTCTGCTCTTTTGTGTTGAAACTACAGGCAAAGTGTTTTTTTTGGTGACTGTCAGTCTAGGTCACCCACTTAGGTTAGTGTTTTGTCTCACCGTCACCCAAGGAAGAAGAGCAGGCCGCCGATCAACTCTCCCTCCCAATCCGGTCATCGGAATCCTCGCGAGTGGGCTTCATGCGCCACTCATATTTTTTTCGCTATTCTTCACGCGCCAGTGCGTGTGGGCACGTCCGGCCATCTCCTGTCACCGGCTCTCAGTTTCTGGCTTCGATTCTGCCAGTACAGTGCAACCCAGTGTGTTGCATCGACCCTCTTCGACTTTTGTGGTGTTTTTCATGTTGCAACTTTGCTGCCGCTTTGCTGGGTACAGTCTGAATTTGTGAATTTATATTCTGCTGCTGCCTATTTGCTATTCTTCTATCAAGTTACCAAGAATCGTAGTTTTCCTTTGCTGTGCTACATTTGTTTTTGAGCGTTTAGTCACAAATCATGACGACTACTCTATCGGAGATTTTCGAATAGAAACTTGTCATCACTGATGTGGTGTAGTTACGGAAGAAAATAACAGAACACAAACTTACTGGCTCCAATTTTCTGGCATGGAGTAAAATAGTTCGTATATATTTTCGTAGTTTGGATAAGGATGACCACTTGACCAATGATCCACATGAAGGAGATGTTAGGAAATCTGGCTTAGAGAGGATGCTCTGTTATTTTTACAGCTTTGGAATTTGATTGACAATGAGGTAATTGGTTTAATTAATCATTGTGAGTTTGTTAAGGAGTTGATGGATTATCTTGAATTTTTGTACTCGGGAAAAGGTAATCGATCTCGTATGTATGAGGTCTACAAAGGATTTTATCGGGCCGACCAGCAAGATAAGCCCCTCACAGCTTATTTCATGGAATTTAAGAAGATTACGAGGAACTTAATGTTTTATTGCCTTTTAGCCCCGATGTTAAGGTTCAACAGACTCAGTGAGAACAAATGGCTGTAATGAGTTTTCTTGCAGGTCTTGCTCCGATTTTTGAAACTGCCAAATCACAGTTTCTTTCAGGCAATGACGTTACCACTCTTTAGGAGACTTTCGCTAGATTACTATGTACTAAAGGTTCTCATACCGCATCCCTTATGATAATAGCGCCCTTGTGAGTCGTAATCAGATAGTTACGCAGCCAAGAAAACAGAGGAAGAGAAGGAAATAATTGTTGTAATGGAGCAATTTATCGGGAGGCGAGCATTCTTATTTACCTTTATTGCCATGAAAATGGTCACACTAAACGGTATTGTAAAAAACTGATAAATAAGCCGCCAAGGGCAATTATGGCCACTCAAGATTCTGCAGTTACTTCTTCTGTCAACACCATAACAATTTCTACTGCGGAGTATGCTGAGCTCTCTAGATACCATTCTTCTAAGTCTACTAATTTCTCAGTTGCTGCTGTTGCCAAATCAGGTACTCCTACTACATGTCTTATGTCTACCTCATCAGAGTGGGTCCTTGATTCTGGTTGCACAGATCATATGACTGGTAACCCTAGTCTCCTATCCTTAGTAAAAGAATCTGAACAATTTAATCGTCATGTTACTCTAGTTGATGAGTCCACATCTTCTGTCCAGTGTATTGGCACAGCCAATCCCATCCCATCTCTTCCGTTGTCTTTTGTTTTTTGTTTGCCTCGTTTTTCGTTCAATATATTACCTGTTAGCAAAATTACTCATCTACTAAATTGTTGTCTTAAATTTTATCAACATCTTATGTTGATACTCAAAATGGGGATGCAGAAAGAAAAAGTCGACATCTTTTTGAGGTTGCTAGGGCACTTCTATTTCGAATGAAAGACCCTAAACATTTTTGGGCGGATGCTGTCTCTACTGCATGTTTTTGATTAATCGCATGCCTTCTGTGCTTAATGGTGCAATTCCTTATAGTGTCTTGTTTTTGTTATGATTGTTATGATTAGCTGTTGTATTTAACTGTAATTAGCTGTCATTAGTGGTACTTAGCTGTGTTATGATTAGCTGTTGTTAGTTGTCATTAGTTGTACTTAGCCGTGTTATGATTAGCTGTTGTATTTAGCTGTAATTAGCTGTCATTAATTGTACATATGTAGTACTATTTATATCCTCAATTCTTGAGGGAATAATTAAGTTAATATTTCCTCTCATTCTTCTTCTTCATATGGTATCAGAGCCAAAGAAGGGCTGATTTTTGCTTCTGCACTTTCTGCCTCTGTATTTTCTGCATTCTCTGCACTTTCTGCCCCTGCACTTTCTGCTTCTATATTTTCTGCATTTCCTGCACTTTCTGCTTCTGCACTTTCTGCAAAGGGCTTGAATACATTCTTCTTCTTTTCTCTTTCTCTTTTCTAAGGGATTTCCAATTACCCTATTATTCTCTCTCTTCTATAGTAACTGTTCTGCTACTGAATATGGCTGAATCAGGTCTAATTAAGTCTCTTCTTCCTAATTCTACTAGTATTACTACTGTAAAACTTCAAGGCAGTAGCAATTACATTTCTTGGTTCAATTCTATTGAACTATGGTTCTTAGGCCAAGTATATGATGATCATCCTATTAAGAATGCTACTGATATCGTTGCAACCGATAGGACAGCATGGATTCGAATTGATGCTCAGTTGTGTAGCCTATTATGGCATACTCTTGATCCCAAATTACTTCCTCTTTTTCAGTCCTGTAAAACCTATTGTAAGGTCTGGACAAAAGCCAAAACATTGTTTACCAATGATATACAACGAATTTACAATGTTGTCTCTAATATTGTCCATTTGCAGCAAAATCAAATGGATATGGCTAGTTACATTGGGCAAGTTGAGACATTGAAAGATGAGTTTGTTTCCATTATGCCTTTCACAGAGAATATTGCTGAACAAGAAAAACAAAGAGACATGTTTTTTATGGTCTTGGCTCTAATCGGCCTTCGACCCGATCTTAGCTCTGTTCGAGATCAAATTTTGACTAGTTCCTTTGTTCTTACCTTAGAAGATATCTCTGCTCGACTTCTTCGTATTTCCACCACTTCAGCTGCACCTCCTAACATTGAAGCTTCTACTTTTGCCATCTAGAATAGTAATCAAAAATAGAAAGGTAATAGGTATAAGTATAAGGTTCACTGCACTTATTGTGATAAACCAGGACATACTCGTGAAACCTGTTGGAAATTACATGGTAAACCGTCTCAGAATCAATCTACTGGTACTAGACGACCTGCAGCTCATATGGTTCAGAGTAATGGAGCTGGAATTCTTCCTTTGCCTAGTACATCAAGCAACTGCATCACTCTGACAGGATTAGAATATGAAGAATATGCCCAATTCCAGGCAGCCAAACAACAAGCTCAACAACAGTCATCTAGTCTACAACACTCTAGCACTTTAGTTGCTTGTTTGTCTCAGTCCTCAATTGGTACTCCTTGGATACTTGATTCCGGCGCTTCTGATCACATTTCTGGTAATGAAACATTGTTCTCTACTCTCATTCCTACTCTAGACTCATCCACAGTCACCTTAGCTAATGGTTCAGAAACTATAGTTAAAGGCATTGAGACCGTTCAACTTATTCCATCAATAACTTTACAATCTGTCTTATACACCCCTGGCTGTCCTTATAATTTAATTTCCGTTAGCAAAATCACCGAACTGCTTGATTGCATTGTCTTTTTTATAGCTAACTATGGTGTTGTGCAGGATCGGCGTACGGGGAAAACGATTGGAATAGGATATAAGTCACATGGCTTGTATTACATATGCCCTCTGAAAGCCACTATTACATTAGCTTCTACTGCTTCCGCTAAGCTTCTACACAATCGTTTTGGTCATCCTAGTCTTCTTAAACTTAAACATTTAGTTCCTAGCTTATCTTCATTAAGTGTTTTGGAATGTGAATCTTGTCAACTTGGAAAACAATCTTGTGTTTTATTTCCTAAGATTGTCAATAATAAAGCTTTGGCTATGTTTGATATTGTTCATTCAGACATTTGGGGTCCTAGTCGTGTTCTTTCTTTGGCAGCTATCTATCAATGGCCTCTTCATCAACTTGACATCAAAAATGCTTTCTTGCATGGGGAATTGACCGAGGAAGTATATATGGAGCAACCTCCTGGTTTTGTTGCTCAGGGGGAGTCTAGTTTGGTATGTCGACTACGTCGATATCTCTATGGCTTGAAACAATCTCCACGTGCATGGTTTGGAAGATTTAGTGCTGTTGTCCAGAAATTTGGCATGCATCGAAGTGACGTTGATCATTCAGTCTTCTATCGGCATGGAAATCATGGGAAATGTACTTATCTAGTTGTTTATGTTGATGATATTGTCATAACTGGCAATGATCATGAAGGGATTTCTCAACTAAAGCAGCATTTATTCAACAACTTTCAAACTAAAGATTTGGGAAAGCTAAAATATTTTCTTGGGATTGAGGTAGCACAGTCCAAGATTGGAGTTGCAATCTCACAAAGAAAGTATGCTCTTGATATATTAGAAGAAACAGGTATGATGGGTTGCAAACCTGTGGATACTCCTATGGGTCCCAATGTAAAACTTATTCCAGGACAGGGGGAGACATTTAAAGATCCTGGCAAATATCGGAGGCTTGTTGGAAAATTAAACTATCTTACTATTATGCTACCGGATATTTCTTTTGCCGTGAGTGTGGTTAGTCAATTTCTTCAATCTCCATGTGATAGTCATTGGGGTGCTGTTGTTCGCATTCTGAGATATATCAAAGGCACTCCTGGGCAAGGTCTGTTATATGAGAACAAGGGTCATTCACAAGTGGTTGGCTATTTAGATACAGATTGGGCAGGTTCTCCCTCTGACAGATGGTCCACTTCTGGTTATTGTATCATGATTGGAGGAAATTTGATATCATGGAAAAGTAAAAAGCAGGATGTTGTGGCTAGGTCAAGCGCAAGAAGCAGAGTATCGAGCCATGGCATTAGCCACTTGTGAACTTGTTTGGCTCAAGCAACTTCTTCAAGAGTTGAAGTGTGGAGAAATAAAACAGATGACACTGATATGGGACAATCAAGTAGCACTCCATATTGCCTCAAATCTAATGTTTCATGAAAGAACGAAACATATTGAGATCGATTGTCATTTCATCAGACAAAAGATTGAGTCAGGATGCATATCTACTTCCTTTGTCAGTTCGAACGATCAATTGGCAGATGTACTGACCAAATCTTTACGAGGACCTCGAATTGAATACATTTGTGGCAAGCTAGGAACATACAACATGTATGCTCCAGCTTGAGGGGGAGTGTTATGATTGTTATGATTAGCTGTTGTATTTAGCTGTAATTAGCTGTCATTAGTTGTACTTAGCTGTGTTATGATTAGCTGTTGTTAGTTGTCATTAGTTGTACTTAGCGGTGTTATGATTAGCTGTTGTATATAGCTGTAATTAGCTGTCATTAATTGTACATATGTAGTACTATTTATATCCTCAATTCTTGAGGGAATAATTAAGTTAATATTTCCTCTCATTCTTCTTCTTCACAGTTTCCTTCTAAACTTCTATTCCCTATTGAACTTCGTATTTTTGGTTGTACTTGTTTTGTTCGTGAATTCGTCCTTAGGTTTCCAAATTAGATCCAAAATCCCTTCGTTGTGTTTTCCTTGGGTATTCTCGGCATCCAAAGGGGTATCCTTGTTTCTCTCCCGATCTTGATCGTTATCTTATTTCTGTAAATGTCTCATTTTTCGAGACTACTTCATTTTTTCCTTCTCCTATATATTAGAGTGAGGGGGAGGATGATGAGCTTTTAGTCTACGCTATCCAGCAATTTCCTAGCTCTCCTGCTCCTGTTCCTGTTCCTGAACTTGCACTGCTCCTGCTACAGCGTCTCCTCCTCCTATTCGCCCTCTTGCACCAGCATCGTCCCGTCCTCATTTGAACAGGTTTATTCCAAGAGATCATGAACTCTTGACGCACTTTCCCACCTACCACTTCAACAGAAGATCCGGTTCCCTCCACTCAACCTGAGCCTGTGCCATCCACTCCTCAGTCAGACCTTGACATTCCCATTGCTTTTCGAAAAGGCAAACGCAAGTGTACCTATCCTATTTCTTCGTTTGTTAGTTATGATCATCTTTCTTCTTCATCTCGTTGTTTTGTAAGTAACCTAGACTCTGTCTCTATCCCTAAAACTATTGTCCAAGCTTTGTCCCATCCTGGTTGGTGTGTAGCAATGAAAGAGATGGCTGCTTTAGATACTAATGGTACTTGGGATCTTGTGCCTCTCCCGGAAGGTAAGAAAGCTATTGGTTGTAAATGAGTTTTCACAGTTAAAATGAATCCTGATGGGTCTGTTGCTCGTCTCAAGGCTCGATTAGTTGCTAAGGGCTATTCTCAGATTTATGGTCTTGATTACTCTAATACTTTTTCTCCTGTAGCCAAAATGTCTTCTGTTTGTTTGTTTATTTCTTTAGCAGCTACTTTTGACTGACCTTTACATCAACTGGATGTTAAGAATGTCTTTCTTCATGGAGATCTTCAGGAGGAAGTTTACATGAGCAACCGCCAGGCTTTGTTGCTCAAGAGGAGTTGGGGTAAAGTGTGTAAATTTCGAAAATTCTCTTTATGACCTAAAATAGAATCCTCGAGCTTGGTTTGGTAGATTTTGCAATGTGGTACACCAATTTGGCATGCAGAAGAGTACTTCTGATCATTCTGTATTTTTCAGAAGTACAAGACTGGTGGATTCTACTTGTGGTTTATGCTGATGACATTGTTATTACAGGGGGAGGGTGGATTCAGCAGGCATTACATCACTCAAGTCATTCCTCCAGACTCAGTTCTAGACAAAGACTTAGGATTGTTGAAGTATTTTTTGGGTATTGAAGTGTCTAGTATAAGAGAGGCATCTTCTTATCTCAAAGGAAGTATGTCCTTGACTTACTGAAGGAAACTGGAAACTTGGGTGCCAAGCCATGCAGTGCTCCAATGACTCCTAATTTTCAACTTTCAATTGGTGGTGAGCTATTTGATGATCCTGAGATGCATAGAAGATTGGTGGGCAAACTAAATTATCTTCCTGTAACACGTCAAGATATTGCTTACTCTGGGAGCATCTTAAGCAAGTTTATGTCTTCTCCTATTGTTATCCATTGGGAAGCTTTAGGACAAATTTTGTGCTCCTTGAAGGTAATCCAGGTCGTGGCCTCCTTTACAGTAATCATGGGCATTTGGACATGAGTGTTTTTCAGATGCGGATTGGGCAGTTTCGAAGGTTGATAGAAGATCAACTTCTGGATATTGTGTCTTTGTGGGTGGAAACTTGATATCGTGGAGGAGCAAGAAACAAAATGTAGTCTCACAATCGAGTGTTGAATCAGAATATCGAGCTATGGCACAATCTGCTTGTGAAATAATTTGGATTTATCAGTTGTTAGTGGAAATTGGCTTCAAGTCGTCCTTGCCTGCAAATTTATGGTCTGATAATCAAGTTGCTCTTCACATTGCATCAAATCTAGTATTTCATGAATGAACAAAACTATTCGAGATTGATTGTCATTTCATTCGTGAAAAGATACAATATGGTGTTATCTCTACAGGGCAGGTTAAAACAAGTGAACAGTTAAGAGATATCTTTACAAAAGCTCTAAATGGACCTCGGGTTAACTATCTTTGTAACAAGTTGGGTACTAGTTGTAAATAGAGCTATGTTAGGAGTTAGATTCCTAATAGGTTTATAGTATCCTGTATACGTATATATACGTGTCCCTATTGATGAAAATATAACAACAATATTTTTTCCACGTTGAATTATAGACAGAAAAAGGGTAGCATAAGGAATATCGCCTTGAAGAACGGATCAAGGCATATGATTAATTAAAAAACAAGCAGTGGGCACAACATCAACCTAAAAAGGTTTAGGAACTTTCATTTGAAAAGAAGGTGCTCGAGCTGCCTCAAGGAGGTGATGGTTTTTTCTTTCGGCAACCCCAATTTGAGGTGTATCAACATGAGGATTGTTGTAGAATGCTATTTTATGGAATAAGTTACATCAGTGGTCACTTAATTTTATACTCAGTTTTATTTAGGTTATAAAATTTTATTTGTCATTTTTAATCACTCAACTTTAGTTTTTGTTTCAACAAGAGGTCACTTACCAAAAATGACAAATTAAAGTTAGGTGACCTTATAAAATTAAATGTGAATTTAGGTGACCATTATTGTAATTTACCTACCATTTTATGTCATAACTTTGAAACATTTCTGAAAGTATTCTTTAGTATTGTCGTTGCGTAATGTTTGTATAGAAACATTAAATTATGTTCTTATTTCAGCACAAAAGGCACAAAAGATAGAAAATAGTTCGGATCAACTTTTCATTATGTATAACCAAGTAACTCGAGAATAATCATCGACAAAAGAAGGTCAATGATTACCTGTCATATGATTTGTGCATGACAAAAGTTAATGGGACAAAGTTACAGGTCAATGATTACCGGTCATATGATTTGTACATGCATAATCATTGACCTGTTTCGATGAGGATTCTACAAGACATCAAGTAGGTTTATTTGAATTAGCAATGGTAGAAACAAAGGAATTGGTAAACTTTAAGGATGCTTGATATTAAGAAAACTTTCAAATTCTCCTGCAGAACTTGTAATCGATTGCCCAGATGGTGAAGCAATGGTAGGATCCTGAATGTCTACATTTGCCTTTGGATGTGGCAGAGGTTTATTTGGAGTTTCCAACAAGTGCGCCTTGATTGAGTTAATGACAATAATAGCAAACTACTCCATTAGGACCCCAATTAGTAGCTATAACATTACGAGCAATAGATCCTCCTCTGTTTGCAGAATTATAGTTGCTTCCCCTATTCCTTGCCTTCCACGACTTACAAGAGCATTATTAGTGGCAGAATATGAAGAATGAGAGGTTGAGAGTACTCTGGTGAATGTTTTTGCAAAGAAGAAATATCAATACTAGAAAGAAATTGTGATCTCGCAGTGTCAAACTCTGGAGGTAAACCAACAAGAAAAACTCATAATATCCATCTGTTCACGTTGAGCTTGTTACACTTTTATATCAGTACTAAAGGGCAATAGGACATTAAGCTCCTCATGTATTTGCTTGAGATCTAAAAAATAGCAGTACGAGGTCTATCTTGCTTTTCTAAGCGATAAAATGCTTTGCAACCATCATAGATTCTAGAGATATTGCCTTTCCCAGAATATAAAACATCCAAATAATCTATGAGTTCATTAACAAATTCCCAATGATTGATTAGGCTAATTACCTCATTGTCAATAGAATTTCATATTTGCAACGACACCAAGCATCTCCTCTCAACCAATTATGTCCGCATCATCAGTTGGTGAATCACTACTAAGGTGATCATCTTTAATAATGCTTCGCAAATTAATTCGAATAGTCTTGCTCCAATCCAAATAATTAGAGTCATTAAGTTTGTTTTCTGTGATCTTAGTCATTACTGGAACCGCATCAGTGATAACAGCCTTTTGATTGGGAGTTCCCATGATGTTTAAATAAAAGCACTCTCAAATTGAAATGACCATAGGAACAAAAATTGATATAAACAAGAAGAAATCACCGAGAAAAAAAATTACTCAAAGGAACAGAATTGCAGCAACGATAGCAACTGAAACCATCAGAAGTACCTAAGAAACATGTGCGACTCACTGGGTTGCACATAAAAAAAAAAGAAACAAGCCAAACACAAGAACTCAACAAACAAAGCATCACTCTATAAAATACTTAAAACAAGGAACCTGAAGTTGACGTTAACAGGTCAATGCACCAGTCAATAGTGCCGCATAAGGGGAGTCGATGTCAGAGAAGAGAACCGGTGATGAAAAGACTGGTCTGATACGATATTATGAATTGAGAAGAATTTGTGTTTGCACTTGTTACATAGGTTTATATACAAGAACTTTCTAGGCTATTCAGGACTATAAATGATTAACTAATTAGGAATAATAATTTTCCTTAACGATCTTCAAGTCTTTAATCTCATTTAGATTCTATTTTGTCTGTTACTCTATTATTTTGAGATTCAGTTTAGGAATATTTATCCTACCACAGATAGGTAGATATTTGGACAATTTTTTTGGTACAAGCCTTATATTATCGGGTCATTATCATGCAATTTTCCTCATGTCTAAATGTATGTTTTTTTTTTTTTTTTTGGTGGACTAGTGTTGTCCTAAATGGTTCTGATGCTGTTATTTTGTTTCATGTCTGCCTCTGTCCAAGAATATTTAGAGGCCAAGAGTAAGAATTGTTAATTGAAAGATGCATTCCATGAAGGGAAGAGTGTTTAGATAATTGATTGTTGAAACGTATTTTCTTCAAGGCCTCGAGTTTTTAAGTCTGATTTTGTTAGTTCTGAGGGATGCTAGCAAGCATCTACTTATTTTCCATTTCTGTGAAATTCTTTTGGAAGTTTCAATTGTAGGACAATTTATCATTTGAACTGGTAGGAGCAGTGACTGAACTACAAAGAATAGTTAAATCCTCATTGATTAATTATTGATATCAAGTGTTATTTAATTTCTATTGAATAAAATTGACTAGAACTGCCACAACTACAAAGGGGAAAGGAAAAATAATGCAGACAACTAAAGTAACAGGAAAAAAAATGTCTTATATCTACTTCATCTTTGAGGTGTCCTCTTATGACAAAACCTGTGGGTGGGAATTCTGCATGTGAATGTTATTTGGTTGTCTTTTCTAACCACTGAACATGGTTTTATGTAAAAACCACTATTTTATGTAAATATTCTACCATTAACACTGGAGTTGACGCATTCAAAATGTGTGTTTTTTTTCTTCTTTTTCCATCCGTCAATAATCCTCTTCCCTCTTTTTTCTTTTGTTCTCAAAGTTTATCATTTTGATATATTTTGATTGTTGCACACAGATAGATTAAATGATTTTTAGAATTCGTATTGAATTTTAGAATCCAATTGGATTCTCGTTTCACAAATACAATTTTTCTCTCACCTTCTCTCGTCATGTTCTAGATTGATTTAATATGGTTCTGTGATTGCTTTATTATGTAGCTAGAGTAATTGAGGAGGAGATGTTTGGGGTAAACAATTTGTCTTGGATCTCTGCAAAAGCAACATTAGAAGCTTCACGTCTTGCAGAGCTTTTGATTCTTCAGACTGGAATGACAGCATTTGGGAAAGCATTCTACAGGAATCATAGTGATCTTGTGCCTAATGTACAATTCTTAGATCTAATTATTAAATCTGTTAAAATCTCTGTATACATCCTGAGGAACAGCTTTAACATATTGCATTTATAATTTGAATACAGCTCGCAGCAAAACTTGAAGCACTTCGGGATGAATACATGCGTTATGCTGTTGAAAAATGTTCCTCTGTACTGAGAGAATACCATTCAGCTGTGGAGACAATTACTGGTGAAGTTGCAATTTATAAATTATAATTTGACTTGAAGGAGCCAGTTGTACGGATAAAATGCTTATATTTCTTGCCTTATGCCCTTAATTTGTGCAGACATTTTAATTGAGAAGGGAGAGATAAAAGCTGCAGAAATTTGGGATATATACAAAAGAGCTCCCCGAATACCTCAAGTAAGTTCTCGTGCTCAGCAGTGAATAATAATTGTCCTGGTACCAATGCACATTTTCATTAGTAACTTCTCGTGCTTAGCAGTGAATAATAATTGTCCTGGTACCGATGCACATTTTCATTAGTAACATTTACATTTCATTTTATTCTTATAGTGCCGGGGGATAAATGATAGTGTTAGAATATATTAGAATCTTGTACTTATTAGAATATATTAGGCTGAGATTGTGCATATATTAGGTTGACATCCAACTATAATTAGGAGATATTTTTCATTTTTTAGGATTGATACTTTGTACTATTTACATCCTATCTAATACGAGGAATTAATCAAGTGACTGCTTGTTTCAAATGTCTCTTCTCCTTTTCTTTTCACATGGTATCAGAGCTTAAGTAGGCCTGACAATATCTTCTCTTCTTTTCTTCCCTGATTTGCTTCTTTCTTCAACACTGTTACACAAACATACTGTTACTAAACCCACCAATTTCTGAAAAAGCTAGCTCTCACCAACCTCTAGATTGCTTCAGCAGCTGTTGACGAACCCCAAACACAGAATTCCCGCGCCGGAATGATCGCCATTGACCACCATGCATCGCCCTAACTATTCGGACTCTGATCAGCACACCAGTGCGTGAGTTCACTTTCTACGACCTTTCCTATCGAACAAACTTCCAGTAAGGTCGCCTGCTTCCGGCAATCATTCCTACCACCTTCACACTCCTCAGATCACCTACCTTCTCCTATCAAGGCACAAACTGTACAACATTTTTACCCAGAGAATATTCAAGGAAAACACAACAAAGGGATTTTGGATCCAATTTGGTAACCTATGGACGAATATCACGCACAAGATAAGTACAACCAAAAATACGAGGTTCAATGGGGGAAACAAAGTTAGAGAGAAGTAAGACACTAAATGGAAGTTCACTATTGAGCGCAGAAGAAGGCATACAATTGATAAAAAAACAAGTAGAGACAGCATTGACCCAAAAATGTTTAGGTGCCTTCATTTGGAATAGAAGTGCCCTGGCAACCTCAAGAAGATGTCAGTTTTTTCTTTCTGCAACCCCATTCTAAGGAGTATCAACACAAGAGGTTTGATGAAGAATACCATTATGTGACATATATGATTGAAAAAAACTAGATAAATATTCTTTAGCATTATCACTTTGCAATATGCGAACAAAGATATTAAATTGAGTTTTAATCTCACCACAAAAAGAACCGGAGATAGAAAATCTCAGAACGAGTTTTCATTACATATAACCAAGTAACACGAGAATAATTATTCATAGAAGTCAAAATATCGAAACCTAGTTTGTGAAGTAACACGACACGAACCCCAAACATCTGAATGAACTAACTCAAAAGGGGATGAAGCCCGTTTATTGACTCGAGGAACTAAAGGTAAACGATGATGTTGGGAAAATTGACAAGACTCATATTCTAGAACCGATAAAGACTAAAATTGTGGACACAATTTCTTTAAAATAGGCAATGAAGGATGACCCAGACGATAATGAACTTCAAGAGAAGATAGAGCATTATCACAAGTCAAACATAATGAAACCTGTTAATCTAGAAGATAAAGGCCACCAAACTCACGTCCTCTATGAATAATCCGCTTCGTCAAAAGATCCTAAAACACATATTAAGTAGGGTAAAACTTTACACAACAGTTTAGTATACGAGTAATTTTGCTAATAGAAAGTAGATTGAACGAAAAACGAGACAAACATAATACAAAAGACAAAGAAAGATATAGAGTGGGATTAGCAGAGCCAATACCCTTAGCAGAAGAGCTGGACCCATCAGCTAGAGTAACATGATGATTAAATTTATTAGGTTCTTTTAATCAGGATAAGAGATTAGGGTTGCCTGTTATGTGATCTGTGCAACCAGACTCAATGACTCATTCTGAGGTAAATATAAGACAAACATTAGGTGTACCTGAATTGGCAATAGCAGCGACAGAGGGATCAACAAACTTAGAAAATCAGTATCTAGAGAGCTCAGCATACTCCGCAGTAGATATAGTCAGTGTTGTCAGAAGAACCAACTGCAGAATCTTGAGTGGCCACATTTGCCCTTGGCGGTCTATTTATCGGTTTCTTGCAATACCAATATTGTGACCAGATTCATGGCGATAGTGGCAAATAATAATACTTGCCTTCCGATTAATTGCTCCATTACTACAGTTATTTCGTCCCCTTCCTCTGTTTCCTGGCTGCTCGGTTACATGATTACGGCTCACAAGAGCATTATTTACAGAAGGTGAAGGGGTATGAGATCCTTCAGTATGCAGCACTCTAATGAAAGTCTCTTGAAGAAAGGTAATATCATTGCTAGAAAGAACCTATGATTTGGCAGGTTGAAAAGCTGGAGAAAGTCCTGCAAGGAAACTTATGACAGCCATTTGCTCTCGCTGGGTCTGTTGAACTTTGACATCAATGCTGAAGGGCAATAGAATATTGAGTTCCTCATAAATCCTTTTAAATTCCATGAAATAGGTTGTAAGAGGCTTCTCTTGCTGATCAACTTAACAAAATCCTTTGCAAACTTCGTACATACGTGACAAATTCCATAAAAATTCAAGATACTCCATTAGCTCCTTAGCAATTTCACAGTGATTGATCAAGCCAACCACTTCACTGTCAATAGAATTTTGGATTTGTAGAAATAACCGCGCATCTTCCCTTAACCAACTCTGTCTCGTATTATCAGTCGCTGGATCATTAGTTAGGTGATCATCTTTGTTCACACTTCTCAAGTAAATTCCACTTGTTTTACTCTAATCCAAATAATTAATCCCATTAAGTTTATGTTCAGTGATTTTGGTCATTGCTGGGACTATCTCAGCAACGGCAGCTTTATTGTCAGTGGTCATACTTAAAATTGAATGCTCAACACAAGAGGCAAGGCACAAAACAGTAATCATAACGTGAAGAATCAACACAAACGGAAGCAAAAGTAACCATAACTTGAAGAATCAACACAAACAAAAGCAGAGGCAAAAATAGCGTAACCCAAAACAGAAAAGCTGAGAAGCCCCTACCGGAACTTCGCCAGATCAGAAAGGTCAGTACCGGAATAGACTACTAACACCAAATTGACGTTGGAGAACCAAGCCCGGTCGCCAGAAACCACCAGTGAGACAAAGGCAGAATCTTCTTAGGGCACGTGAGAGCCACTCACCGGTCGTCAGGCCACCAGAATTGGTGGAACGGCCTATCAGTAGCCTTGCTACCTTCCTTGGGTGGCGGTGAGGCAAGAATCATAGTCTAGGTAGGTATCCTTGACTGACAGTACCAAAACCAAAAAGCAAAGCAAGCTTCTTACTGGGAAGCTTCACAGACAAAAACTAACGAGCCGAAGGCTATGACACCATGTAATTAATTGAGGAAATTGTTGTTGTGGTTCTATTTCATCAATGAGGGAGACAATATATATGCACAAGATGTTTCAAACTATTTAGGAATCTAACTTCTAGATTACTTAGGAATAAATCTCTAAGAGCATGCTATATACAAATAGGACTCGAACTTTTCTTGACAATACTATTTCTACCTTAACTAATATGAGGAATGAATCAAGCTGATTGCTTGTTTCAAATATCTCTTCTCCTTTTCTTTTCACAGATAGCAGTTTCTGACATTTATGATCAGCTTTTTTATTCTACCTGCTTTAAGACAAAAGGCCAAATGCTATACTGTGGCCTTTTAGTGTCTTGCTATGATTGATTGCTCATAGTGAGGTGCTACTAGCTCTAGCAAAGGCTCCCGATGTTGTAGTTTTCTGAACAGGAATATATAAGTTAAGGTTTATGAGAGGTCTCCCTCCTTACTTGGCCACATATGAATTTCATTGACCAATTGCACACAATTGCTATGTTGAAAAATACTGATGGTTTGGAGGATTTATTGCTGAAAGTTGTCATGATTGAAATGAACTTGATTGTTTACTGTTCAGTCTGCTGTTAACCCTGTTGATGAATATGGAGCCTTAATTTATGCTGGAAGATGGGGGATCCATGGGGTTTCACTTCCTGGAAGGGTTACATTTGCACCGGGAAATGTTGGGTTTTCAACCTTTGGTGCTCCCCGCTCCATGGAGGTAATAGAAATGCAATCTGTGAATTTTCCTATGCTACCCAACTTTTTATGTTAATGATGCCGACTTTTATTTTTTGGTTACTTTTCCAATGGCTTGATGACAGACTCAAATTATCAGTGATGAAACTTGGAAGCTTATAGATGGCATTTGGGATAAAAGGGTTCAGGAAATAAAAGCTGAAGCATCAATGCAGATCGAGGAAGACAATGAAAAGCCAGAACTTTTGATGGCCAGCCATTTCCTTTGAAGATGAATGTTCTCTCTTCATGGCTTGAATGCAAGTCAATGTCTCTGTCCACCTGCAATGTATGCAATTCCATCTTAAACCTAATTTATTTTTGGTTTCTCTGGGGTTGGTGGCATATGAGAAATGCAAGTGTAGCTGCTGCTCAAAATAATCCTCTCTTAGAATAGGTTGTTCCACTTTGCAACCTAGTGAGAGGCAGAGAACCAATTCTTTGCTTTTTCTTTTGGGTAATGTAGTACCTATAAAGATGATATAGCAACAATGATGTAGCAAAAATAATCCTGACCTAATTAGTTATAGATTTGACAACAGAATAGTTAAAAAGAAAACTATAGGTCAGGGAAAATAAACTACTAATTAAATTTGGTCTTTTATCACTCAAAATCTAAAATCTGAAAATCTGCCTGTAAACAGAAATTAACAGCCTCTTATAGCATAAAATCCCTATTTGAATAAGTTTTTATTTATAAGTACTAACAGAGTAAGGACTAAACATAACTCCTACTAGAATGAGGTGCTAATAGTAAATCCTATTGAAAAAGAACTCGACTAAAATTGAAATTTACTTAAATAAAACATAAAATAACCTAATTCAAAAAATTGCTATAGTTGCATGAATGGTTATTTGTGAAAATTCCCAAATTTCTGAAAATTTTTTATTTTGCTCTTTCATCAATTCCACTGGGATAGAGACAACTTGTGAAAAAATAGTAGCATAAAAGCCATTCAAATAACCCATCCTATCTACAGGCTAGCAAAGTTGGTGGAAAAACAAGGACTTCTATTCATTTGCACCAACCTTCTATTGATCAGGTTTGCTGCTTTGGAGATGTATTTCAACTCGATGCTTTGATTGCATAAAAAGAGAATCTGATTTGGTTTGGTAAGTTGCAATAGGAATCAGATTAAACGCGTGCTGGAGTATTCTACGCATACAGCCAGTTATCCTAAACTAAAATAGTTAATATAAAACTTACATTATGTTGCATGGTTTAGTAAGCTGGCATGTTAATGTAAACTCAAATGGTTTCCTTGTTGTAACTGCTTCTTTACTTATTTTTAAACTATGATAAGACATAAAAAAATGGAATAGAATCTAATCCAACTGCATTTTTATTGTTACTAAAATGCGTTTGGTTATATTCTGTTTCAGTCCAGAATGCCTTACCAAACATAGCCTAAATTCTTAACTTTTTTAGCGTGTGCACAGTGCACCTATGGTTGTCATATTTGTGTTTGTGCAAGTCTATCGTCTAAGGGGTGGCAACCATAATCATTTCTTTATAGCCATCACTCTTGGTTTGGATCTTTTTGCTTGTTTTGGAGTAAATGTACATATCAATGCATGGAAACAGTAAAGCGTGATCTTGTCGCCACGACGCTTGTTCTTCTTCATCTCCTGCTGTTAGATGGGAGGTTGTTTTTATTCAAGTAATAGCATCTGATTATCTTTTGGGCTGCCTCAAGGGAAATGAATTAAAAAAGCCGTTAAGTTTATATTACGTATTGATTCCAACCATCAGAGGATCCGTATGGTTTTGTCCATGAGTAAAATAGAGAACTTTTCACGAAGTCACTCAATTTCTCTAGTGGCTGGAGTTAAAGCAGAACAGTTTATGTTGACTTAGAAACTTTTAAGTTACTATTTATATGAGCAATTAAGACCTATTACATTTTTAAAACATTGTTTCCAATCTGATAATGCCTTCAAATTTGAGTTGCCCCTAAAACACAGGTGGTGTGAGGGAAGAAAAGGGAGGGCATCATCTGTTCGATTCATTAGACACAACTACCGATATATGCCGGCATGATTATTTCACAAGAAACTCTGCATGTCAATGGCAGGGAAGATGAGGTTTTCGGTGGAATCAGTTTTGTTGTTTGTTTTTAGGCCGAAGCAAGGTTTGCTTGCTGAATTTTTTTTTTTTTTCTTTTTTCAATATAAATTGTGAAATTTCTTTTAATCCATTGGGACATTTATTCGAGTAATTCGTAACTCTAGTTCTTTCTCCCCTTTTTGGGAAGAAGATAACATTATACTTATTACTTTTAAGGGTTAATTATATTTGTAGTGCTTAGCTTTTTTTTTTTTTTTTTTGATGTATGAATTAATAATTTTTGTACAATTAAATGCAATTAACCTAATATTTTTTTTCTATATTATTACCTTTCTTTCATATTCTTTTTTTATATTGTTTTAAAATTGAGTAAATGGTTCATATTATTTTTTGCAGAAATAATCTAGTCATATGTACTTAATTGCAACTTTTTAATAATTTATATATTAAATTGAAAATTTTAAAAAAGTTTAGACACCATAAATATAATTAACTTTTAATTGAATAATTGTAAAACTCTGCAGTTTTTATAGGGTTAATTTGGCATTGCTATTGTCAGAGGCGTTCATTAGAATTACGTAGTTTGAACTTTTTAATTGTTTTCCATTTTGGTGTAGTAATCACCTATGATTGATTGTAGTGATTAAAATAAATTAAGAAAAATGTGTTAATAAGCACATAATAAATAAAAGACATAGTGAGAGAGAACAGAGCATATCTTGTCAATTTAAAATAAATATATATTTTTGACTATGGCGTTCTCTAGAAGAGAGAGAGGAAGAAGAAGAAAAGACATAGTGAAAAAATTTTATTTTCACTTCGGACCGCCTGATTTTACTTTGATTTGGAATCTTAAATCTTAAATATTAGACGAAAAGACAATCTAAGATAACGGATTCAAAATATGAGAGCGTAATAAATATTTTTTAAAAATACAAAAGTAAAGTAATTACTTTTAAAAAAATATAGGGTACAATTATAATTTTCTCTTTTTTATTTTCTTTTTTCAAAATTTTGTCTTTCCAAATAAAGGAAAATAAATCTATTTTCTTTCCTCATTGTATCCAAACACAAGATGGAAAAATAACTATAAAAAAAGTTTACAATTCTTTACTATTTTCTTCTATTATTTCTCTTTCTCTAACAGTTCCCTTACTCTCCTTTTCAAATGAAAGATTAGTTTCTCCTTTCACTGGTTTCTCCTAAAAATAAAGAACTTATATAAAAGTGCATAAAAATATGCTAATCAAACAATTACTTATACACGTACGGGTGTGGAAAGATATATGAAGATAGTAGCCTAATGGGGAAGCCCTATTCATCTACCTGCTTGATCAAAATTTGATCCTTCATGAGCATATTCTGTTACGCACGATATCTAAATATTAACTCTGCTGCCGGGAAGCTTGGCCTATTTAAAGTGAGCTTCCTCAAGCCAGGCTCTTGCATCATGGGTTGAAAGTCATAATGCCGTGATCCTATAGGAAGGGGGCAAGGTCTCCCACCAGTGTTTGGGGGATCGTGCGCCCTATGAGGATGTCTTAAATCGAAACGTTAACAATTAACCGGTATCCTAGCCGATGGGTACAATGACTAACACACTTGGTAGTCTCTTTTTTTTTTTTCGTTAAAAAAATTTTTTGTTACAAAAATACTATTAATCATTTCTTCAATAATTAAATTAATTTACAATACGTTAGATAGATTACCTTTCTTATATCATCCATATGTATAATATATTCTGCTTCCTAATTTACATAAATTACTTCCTAATTATTATATCTTTAATTCTCGTTAATTAATTTTATTAAATCTTTAATTAATATAAATTACCTTTTAATTAATTTACTTTAATTTTTCATGAAGTCTCTATAAATATTGAAATATACAAAATTTTAATTTCAATATTACAGAAGCATATAAGCAAGAATATTAAAAAAAAATCAGTTTTTCTTATTAATTTATTTTTTAAAACATGCTTTTCTTATCATTACCCATTAGACATGTAAAATACAATTTATATATTCTTCTATACACAAATATCAAATATATCTTTAAACACTTTAATTATATCCGTTATTCATAATTGTTTAATTTTTTATGTCATTACTCATTTTTACTCGTTATTTATATTCGTTCAATTTTAATATTTTATTTTTTTAAATTTATTTTAAAAAAATATATCCAATCAAATTATACAAACATGAAGAAAAAAATTATGAAATATATATATATATATATATTATCTCACTCCTAAATAAAATATTTTAAATTATAATAAAAATATAATTAAATATTAAAAAATATAATATAAAATTATTAAATATTTTTTGTCATATATATTTATAAAAAATAAATTTAAAAATATAAAATTAAAATTTTGAAATTCTTAATTATTTAAATGTACTTATTTAAAAATAATTTGAGTAAATTATATCTAATCAACTAATAAAATGTATTTTTCTAGTTGATCAATATTCAAATTTCATTAAGTGCTATCAGAAATTTGATTATTCCCTCCTATTTTCACATTTATAAATAGTATAATTAACTTAAGTTTTATATTTTCTTGACAACAAATAGCATTATAATTTTGCTGAGCTTTATAATTTATCTAAAAATTAACTTTTATATAATTGTCACTCGACTTTGCAATACATGAATAGAAAAACCCAATTTTTATAAATAAAATAAAATAATAATTTTGATATTTCTAAGTGATAAAATTATTTAAAAATTAAAAATTACGAAAGGAGATGAATTATTTAAAAAAACAAAACAAACAATTATAAAATAAAATTACAGAACAGTGTTGTCTCTTTCATTTAAAAAAGTAATGAAATAAAAATTTTTTCTAGAATGAAAAGAATATTTATTATTTTAAATTATTTTATTTAAATCAAATATTTATTTTTTTCAAAAATTGGTGTTTTTTATGTGAAATTAGAGTAAAAATTATTTAAAATGTGATTTTTAACTAATTATGTACGGTGACGTAATTCAACAAGCAAATTTAGTTTTATTCCAATTTCAAAATTATTATTGAATAATTTATAGAATTGTCAAATTTTTTTCATTAAATAGTAATCAAATTGTATTAATTAAAATTATATTTTAAAATAAAAATAAAAATATCACATAACTTTAATATAGTTCTTCCAACTATAAGAAATAAAGCAAACTATATTTCAAGGTAATATATAATTATTACAAGTTATCATTGGTGGAAAGATAAATATACACACTTACAAAGCCTAGGTAAGCTCCTTGTCAAATTTTTATTCTTAAAATGCTTTTAGTATTTTTTTTAAATAAATAAATAAATAAATTATTTTTTATTGTGATGATAAGAAGTGCCCCTTTCTCTTCTCATTCTCTCAGTCAATTGATTCAATTGAAAAAAGCACTCAGTACTCAGTGATCAAACCATCTTTCCCCAGGATTCGTTCATTGGCTTTATGCGATGATGTCAACAAGCAGCCGAAGATGCCTTACATATTTTCGTCTTCATCCTCTAATGGGTATTTTTGATTCTCTTTCTTATAGTACTTATACCAGCAGTACGCATTTGAGAGGTAAAATCAAATCTGATTCATTCCAGAACATTGATGATGCTTTGGCTTCTTTTGATTTGATGCTTCGTAGTAATCGCTCACCTCCCGTTATTGAACTCAATAAAATATTATCTGCACTTGTTCGAATGAAACATTATACTACTGTCATTTCTCTCTCTAAACAGATGGAAATATTTGGAATTTCACATGATATTTGTTCTTTTAATATTTTGATTAATTGCTTCTGCCACCTTGTGGATTTTGGGTACTCTTTTATGGGAAAAATCTTCAAACTAGGTTTTCAGCCTACCATTGTAACGTTTAATACCTTAATCCATGGGCTTTGTAGGGAGGATAAATTTGGTGAAGCTGTGGATTTGTTTGATTATATTGTTGAAAAAGGGTATCAACCCAATGTTTATACCTATACTGTGATTGTGAATGGTCTGTGTAAAATTGGGAAAACCAATGTGGCCTTTGCTGTTCTGAAAAGAATGATGCAGGAAGGTTGCGACCCTAATGTGGTGTCATTTAATGCTATCATTGACAGCCTCTGCAAGGATAGATTTGTTACCGAGGCATTAGACCTCTTCTTGAAAATAAAGAGCGAAGGTATCTTGCCTGGTGTTGTGACCTACAACACCTTAATCCATGGTCTGTGCATGTCAAGCAGATGGAAGGAAGCTTTTATTTTGCTTAACCAAATGTTGAGAGCAAACGGTCACACCAGATTTAATTACCTTGTTGATGGACTTTGCAAGGAAGGAAAGGTTTCAAAAGCTCGTGATGTAGTCAAATTGATGATGCAGGGAGGAATACAGCCTCATGTTATCACCTACAATTCGTTGATGGATGGATACTGTCTACACAACCAAGTGCATCAAGCTAGAGAAATATTTGACCTGATGGGAAGCAAGGGCTGTACACCTACTGTTGTTACCTACAGCATCTTGATTCATTGTTACTGTAAGATGAAAAGGATAGATGAGGCAATGCGGCTTCTTTATGAAATGCCTTGCAAAGGCTTGATGCCTAATCATTTCACTTATAGTTCTCTTATACGTGGCTTGTGTAGAGCAAAGAGCGCTTGGGCTGCACATAAGTTTTTCAAGGACTTGTGTGCCAGTGGCTATTCTCCCAACGTGGTGGCGTTCTCGATTTTGATAGATGGCTTTTGTAAGCATAGTTGTCTTAATATGGCATTGGATCTTTTTCACAAAATGCAAAAGAACTTGTTGAAGCCTAATCTTATTATTTATAATACCGTAATTGATGGTATGTTCAAGGCTGGAAAGGTTAAAAACGCAAAGGAACTGTTTTCTAAACTTTCCTTAGAAGGGTTGTATCCTGATGTTTGCACATACAATATCATGGTCAATGGACTTTGTAAAAAAGGATTATTAGATGAAGCATTGAAGGTTTTTAGGAAAATGGAAGGGAATGGTTGCTTACCAAATGGTTGCTCTTATAACGTGATTATCTAAGGATATCTCCGACACAACGATGTGTCCATGGCAAACCAACTTATTGATGAAATGGTTGGCAAGGGGTTTTCTGCAGATGCGGCTACTGTGAAGTTGGTAGTAAACAATGATCAGCTCGTGAAAAAGCTACTGAGCTGCTCTAAAAGTTCTCAAGGTGTAAAGTTGAAGTGAGATTTTAAGAAAGAACAATTGTTATACAGTCACAGGAGGTGTTGTTCTGTTTTGGGTTATATGACTTAAATTTGTCTCTATTTTCTGCAATTCAATATTTATATTTGTATCAGACTTCTATGCAGCTGGCCTTGCCAATAAGTTGTAATACTAATTGTTTTTGTTTGCTATCAAGAGAAAAAAAGTGGCAGTGTTTTTTCTTTTCACTTGATAAAATCTGCTGTCCAATTTTCATAGCAAAAGCTTGTAATAAATTGGCAAATTTTTTGTTGCAGGCTTTTACAATGAAATTTAGACTCTGAAATACAGGAGATTGTGATCTGTTTTCGTACCGTCCCCGAGCGACTCGAAAATGTCCTTTCTATTTTTATTTTTGATGGAAAGTGATCTTATTATGAAAAGTGGTGACAAGACATTTTATTGGATACGATGCCGATACATCGGTTTTACAAAACATTTTTTTGAGTCGCCACCCATTATTTTGGCAATGGGACCGTTTCCAATTTTATAAAAAGTGACTCCATTTTAAACCCAATTTTACTTAAGGCCAAATTATTAAAAAGATTGGTCAGGCGCACCAATGCGATTCTGGGTAAGGGAATTGGACACATCGGCCCATTGGAAGCCGACGCCGGGAAAAATCGGCCTCTTTTAACCTACGATTTCTAATTTATTTTAGTTAGAAAAGCCAAATTATTTATTTACTTAAACCCAACCCAAATAAATCGGACCGATTTTTATATGGAAAATTATTTAATCGTCTCAATCAACTCTAATTATCGCATTTAAAATCATTCAAACCAAAGCAATTAAATCAAATAAATAAAAGACCCGCTCTTACCTTATGGTTCAAGGCGGGTAACAAACCGAACCTAAAATACATTCTACCCGATTCGAAATTAAACCCAAAAAGCAAAAAAAAAAAAAAAAAAAAAAAAAACCAAAATTAAGCATAATTATTATTTAGCACCTAAATCACATCTTTCTTTTTTTTTTAATTTAATCCTAAACATGCAAAATTACTAACAAGCACATAAATTTAATATCATTTTTCATTCAACCTAAAATTGTAAAATTCATACAAATAAATACACAAAATTACATTTTAGTATTCTAAACTTAATTAAATTGCAATCTATTCATAATTGGCCATCTTTGAATTTATTGGAGAAATTAAACTTTATTTTTGTACAAAATTTATTATTTTTCTTAAAAAAAAATTATTTCTGGAACCTTAGAACAGTCGCGTGACCCAACTGAGAGTCGCGTGACACAACTGAGGGCTTATTTGAACAGCTGCGTGACGCAACTGAGAGTCGCGTGACGCTGCTGTTCTATTTTGAACAGTTGCGTGATGCGACTGTTCTTTCCACAATCTGGAAAATAAAACTGGCCCAAGCTCATTTTATTTAATGGTTCGTTTAGATCATTTTTTTATCCAAATATGTTTTAAGACAACCTCAAATGACCAAAGATGAACATAATACAGTTTAACTAAGATTAAACTACTAAAACAATAACAAAATAAATAAATAAAAATACAAAAAGTGTAAAGGAATTACCTAATCCTCAGATTGAGGATTGTAAATGGCTTAAATGCCTTAACAAATGATGGTTAAGGCGCTCCAGAAGCTTTGTCAACAAGGATTTAAATACTCACTCTTTTCTCTCTTGATTTTTCTTTTTTATGATTTTTGTTTTCACCCTAATTGATATCTAATGGCTATTTTTCTTCAAAGGATCTCAGAAGAGTCTCTGGAAAAAAACGTAGCCGAAAGTGTATTTTTTAGACGTCCTAAAAACCAACCCCGCAACTGAGAGAAAAAGATGAATTTATAGAAGTAGGGCAACAGAGGATAGCTGCGTCACGCAGCTTATGGCTGGGTGACGGATCTGATAGCTGCGTGACGCAGCTTATGGCTGGGTGACGGATCTGATAGCTGCGTGACGCAGCTTTCTTTCCACGTGTAGAGCTACGTGACGCAGCTGACAGCCGCGTGACGCGACTGCTTAGCTGCGTGACGTGACTGTTCTTTTTTGAACAGTTGGGTGACGCGACTGTTCTTTTATGAACAGTTGAGTGACGCAACTGATAGCTGGGTGACGCAACTCTGACCCAACCAGAAACTTAAAATTGGTTTAATTTAAATCCTTGGATTAAAAGACTTCTAGATAGCATTAACCCTTCATTCCACATCCTCGTATCCTTATCGGATCAGGCAGGGGCATAAAGACACGCGTCAACATGATCTAAATCTTCTGGAAGCTTATGTTGAGAAGGAAATTTTGGAAGCAAATTAGCAATAGTTTTTGCCATCTCTAAATAGGAGGTATGTTTGTTGAAAATTCTCCCACCACAAGCTAATAGCAAGTCCTTAAATGCCTTTTTCTTGAAAGTCCAGTTGCCGTTTTTCAAATTGAAATGATATAATGGAAGAAATCGTTGGCCGTAAATGGCTATAAATTCAACTGCTGCAAGAATGAACTCAAATTCCTCTTCTGACAAGTCATTAAGCAAAGCAGCAACAAAAGCTCCGTGTAAAGGCTTATCTCTTTCCTGTCTCTGCCCACATGTAAAGATCTTCTTCTCCCTTTGCCACTAAAATTTCACTACTAGTAGTTGTAGAATATATGAGGAAGGAGAATATAGCTTGTCTCTTTTTTCTCTTGCTATTATTTTTTCCTAAAACCAATAGACGAGGGAATGCGGCTTCTTGATGAAATGCCTTGCAAAGGCTTGATGCCTAATCATTTCACTTATAGTTCTCTTATACGTGGCTTGTGTAAAGCAAAGAGCGCTTGGGCTGCACATAAGTTTTTCAAGGACTTGTGTGCCAGTGGCTATTCTCCCAACGTGGCGGCATACTCAGTTTTGATAGATGTCTTTTGTAAGCATAGTTGTCTTAATATGGCATTGGATCTATTTCATGAAATACAAAAGAAATTATTGAAGCCTAACCTTATTGTTTATAATACTCTAATTGATGGTATGTTCAGAGCTGGAAAGGTTAAAAGATGCAAAGAAATTGTTTTCTAGACTTTCCATAGGAGGGTTGCATCCTGATGTTTGTACATACAATACAATGTGGACTTAGTAAAGAAGGATTACTAGATGAAGCATTGAGGGTGTTTAGGAAAATGGAAGGGAATGGTTGCTTACCAAACAGTTGCTCTTATAATGTGATTATCCAAGGATATCTCTGAATCAAAGATTGTCCATGGCAAAACCACTTATTGATGACATGGTTGGCAAGGGGTTTTCTGCAGATGCCACTACTGTGGGGTTGGTTGTAAATGATCGATTGCTAGTGAAAAAGCTACTGAGGTGCTCTAAAAGTTCTCAAGGTGAAAGTTGAAGTGAGATTTTAAGGTAGAAGAGTTGTAATGCGGTCACAGGAGGTTGCCATATTTGTATCAGACTTTTCTGCTGCTGTGTTGAATTTGCTATCAATCAAAAAAAAAAAAAAAAAAAAGTAGCAGTGTGTTGAATTTGCTCAAAGAATTTGTAGTTTTGATTCCCTTATTTTATTTGTCTCCATACTTTAGCAAACAGGTCGCAGATAAGGGCAGAAGCACCTTTTGTGTCCTGCTGAAAATTTTAAAATCTGCTCTACTTTTAGAACCACCAATAATTTTATGTAATCATTTATGTAGCTTTTAATTTTATTGTATAAAAAATATTAAATAATAGATTATTAACAATGACTTTACAGCTTTTAATGCCCTACGAACATTTAATATAATTAGATGTTAGTTTTATTAAAAGAAAAAAAAAAAGAATATTTGCCTCAGTATTCAATTTAATCTAATCTTCATAATAATTATTGTTTTTTTTAATATCTGAATTAAAATTTTTGTATAATTAAGTCCATTTAATTTAAATTTCTCACTGAAAAAGCAAAATGAATTATTTTACCCTAATGCTTTATTTTGATAATTTGTCTTTATTATATTTCTATCTTATTTATTTTTTTATGTATTGTTTTGGAATTGAAAGAAAATTACAAGTAATATATATATATATATTTTTTTTTGACTTTTTTTAGGAGGGGATATAGCTTAATAAAAAAGGAAAGGTAAATTGGATGGATGTTTATGCTTTTATCATTTATTCAGTAAAATAATTCATTCTATTAATTTTCATGCAATAACTTTTTTTTAACTCTTCAAACACTAAATTGCAATTTTTTTTTCCGTTCACACTCTAAAATAATAATAAAAAAAAGTTAAAAAGCTCATATACCACAAATTTAATTAACTATCGTAACTTTGAAAAAATCAATTCATAATTTCTAGTGTATTTTTTAGTTTTTAAGATTTGAAGGAATTTAAATACAGTTTGATGGTTTTAAAAAAAAATCAAACTATTTTAAAAAAATCAATTAAGTGTATCATGCTTATTTGAACCACTGGAGAACTAACTGTGTATTATGCTTTTTTTTTTTTTTTCTGTAATTCAATCTTTGAATGATTATTGTAAATTATTGTTGATGGTGAATAACAAAGAGGTTGAAGAAATATTCCCACTTATAATATTAGCATCTCATATATTGACCATAAACAATGATGATTTGATATTATAAATAGATATTTTTTAATTTTAAAAACTTTGATTATTATCATCTATTATTAATTTTTATATTTAATAACATTTTGTAGAGAGCATTTTGAGCTTTTAGAAAGTTAGAATAAATAATTTATCTCAATTTTGATTTTTTTTTAATTCATCCAATTAAATTGTAGAAAAATAAAAATATCTACATATATTTATTTTTAATAAATAAATTTTTAAAATTTTTAAAAGCTTAATTATCTATGTTATCTATTTAAGAAGTTATTTTGAAATAAAATATATCCAATCAAACAATTACTTACAGATATATGAGTGTGGAAAATTGTGAATTTATATATATATATAAAAAAAAAAACTGTTAACAGAAAGAACACAAGTAACAGATGAAAGATTGTGTATTGTTTTTGTGTGCGTTATGCATAGAGATATACATGACAATTGCCTGTAATCATGCTAAATCAAATCTCCTATAATCATAATCAAATATTCTATAATCATAAATCTCCTAAAATCATGCAAGGGTAGATTTTCTACTAACAATCCCCTCAAACTCAAGGTGGCAGCACTGGTTGCCAACTTGAGTTTGCTTAAGAGATCTTGAAAAGAGTGGGAAGATGTGGTTTGGTGAATATTTCAGCGGTTTGGTTGGCAGAGGAGACATGAATCAAATATATGGTGCCATGAGCAACATGATGACGTACCAAATGACTATCAATTTCAATGTGTTTGGTATGCTCATGGAATACATCATTATGAGAAATCTGTATGACACTTCTATTATCACAATGAAGCATGTTGGCAGAAGTCTGAGGGACACCCAAATCAGTTAATAACCAACGTAACCAAAGTAATTCATACGTAGTATCAACAAGAGCACAATATTCAGATTCTATGCTAGACTGTGCAACAATCGTTTGTTTTTTTGCTATGCTAAAAGATAAGGGAATCACCCAAAAAGAAACAATAACCAGTTCAGAGTGATGATTTGTCAGATCACTAGCCCAATCAGCATCAGAGTAGCCAGATAATACGAGGGAGGATGTAGCAGAAAAGTGTAAACCATGACAAAGAGTTCTTTTGATATAACGAAGAATTCATAGTACTGCAGAGAAATGAGTTGAGCGAGGAGCAACATAAATTGGCTAACTAAATGAACAACACATGAAATATCAGGTCGAGTAACAGTGAGATAAATAAGACTCCCAACAAGCTATCGATATAAAATAGGATCATCAAGAGGAGTGCCATCATGGGGTGTAAGTTTGCAAGTTAGCTCCATTGGGGTTGATACTGTTTTGCTATCAGTGATGCCTACTCGAGAAAGCAAATCGGATGCATACTTGGCTTGAGAAAGATAATAGCCATCTGAACTTTGAGAAACTTCAATACCCAAAACATAGCTAAGAGAACCCAGGTATTTCATTTCAAAATGCTGGTTGAGATAATGTTGTAGTTCTGATATACCAGAGGAATCATCACCTGTGTTAAAGTTACAGTTACAGCTCCATTGAAGTAAAATTGATGCAAGTGTTGTTGACAGTTTTTGGAGAAATTTTGTTAAAGTCATTTAGATTTTGTTGTATTTTGTTGAAGTCAAGAGGTAGGTGAACTACCTTGCTTTTAGGTAGGTTTGGTGAACAACCTTCCTTGACTTATGGAAGGTTGGTGAACAAACTTTAGACTAGCTCTACTATAAATGTTTACATTATGCTGTAATGGTAAAATAAGAAGTGAATATTTGTTTCTTCACACTTACAAAATCTGCAGTTTTTTTTTCATTTTCTGCAGAATTTCCTTCTCTTCCTTAATTTTCTGCTCTTCTAAACCAACAAGTGGTATCAGAGCAACCTTGATCTCAAAGGGCTGTGTGTGTGTTTGAGTGAAAAACATAGAGAAAGCCACCAAATAAACCAGAATTTGTGAAGTTTTTCTGTTTATTTGCTTTTCTGCAAATGCCTTCCAGCAGCATGTCTCTTTCACCACCTCATTTTAATGGGGAAAACTATCATG